>NC_090437.1:1133159700-1133477752 GCF_031143425.1 Pleurodeles waltl | reverse complement strand
TAGACAGGAACCATCAACAAAAAGAATTTGGTCATTTTCATCAAGTTTAGTATCTTTAATGTCCGGTCGAGGTTTTGTGCAAAATTCAGTCACCTGAAGGCAGTCATGCTCGACGTCTTCAGCGTTCTCAATTTCAGCATTCTCTCCAGGGAGCAAGGTTGCTGGATTCAACGTAGTGCACCTTTTCAGCTGCACATTCGGTGAGCCCAGAATTATCGTTTCATACCTTGTGAGTCTTGCTCCAGTCATGTGCTGCGTTCGGGAGCGGGTCAAAAGTATCTCGACTGAGTGAGGGACCATGACTGTTACTGGGTGTCCCATCACTATTCCTTCACTCTGAGTGAGGCTGATACCAACTGCTGCTACGGCGCGCAAACACCCTGGGAGTGCTGCTGCGACCGGATCCAAAGTAGCTGAAAAATACGCTACTGGTCTGTTTACGCCACCATGGGCTTGAGTCAAGACAGACAAAGAACATGCATCACGTTCGTGGCAAAACAATGTGAAAGGCTTTGTGTAGTCAGGCATACCTAGAGCTGGAGCCCTGCACATGCATTCTTTCAATTCAACAAAAGCATCCATCTCATCTCCTTTCAGCTCAATTTGATCCAAGGCATCCTTCTGGGTCAGTTTCAGTAAAGGCTTTGCTAGAGTCGAGAAGTTGGGAATCCACTGGCGACAATAACCCACCATTCCCAAAAACTTCCTCACCTCCCTCCTTGCCTTTGGTGGACTCATTTGGAGTACACTGGTTATTCTTTCCTTCATTATTCTCCGTGACCCTTTCTCTATCTGGTGACCCAAGTATTTCACTTTCTTCTGACAGAACTGTAATTTGGAAGGAGACACCTTATGTCCATTCCTTCCCAAATGATTCAACAGAGCAATGGTATCGGCTGTGCAGCCACTTTCCGTCTTTGATGCAACCAGTAAGTCATCAATATACTGTACTAGGGTTGACTCGAATGGCAATTCTAATGCTTCCAAATCTTTCTTTAGAATCTGATTGAAGATTGACGGTGACTCAGAAAACCCTTGAGGAATTCGACACCAACTGTATACTCTGTCTAGGAATTTGAAACAAAAGAGGAATTGGCTGTCCTCATGAAGAGACACAGAAAAGAATGCTTGTGACAAATCGATGACTGAGAACCATTCGGCATCGCAAGGAATTTGAAACATTATCACAGCTGGATTTGGTACGACAGGGCAGCACTTGACTATGATGTCATTTATTTTTCTCAAGTCCTGCACAAGTCGGACCTTTCCACTCGGCTTTATTAGTCCCATTATTGGTGAATTACATGGACTGCTCAACACTTCTTTCAGTACTCCCTGCTTTACAAATTCGTCAATAAGTTGAGCAACTTTCATGAGGGTATCTTGTGGCATGTGGTATTGTGGGGTCTGGGGAAAGATTGCATTGGGCTTTACAGCCACTTTCACTGGTTCCACTCCTTTCATCAATCCCACCTCTTTCCCAGTCATGTCCCACACTTCCTTTCCGACTGTCTCCCGTAATTCGGCTGGAATATCTTCTTCAGTTATCATGGGGAAAAGACAAATCAGAGGATACTCTTCATCGACAGTTTCCATCTCATCCCCCTCTACACTATCCTCTTCTTCCCCATCACTGCTCGTCTGGATTGTTATTCCTTCGTTCGAACACATGATCGAACAACCCAATTTGCACAATAGGTCTCTTCCTAACAGTGCTATCGGGCTTGAGTCACATACCACAAACTGATGCACCCCTTGATAGTTACCGATGCTGACTGGTACCGGATCTGTTATTGGGTTCGTCAGGTGCCTGTTTGCTACTCCCACCACTTGAACTGTCCTCCCTGAGAGTGGCAAATGTGGTACTTCACTGCTCTTAACAGTTGAACGTGTGGCTCCCGTGTCAACCAAGAACGAGACACGATGACCCATTACTCCTTCCTCTACGTATGGACCCTTTTGATCAACTTCCAAGGATGCTGCAAGCACACAATCTCCTTCTTCTTCTGAGCTTTCACTCTCCCATACATTGTTTATTCCACTCTCACTGTGTAATGGGAACTGTTGCACGGTGCTATTTGTACTCATTACCTGACCCGAGACCTGTGGAGGAACCATCACTTGCTGCTGACTCATTGGTGCCAAGGGTATTTGCATTTGCTGATTAGGTACCATGGGTAACTGCTGTTGCATTGGCTGCATTTGCGTCATCTGCATACGGGGCATCTGCATCTGCTGCGGCTGCATAGGTTGTAATCCCTGCAATTGATTTATGGTCTGAAAATTTGGGCTTGGACCTCTCATTTTCGGTCCCCTCATTGTCTGAAATGCATTGACATCATTGTTTTGCTGACCAACACCTGCACCTGCACCTGCACCTTCCTGCACCACCATCGGGCACTCGCGTTTCCAATGACCGACAATTCCGCACACGTGACACGGCATCACCTTCTTCATTGCCTGCACACCCGTCACAACAGTGTTCAAATCCGGGCCATTATTCGCAAAACCTCCTCTGCCTCTGCCTCTGGCCTGTGGCTGAAACGCCATGTTTCCCTGAAACTGCGGCTGCTGTTGCGGTACCTGCTGTTGAAACCCTTGCATCCCTTGCAAACCCTGCAGACCTGTCTGAGCTGCCTTAAGCTGCATCATCATCACCTTCTCTTTCAACCTTTTCTGTTTCACTTCAATTTCGTCGCTACAGTATTTCGCATAATTCAACACCTCATCAATTGGTTTCGATTGCCAACAAATCAAATGCGACTTTATCATCTGACTTATCTCTGGCCTCAGCCCTTCCACAAATCTGAAGACAAAATGGAGCATGTCCTTCGCCTCAATTGTTTCCGTGCCACTGTAATTCTTGAACGCCTTCAACAACCTCTCATAGTAACTATTAATCGATTCTTTAGTCTCTTGGGCAGTTCGATCAATCTTCTGCCAATCCACGTTTTTCGCGGGTACCTTCGTTTTCAAATGCTCAATCACCTTATAGTACAAGCCCATCACCATAGGTGATGGTGCGCCCGTCTCCCTGTCTCTCTCTGGTTCACTTGTCGGCCAACCTACAGCTCTTTTGCAATCCTCCCACAAATCTGCCGGAACCACAATCTCGAAGAGAGTGTTCAGGTCTTCCCAGAGGCATTTTGCAAGCTTCACAAACCTGTCAGTCTGCTGATACCATTCGATCGGTTTCTCTCTCAGTTTGGGAAAATAGTCCGTAAAGGACTGGATGTCACTTCTGTGCCATGGTACATGTATTAATTTTCCCCCTGCTGTCTCCCTCATTGGTAACATGGTTACTGTCTCGCTGCTTTGTGGTCTTTTCTCATTGTGCTCTGTAGCACTGTCCCTCCTCTTTTCCTTTCTCTTTACCCACCTGCTTTCCCACTTGTCTAAGCACCTCCACACTTGTGCACTCTGCAGCAATTCTCTAAGGTGCGCCTTCATGCCTGCTGACCTCATGTGTTCAAAATCTGTGGCCCCAAAATCCAGCCTGTAGCTCCTGCTCAGATGTTTTGTCTTGTTTATGTCAACCCCGTTTTTGTCAGCTATTTCCTGCAAGCTTTTATGTACCTTGTTCACTTCCTTCGTAATCTTTGGACATAGATACCTCAGCTCCTCTTCCGAGTAAGACTCTAATCTACTCACACCCATAGTCCCTTCCACCAATTCTTGTGCTTCCATGTTCAACCTCATCCTATTCATATAATCTTCTCCCTTCCCACTGGCTGAGCTTTGAGTGGAATTCAGACTGTTGAACCATTGTGTCAGCTGTTGCGCATTCACCCCCATCAGTGTAGCGTTCACATCGACTGCCATTGATGGTTGCGGCAACTTTTCAGTGTTAGATGTCAGAGGTATTATCAGTGGGGGGCTCGACCTCACCAGCGTTGACTGAGCACACATGGGACTAAACTCCATCAAGGATCCGGGTCCATTTGGCTGAGCCGCTATTGGAGTTATCCCTGGAGTGTTTTCTATGCACCTCCTTTCTGTCCCGTTCTGCAGCATTGATCCCTGACCGCTCATACCTAGGTTAGGCTGACTGTACAAAGGTACCGGTGGACCTACAGTAATGGGTAGTGATATCGCATCTGGGTTCTGTCCATTTCCCATGTTCTGTGGCATGTTCATGCCCACACCATGGGTCATCATTGCCGGCATGCCCATCTGACTCCCCGCCATTTGAGCATGTGCGTTTCCCCCCTGCATCTGCTTTTGGGGCATCAAAAACTGAGTTGATTCAGCTTGTCCCATTGTTTGGTTGTAACAATTCTGTCCTCCCATTGCGGCTGGGTCTAAAATCATTCCCGTACTATTATCGCTGCTGTAATACCTTGGGACCTGCGACTGATCATTTTCTGCTGGTTTCAACATGGGCACATCTGGATATATTCTCCTAACCTGCGGTATCTGCGGGGTGAACAATAAACTCGGGTCCTTAGATCCCGATGACGCTCCTGAACTCTGGGTTTCACTGTTCTGTACCGGTGCCGGAGGGGCAGAACTGGTACTTGGACCCTGTCCATCCTCCGCATAAGGTGGTGGACGGTCGTTCAGCAATTGCATTATTAGCTCCTCATCCTCTAACTCCTCTTCTCTTCTCAACTTTTCCTCGTCCTCTCTATCCTTGGAACACTTCCTGTCCGTCTTACAGGTAGCTTTCTTGCCTGTCTCTTCTTCTTCCTTAGTAATTGCTGGAAACAATTTTATCCCCTGCAATACATCTGACCTCCACACCTTCTGTGCATTATCCCACCTAGCATCCGCTAGTGTCTTTTCTACCTTTCTCATCCTGGTCTCGAACTTCTTCTGCTGTTGCTGTCTGGCCATTAGTTCCCAAATCGCTAGAGCCTCAAACTGGGCTGGCCTTGGAGGCACCTTCATGTCGTACATCGTGAATCTCAAATTCTCTAGAATCCTTATATTGAATGTCCCATGTATCGGGAACGCTACGCTCCCATGTTTCTCTGTCAGTTTGTGCCATTGCTTTAGCCAAAGGCACGGAGCTACTCCCTTCTCTTCCATTACAATGTAAGCTGGTGTGCCTTCGGGCGGCGTCTCCTCTCCTACGCTCGCTTTAATGTAGGACTCCCCCTTCATCGCACTCCTAAATGCTTTAAAGAATTTAATTTTCTCGTCTTTTATTTCACAAAGTTTGTAATCAATAGGTGACTTTAATTCCCGGAATACTCTTCGCTTGCCTTTCCCCTTCCAATCGAGTCCCACGGACTGCGTCCAATCCGTGCGCGACCCTTCTCTACAACCAACCTATCCCAGCGCGGCTCCTAGTGACGTCACACTCACACACACTGCGGCTGACAAAGCCTCGCGGCTAGTCCTCCTTCATTCACCTCCTCTCGTAACAACTTCTTGCATGTATCGCGAGCTACCAAAAATAAAACAGATCCGTCGGTTTACTACAGGAAGGGTAACACAGTCGCTTCAGGACCTTAGGGACTTTTCACTAGCCTCGGCCGCTATTCCGTCTTTCTCGGTCCCCACGTTCGCAAGCAAATCTGACCCGCAGATCTACTCTCAACTTGTCAATGATCTATTCTAGTGCACTTAGAATCTTGCCAAAGCCCGAAGTCGAAGTTTCTTTCACTCCCTAACACACGTACCGACTCGTTGACCACACCCGATCAACCTACTAAACCGCCCAGACCACAACATGGATCAACATACTCCGGAGTCTCTTGACCTCGCAGGGCCCGTCTCAACAACAACAACCACGTGGACCTTTTTATGCACAAAGCGCCACACGCACATGAAGTTCGACGACTTCCCTACTCTCACACTCGGAGTCGCACCTCCGCTATCTCTATGAAGTTCGACGACTTCACTACTTCTACACTCGGAGTCGCACCTCCGCTATCCTCTAAAAAAGAAAAAATCCTCGCAACCTTTTCACACACCCTGCGGCAATAAGCTGTGCAAGCGCAAAACCCTAACTTCACTCATACCATCACTAGTACCGCCGACGCTGATTCCACACCTCCGTTCTCTCCATTCGCAAGCTCCGAGATCCCGGGAAAGTCGCGGTGGACCTAGCCCATCATCATTCTGTCAATCTGTTTTACCCAAGAAAAATCTAATTCAACTTCTCGAGTGGGGTCTCAAAAATGCGTAACCGTTAATTCAACACCATGTACTTTAAGAGTACAGGGTCCCAAAAGACGAAACCGTCCTCTGCTACCATCTACTGATAGAGCGGTCCGTACTAATAATTTTACCTGTGTTCGGACGCTCTTTAGGCCGATGAATCTTTTGACTAAGTGGGAACTCTCTGTACTCTTAATCAATCAATTGCATCAAATCAATAATCAATAACGAACATAAGCAATACCTTGATCGACATAACACTTAACAATTAATCCAGAATACATTTCGGCGAACCCTGACCTTTCAGTCAGGAATAACCACACCAGTTTATTCAAAGTTAGTGAATTTTATTTCCCTATATTAGCAAAGCTAGCACAATATATATGTGTCTCAACACCAAATGATAAACGTAAATGAACATTAATAGCTGTCCATAGCGGCGAAACAGGTGCAATCTATGTAGCATTTGAATCACAAGGCATTCGATAATAGCAATGCAAATCACTAATACGATAATCTGTAATGAACTAATCGCATACATTTAGTCAGCATAACAAGATCTCAAATTGCATCGTGCAGAAAAGGAATCCTCATCTAACCTCAAATTAGCATCGGCATGTGGGACTTCATGCAAAAACAATTTAGCAACATTAAATTTAGAAAAACTCCTAACTAGGGCTCTTATCAAAATCAGCAGTTGGTTACCTAAAGGAAACACAATGCAATTTTACAATTTCCTTTCATATTTACCAATTACGATCAGCATACAAGGAAGTCTTCGTCTCACAGGTACCGTTCTTCGGTCAGCATGGGTACCGTCTCGATCAGCATAGGACGGGGCAAAGGGGCAGGGGTGGACGGGGCAATTGCCTCACGGCGGCAAGGTAAACTACTATTACTTCATGCAAGGGATCAAATCAAAGTTAAAGTCTCTAGGGCAAGAATCATCTAAAGTCTCTTTCTCTCGATTAGAGAAAGCATCAAAGTCTCTCAAAATGGCGTTGCAGCAAAGTGGGCCATAATAGCTACGAAGTCTGCAAAATGGCGGGTATCGAGCTGGTAATGGCTACTTTCCTCTCGTGCACCTGGTTTTTATAGACAACAGTTCGAATCCAGTAGGGTCTCCATTGGAGGGTTCATAGGTTAGCTTCAAATTGTCCAATCAAAAACGACAGTTCTCAAGCTTTTACTTAAGCATACATTTTCCTTGGAGATGGGTACGCAAGTTGCAACATTGTCTACCAATTAGCTCACTTTCAGAGCCTCCATTGTCCGCACCTGCAAATCGACCTTGAAGTAAAGAGAAAATATGCCAGGCTGGCACGAAACCTTAAGATAAGCATGCGAACGGTTTCTGTGGAAAAGTACAGCTTCAAGCAAAAATACACGTTTATTAGCACAGTGGAAAAATACGAGCATCCAAACCGTGAGACCAGGCAACTAGGCCAAAGCCTCCGCTAAAGTAATGCTAAGCTAAAATATTTCAAACAAGCAAATCGTAGCACACGTTTATGATTATGTCGGATTAGTGCAATTCTAATACACCACGTTATATAAAGCACGCTTATAAATGATGGCAAACTACTCTGAGGGCACATTTTGTCCCCGTACAATCTTTATTAGTTCGGTTAAAGTCACACATGATTATTTCACACTACGTTTGCGCGTTAATAAATGTAAAACCTTTATTTTCTGCTTCATCAGCTGCTCTAGTGATTATTGTGGTACTGTACACAACAAATGAGGATTGTACATTTTAAGTAGTGTCTCATCCTCCCAGTAAAATACAAATTATCATTTTTGCTTTGTGTGTCTTAAATCTTCTTCTACATTAAAGTGCAGACATGGGTTTTTTTAAATGCATTTTATTCAAATGTGGTGCAGTGCACAGTAAGAAAATAGAATTAAAGTGACCCTACCCTTGCCCAACAGATTCGCTTTCAATAGAGATATTAAGAGAATGCCCTAAATGTAACAGCAAATGCTGTGTAGGGACCTAGCTTTGTCGTGCAGAAGCCGAGCTTTGACTTAGCTAAGTGTCTGTGCCCCGATTTGCATTACAAACCGGACCGGAGATCAGGCAAAAGGAAATCAACTAGTGCACTTACCCAAAATGGGAGCTCTAGTGATTATTGTTGCACTGAACATGGCCGATGAGGATTGTAAATTTTAATTAGTGGCCCGTCCTCCCAGTAAAATACAAATTGTTGTTTTTGCTTGTTTGCCATAAAACTTCATTTACATTAAAGGGCAGATGTGTGTTTTTTAAAATGCGGCACAGTGTAGAATATTCAAAGAACAGAAAAGAGACCCTGCCCCTCAACAGAATCACTTTCAATAGAGGCAGTAAGAGAATGCGCTAAATTTAACAGCAAATGGTGTGCATGAGCCAAGCTTTGGCTTAGCTGCACTTTCACACCCGGGCAGTATTTCATACGCAGCCGGAGATTAGGCAAAAGAAAATCAACTAGATCGCCGACCCAAAATGGCAAGAAGGGGTAAATGGAGTGATGTAGAATGGTGATGAGGATTAGTGTGTTGCTGATTTTGTAGCCAGAGAGGTAATGTCACAGCTAACCAACATACTAATTTGAATTCTGTTAGTTTAGTTAGTGTTACCATCCACCTAGATTTGAATTTCAACAACAACAATGCAGGTTGCATGGAATTACCTACATGTACAATGCGTAAAGACCCCTATGTAGCTATAGTAGATAAGGATCCATCCCAATTATGTTTGATTCTCAAGCATTGTTTCATGGGTACTATCCTAACAATAAGTGCACTGCTCTGGTATGAGAATGGAGGATGTTTTGGATCACCTGAGTGAGTTTTCTACAAGTGGTCAGGTCAGTGTGTAAATGTAAGGTTAGTAAGGACATAGACTTGGCTGCATTAAAAGCAGAGGTGAGTGATGGTAAGTACATAGACATGGCTGTATTAAAAGCAGAGGTGAGCGAGAAGAGAGTACTCTGGTATGTGAACAGGTGCCTGGAGAGGACTGTTTTTTCATGTGAAAAGTAGCTTGCCTATCTCGGTTCTCAGCACCTGGATAGCTGTGAAGATTTGTTTCATTTGTATGCATGGCAAAAAAAAAATGCAAGAGTGGTCATGAGAGCATTGTGTACGCCATTCAATTCCTCACTTAGAGAAGTGGTCATGTGAGGTATTATCTCATTTGCCGATACCTTCTCCACCATTAGCTCTTAGGCTACTCAAAAATGTTAAAGGTCATTATGTTTTTAAAATGTGGGGAGAATGTATATTTTAGCAGTGAACTTGTGATTTTTAACACATTACAAAATCACATGTGCACACTACATTAGTAGACATGAAGACAATGAAAGGGGTAGCAAAGAAACACTGGGCCTCGGATTTAAGACAATACTTGATAAGCAGCCACGAAGTTAGTTACTTCAAACATAAAATAGAGGAAGCAACTAACCCCCAGAACTCTTTTCCACACAATAAAACATTGTGCAAATCCCATCCAACGTAAGGAAATTGAAAGCTCTCATCAACTTTTTCACTTTATTTGCATTGTAAATTATTGTAATCCACTCTGAATTCTATAACTTCTGGAAAGTCTCTAAAATATGAGAAACCAAAGAGAGCCATTGCAAAAATGTTTTTCAAACTGGATTTACAACCCATCTCACAAATTATCACCCTGGTTTCCCTCCACCACAGCCTTTAAAAGAAGAAGTCAAACAAGAGGACTTAATTTCCCATCACCCATCTGCACAGGAAGGGACATCACTGCATTTCCCATCATCCAACAGCACAGGGGTGATGTCACTAGTTTCCCACCCACGACACTCTGTGTCCCTCTCTCCTCCCAAAACCTGCTTCTAGGTCACGTCACTATCACGCCAAAGGCTTGCTGCTGAGTTCCTCTGTGCCCTCAACCTCGGCTGAGACTTGGCACACTGTTGCCACACTGCACCACATAACAGTGAAGGAGCGTTCACATACACCTCATGCAAGTTTTCATGCACCCTCCCACACCCTCCACCCACCACTCCTGCACCAACAGCATGCAGCACCCCACTTACTTACTCACAAACCAGCCATGTGCTAACCCTCACACAGGCCAGACACCACCCACACAACACAGAACCCCTGCATGCATGCTCCTGCTCCTCCACGCTCATCAAATGCGCCACAGGAATGTGAGACCTACTGCACAACCATGCTCCAGACCTGCTCTTCCTCACGGAAACATTGCTAAACCCAATGTCTGTACCAGATATCACTACAGCCACTCTGGGTGGAACCCTCACCACCAGACCACCAGGACCCCACACCAATTTCACAAGGAGCCCGGACCAATTTCATCAGCAGCATCACGGACTCCGTTGCACCCCTCATCACCAAAACCAGCACCTTCATTTCTCCTTGGAGACCTTATCTTTCAACAAGAAAAGCCACCAACCCAAATAATAAGGCCTTTCAACTATGTCCTGGACACACCACACCCTTGTTGGTTTCAGATATCCAAACGGCACCACTATAGGCATACCACCACCAGAACCACCCAGTGTAGCTGGAAAGACATCACATATGTAGAGTGGCCTTCTCTCCTCTCTGCACACTCGCCCAAGCACACCAGCAACTTACCGAAAGCCATCAAGAACCTCAACAGCTGGATCACTACATGTGTTGGCACCCTGGCTGCCCTCAAGCGCAACCCAACTGCAACAGCCTGACCACAGGCTACCTGGTACACAGAGGATCTTAGGCTGATGAAAGGCCACTGCAAGCAACTTGAGCACAAATGGAGAGCAAGCCATGACACCACAGATGAAGACATCTTCAAATCACCCTTGACACAACCATCAGCAGACCATGCAGATAGCATTGATGCCAGCACTAACAGCAGAATAAAAACCTTAAAATGATCCTGCAACATCACCCCCTCACAAGACCTTTGCAACATGGTATCTGAGTTCTTCTCTAACAAAATCATCCCCATATACAGCAACTTTGACCCTCAACCGGAGCCCAATACAACTCAACTTTCCATCACAGCCAAAGAATAAAACCTGACCTTTTGGCCAGCCATCACCACAGTTGAAATTACTGCTACAATGAAGACCATTCACTCAAGGCACCATCTGATCCTTGCCTCCACCACGTTTTCGTCAAATGATTCCTACTGGTCACCAAAGCACTAACACCAATCATTAATACCGCCATTGACATTCCTAGAAACCTGGAGACATGCCACAATCATGTCCCGCTCAAGAAACCACCTGTTGACCCAGCCACACTTTCCAACTACAGACTCATCTCCCTCCTACCATACTAAGCAAGATCTTTGAGAAACTAATTAACCGACCACCTCATCAGCCACCAGGTCCTCGACACCATGCAGTCCAGATGCAGTCCCAACCCCAGTACAGAAACAGCACTCATCGCCGCCACAAACAACATTCACATGATCCTTGACAGATGAGACACACCAGCTCTCAGTCTCCTGGACCTCTCTGCAGCATTCGCCATGGTCTCACACCCCATCCTCATCAGGTACCTGCATAAGATTAGACGTGCTTGCCGCTGGATCTACTGCTTCTTAACAGATAGAACACATGGTGCCAGCCTGGCACCTAACTTCTCAGAAGGTCACAAACTCAACTGCAGAATGCCTCAAGGTTCATTGCTCTGTCCCATCCTCTTCAAGACATATTGGCCCTCTGGCCACCATCATTCTTGCACACAACATCAACATCTTCTCCTATGCCAATGAAACTCATGCTCTCCCTCTCAGAGAAGACCCCAGCACAAAAAACAAGTTTACTGCCTGCTTGAACGAAGTCAGTAACTGGATCAAGGCCAACTGTTTCAAGCTCAACACTGTCAAGACAGAAGTAGTGCTCTTCAGCAAGAACAACTCACCATGGGACTCCAACTAGTGGCTAACTGAACTGGGACCCACACCAAGCACACAGGCCAGGAACCTCAGAATAATAATTGACAGCAAGCTGGACATGACTGTAGGCGGCTGGCCTGGCTTGTAGTGGGTACCAGAAGTACTTACACCTTGTGCCAGGTCCAGTTATCCCTTATTAGTGTAGAAGAGGTGTTTCTAGCAGCTTAGACTGATAGAAGGTAGCTATGGCAAAGCAGCTTAGGTTGAACTAGGCGACATGTAAAGCTCCTACTATACCACTGGTGTCATATGCACAATATCATAAGAAAACACAATACACAGATATACTAAAAATAAAGGTACTTTATTTTTATGACAATATGCCAAAAGTATCTCAGTATGTACCCTCAGTATGAGGATGAGAAATATACACAAGATATATGTACACAAACCAAAATTATGCAAGTAATAGCAAAAGGAAGTAATGCAAGCAATGTAAAGTTACAGTAGATTGCAATAGGAGCACATAGGTATAGGGGCAACACAAACCATATACTCCAAAAGTGGAATGCGAACCATGAATGGACCCCAAACCTATGTGAGCTTGTAGAGGGTCGCTGGGGCTGTAAGAAAACAGTGAGGGTTAGAAAAATAGCCCACCCCAAGACCTTGTAAGGTAGTGTAACGTGCACCTAAACCCCCCCCAGAGCACAGAAGTCGTGATAGGGGGATTCTGCAAGGAAAACCAACACCAACAATGCAACAACAGTGGATTCCTGTACCTGAGTACCAGTAAGACAAGGGGACCAAGTCCAAGAGTCGCGACAATGTCGAGAGTGGGCAGGAGCCCAGGAAATGCCAGCTGAGGGTGCAAGGAAGCTGCCACCAGATGGAAGAAGCTTGGTGTTTTGCAAGAACGAAGAGGACTAGGAACTTCCCCTTTGGAGGATGGATGTCCCACATCGTGAAGAAGCTTGCAGAGGTGTTCCAACGCAGAAAGACCACAAACAAGCCTTGCTAGCTGCAAGGTTCACGGTTAGGGTTTTTGGATGCTGCTGTGGCCCAGGAGAGACCAGGATGTTGCCACTTGGATGAGGAGACAGAGGAGGCGTCAAGCAAGTCAGGGAGCCCTCACAGAAGCAGGCAGCACCCGCAGAAGTACCTGAACAGGCACTTAGAAGAAAAGTGAACCGGAGTCCACCCGAAGTCACAAAAGGGAGTCCCACGACGCCAGAGGACAACTCAGAAGGTTGTGCACTGCAGGTTAGAGTGTCGGGACCCAGGCGTGGCTGTGCACGAAGGAAATCCTGGCAGAGTGCACAAGAGCCGGAGCAGCTGCAAATCACGCGGTACCCAGCAATGCAGTCTAGCGTGGGGGGCAAGGACTTACCTCCACCAAACTTGGACTGAAGAGTCACTGGACTGTGGGAGTCACTTGGACAGAGTTGCCGAGTTCCAGGGACCACGCTCGTCGTGCTGAGAGGGGACCCAGAGGACCGGTGATGCAGTCTTTTGTTGCCTGCGGTTGCAGGGGGAAGATTCTGTCGACCCACGGGAGATTTCTTCAGAGCTCCTGGTGCAAGAAGGAGGCAGGCTACCCCCAGAGCATGCACCACCTGGAAACAGTCGAGAAAGCCAGCAGGATGAAGCAATACAAGGTTGCTAGTAGTCGTCTGGCTACTTCGTTGCGGTTTTGCAGGCGTCCTGAAAAGTCAGCGGTCGATCCTTTGCCAGAAGGTGAAGAGGGAGATGCAGAGGAACTCTGGTGAGCTCTTGCATTCGTTATCTGAAGAATTCCCCAAAGCAGAGACCCTAAATAGCCAGAAAAGGAGGTTTGGCTACCTAGAAGGAGGATTGGCTACTAAGAGAGGTAAGAGCCTATCAGAATGGGTCTCTGACGTCACCTGCTGGCACTGGCCACTCAGAGCAGTCCAGTGTGCCAGCAACACCTCTGAATCCAAGATGGCAGAGGTCTGGGGCACACTGGAGGAGCTCTGGGCACCTCCCCTGGGAGGTGCAGGTCAGGGGAGTGGTCACTCCCCTTTCCTTTGTCCAGTTTCGCACCAGAGCAGGGCTCGGGGACCCCTGAACCGGTGTAGACTGGCTTATGCAGAGATGGGCAGCATCTGTGCCCATCAAAGCATTTCCAGAGGCTGGGGGAGGCTACTCCTCCCCAGCCATCACACCTATTTCCAAAGGGAGAGGGTGTTACACCCTCTCTCAGAGGAAATACTTTGTTCTGCCTTCCTGGGCCAGGGCTGCCTGGACCCCAGGGGGGCAGAAACCTGTCTGAGGGGTTGGCAGCAGCTGTAGTGGAGACCCCGGAAAGGCAGTTTGGCAGTACCCGGGTTCTGTGCTAGAGACCCGGGGGATCATGGAATTGTCTCCCCAATGCCAGAATGGCATTGGGGTGACAAATCCATGATCTTAGACATGTTACATGGCCATGTTCGGAGTTACCATTTATACCATTTATACATAGGTAGTGACCTATGTATAGTGCACGTGTGTAATGGTGTCCCTGCACTCACAAAGTCCGGGGAATTTTCCCTGAACGATGTGGGGGCACCTTGGCTAGTGCCAGGGTGCCCACTCACTAAGTAACTTTGCACCCAACCTTCACCAGGTGAAGGTTAGACATATAGGTGACTTATAAGTTACTTAAGTGCAGTGGTAAATGGCTGTGAAATAACGTGGACGTTATTTCACTCAGGCTGCACTGGCAGGCCTGTGTAAGAATTGTCAGATCTCCCTATGGGTGGCAAAAGAAATGCTGCAGCCCATAGGGATCTCCTGGTACCCCAATACCCTGGGTACTTCAGTACCATATACTAGGGAATTATATGGGTGTACCAGTATGCCAATGTGAATTGGTGAAATTGGTCACTAGCCTGTTAGTGACAATTTGGAAAGCAGAGAGGACATAACCACTGAGGTTCTGGTTAGCAGAGCCTCAGTGAGACAGTTAGTCATCACACAGGGAACACATACAGGGCACATACTTATGAGCACTGGGGCCCTGCCTGGAAGGGTCCCAGTGACACATAGACTAAAACAACATATATACAGTGAAATATGGGGGTAACATGCCAGGCAAGATGGTACTTTCCTACAATTACTGCACAAACCAACGCTGTCCCTGCATCCTGCATCCACACCATAAAAATGCTGAGGAACACTAGAAAAACTGTCACTTACATCATAGTTACCAGCAAGTTGGACTAAAGGAACACCCTACATACTAAGATCACCAAGCAACTCACTAGAAAACTACAAACCAACCGGAACTCAGCAGTGAGACTCATCCTCACACCCCGCACAGAACTTCCATCACACCACACCGGAGCAAGCTCCACTGGCTCCTGATACACAAACACTGGCCTTTCAAACTCATCACACACACATTTAAGGCACTACACAACTTAGGCCCCACCTACTAGAACAGTTGCATCTCCCTCCACCAGCCACCCAGACACGACAACTCTACTCTGTAGGACTAGTACTCGCACACATCCCAAGCATACACTGAACCAGATTAGTGGGATGGGCATTCTTGAACTCCACAGGAAGCTGACGACCTGGCTTTTCAATTAGGTAACCTACCATTGTCAGGAAGAGGCATACACACCTGCTCATTGCCAGGATATCCTTGTGGGTGATAGTACACTTCACAGCTACACAAAACATAACATCACATCCAGCTTCATACTCGAATTACCTTCTTGCTAATGAAATGAATGGAAGACATCTCACCTATTCCACTCATTGGGTGAAGGTGTCTTCCTGTCAGTTCTGAAATCTGGTCAAAAAATATAACTTGGACACAAATGATTTTCAGAATTTTAAACCAGTATCAAAACTCCCATTCCTGGATAAAATAATTCAAATAGTTATAGTCTTCCAACTTTCAAGCTATATCTAAATGGCAACCTTTTAACTTTGTAGCAATCTGTTTTTTTGTTCTATATGTAGTACTGAAATTGCCACCATTCAAGTACTTCATGAAGCCCTAAAAATCTACGATAACGGAAATGTATGCCTAATTGCACCTCTAGCTCTTTAGGCAGCATTTGATACTCTAGTTTATTAATCTTCCCTTCAAATCCAAACCTCACTAACGGGAATAGAAGGAGCAGTATTGAGCTGGTTCAAATCAAATGCCCCCAAGATCTCAGTTCATGAGACCTGACTCCTTCAAAAGAACTTCACTTTCAAAAATGTATGCTGTACCACAAGGATCTTTCCTGTCACTGCATTTATTCAACTTATATACGGAACCCCTGGCCACATTTCTTCAAAAACTCTATCTACATTAATCACTGCTGATGTTACCCAGCTATATAGCTGTTAAGTCCATCTTGATAATCTAGCTAACTTGATGTCATCACTCTCTCTCAAACAAAACCCTTCCACCCCCGTCCAAAAATTAGCTACATGCTCTAATATCTCTAGACATCGGCCTGTCCTTTGTTCCATGTGTAGCCATCAGGCTTCGTCATAGACTAAAACCTCTCTCTAAATGACCACATTCCCAAGTAGACTAACCCTGCATCCTTCCAGCTACATTTGCTTATAAAACTAAAACCAACTTACATAGACTGCACACCTGTAGTACAAGCACGAGCACTTACTTACTTAATTGAAAGAAATTCTTCTGAAATCATCTCTTCAAGTTATGCTGGCTAGCCATGGGCTAGCTACAGAAGCAAAGACATCTGATCATGACTCCCATCCTAAAACATGATGGCCTCTACTTGAAGCAAGAGATGAATTAAAGGTAGCTTGTAATATACACTTCATGTTGTCCTACCTCCTAATTTGAAGAACAAACTCCCATACAAAAAAACATAGGCAGAAATAACCCGATTCTAGCAATCCCCTGTGAGAAAGTGTCCGTTTTGGTGTTTTCACCCCCTTTTTTTAGACAGAGGTTGTTGTTTATTTTCTCTGTGCATTGCTATTCATGACCCAATGCATGTGCTCTGACATCAAAAATTTGATATATGTGATACAATTGGCCAACTCCTAAATAGTGTATTTAACTTTCCTATAAGGCTGTAGTGTATGGTACAGGAATACACCCATGGCATAGAAAGTTATCAGTCATCTGTGTGCTGCACTACTTATTGTACCATTCACTAGTGTGACAGAGACAACATGACTTCAGGCCTCTGACTTTTGGCTGACTGCTGCTGTTACAACCTGCTGACTGGGCTGTCAATATAACCCTATTCACAGGTAAAAACCTGCCTTGTAAATATTAATAAGTTGCCACTTCATTGGCATTGTAGCCCACAAGGTAGGTAGGGTGCATCATATTTAAATGTGGACATTTAGTAATGTAATGTTACTATGTCCAAACAGCATCAATGTCCCAAAAGCTATTTTCCCAGTGCAAGTCTCTGGCTGTCCTATGAGAAAGCTAATTAAAATATTATTTCTGCTATCTCGAGTGTGGGACCAGCTGGAAAATTGATTCAGCCACTAATTTCAATATTTATTTAAAATTCAATCTAATGGTAAAGTTGAGTATTTAATAAATGTTTAGGAAAAGTGGCTTTTATTTTAGAAAGTTACATTTTTCCTGCCTCATGCTTCTGAAAGCTAACTTCATTAGCTCTCCATCAGATGCCCAGGCAGTATGTGTTCTTAATGGGGAGTGAACACTGATTTCATACCAGGGACAATGGGTGTGGGAAGATGTTTTTCTTACTGTGTCTGGGAGACTATTTAGGGTGAACCCAGAAACTTAAATATTTTGGAAATGGGCCTGCCCTTTAACAAGCAAATATAAGGTGAGACTTGAGAAAGGCCATCCTTTGTTCCCCCCAGTCAGATTGCCACAAAACCTATTGGGAGAGGAGTAATCCTGAGAGTGAGCTTTGAGTGACTAAATTGAGGGAAAAACTCATTTATCCCACCACAACTCCGGTTGGGCACCCAGGCTATGCAAAAGGGAGAAAGGATTCCCCCATTTTGGATTTTGGGAGTAAGTAGCAATGTGGGATTGTTTATAGCAGGACAAAGAGAAGCTGCTGCAAAACTCGTTAGGATTGCCCCTGCGTGCATTTACCCCTTTCACTGGGGAGGATTCAGGACTCACCCCCACCCTCTAGTTAGTGCCAACCTAAATGTGACACTGAGACACCATCCCCAGAACACTTTCTGGACTTGTAGAGGTCACCAGTTCTTTTAAACCTATGAGAGGATCTGAGTGGTTTGACCTGCTCTCAGCTGTACACAGGACACAAAGTGGACTCCAAATGTACTGTATGGCTACATGGATACAACAAGCTGCCTGATGACATCGCACAGAGCCATGCCCCGCTTTGCACTGCAACCCTGGTCTCACCGACACCACCACCTGACGCCATCACCGAGCCTCTCTGTGCACCATGACCCGCGGGCCCCGCACGCCGCATTTCCTTGCATTGCCTTGCTCACACCGCAGCCTTGGTATCCCTGATGACGGCGCTCTACGCTGACACCGACGCTGCTTCGTAGGTACATAAAGCACCATCCCGTCCCGCAATGCAGCCGTGGTCCATCGATGCAAGCACCATCGACTCGAGCATCGCCAGCTGGCGCCCCTGTCTGCACCATGACCATTGGGCACCGCTTCAAGCTCGTCCCACATCGTAATGCCTCCTTGGGCCTACCGACGACAGCACTTCAGCAACGAAGCCGCCGCTGCCTGCTCTGCGATCTGGAGACACTGCACTTTGCACCACCCCACTTCACACCGCAGGCCTGCTCTCACCGATGCCGCAGGACGCCATCACCAAGCCGCTGCCTGCACTGTGGCCTGTGGGCACCGCATGTCGCATTGACCCGCTGTGCACCACAGTCATGAGGCCATCAACACCAGTGCTTCTGACTTTGCCCGGAGTACAATCTGCAATGTGTGTGACTTCAAGGGCCCGACGACCCCTCCACCGATCTCCGGAAATGATGCCGGCCAATGCCTACTGATGGCCAGCGACTGCACACTCTGGATCTCATCGCAAGGATCACAACACCCTACATTACCAAGCTACTGTTTGACGGGCTTCCAGACACTTTAGCTGGCCTGCGACACTACCAACGGCCTGAACTGTTGGATTTGTTGTCACCGATGCCATGATAGCCCCTGACTGAGATATCGACTTCAAGGAACTGTAGGGCATATTTAAGTAAAGTGGTGCTGCACCTAGCGCCCCCCTACCGCTATCATGTGTGCGCCGTATCTAGGATACGGTGCACCATGGTGCAGGGTAGGGGGCCATAGTGTCATTTGTATTGACGCTATTGATGTACTCTGCAGTAGTAGCACCAAAATAGTGGCGCTACTCCTACAGAGTACATAGGGGCCCAATTATTAAAAATGACGCAAGGAAATCTGTTAGATTTCCTTGTGCCATTTTTTCAGCCCCCCCAACGGGAGAATGCCTCCTTTGAATACAGTATGCCTGGGGCAGGCATAATGTAGCGCAAAGGGTTACAAAGTGGCTCAATGCATGCATTGCGCCACTTTTTAATGTGGCACAAGGATTTTGGCCTCGTTGGGCCGCATTAGCGTAAAAAAAAGATACTAATGTGGCACAAGGTGGCGCTAAGGGCTTATAAATATGCTCCTGTATTTTTGAGTTCATTCTTGCACAATTCATATCTTTATTACTGTATGTTGTTTTTTTCTCGTTTTGGTCTTGTTTTACACAGATAAATATTGGCTATTTTTCTAAAACTGGTGTGGTGTCCTTTTGTGGTATTTTCACTGTATAGCTGTGTGTTATGTGCAAATGCTTTACACATGCTTTTGAGATAAGCCTGACTGTTTGTGCCAAGCTACCAAGGGGGTGCGCAGGGGTTATCTGAGCTGGGTAGGTCCCGTACCCTGAATAGAGTGAGGATCCCTACTTGGACAGGGTATAAAATGAATGCCAACTAGAGATCCCATTTCTAAGATGACCCATTTGGCCATTTAAGGAAAAGTCCAGTCAGGAATAAAGTTAAGGGCAAGCTCAAAGTCAAGTAGACAACACTCAAGACAAAATAATAAAGATACAGAATCACCAAGAGTTGCCCAAGGCAACGAAATAGATTCAGACAGGCTAACCTTATTAAAACTAAGCATTCAATAAGGAAACCACAAAACATTAACAGAATCATTTGTGGTATAGAAAATAAACATTGCTCAGGCTTAGCAAGCATCAGTCAGTTTCAAATCATTAAAATTATAGTTTTCAGCTGAGGAAAGGGAAAATCCTACCATATCCAAATTAGAGATTAGCATGTGTGGGACGGAACTCATGGAGGCAAAAGACAAAAAGGGCAAAAATAATTTGGTAAAAGGAAATCACGGGCAACAAGGTACTTACAAAATTGGGCAAAAGATAGTTAAAAAGGGAAAGCGTCAGTATGTCAGAAGCTTGGTCAAGAGTCTTCTGTTGGGATTAGGGAGAAAATCTCTATTTCGCAGCAGGGCATCTCAAAGGGACAAAGCAGAGAGGAAGATACCTCTCCAAGACGCTCAGCATGCAGGGTTCTTTATCAACAAGGGTTCAGGAACTCCGGAGAGATCTGACCAAAGTCCAACTGGTCAACAGTTTATTAAAGTTCATAAATCGATCTGATTCTTTCTGAAGGACAGTTCCTATTACATTGAAGAAGCGTCATCCAACAGTAATCGATCACATGACTCCAAGTTGCAACACCGATATCCATTCCCAGGACTGGTCATGGAAACCTCATCCATCCATGTAGCTTCACACAGGATTGAAACATTTGTATAATTTGTTAGGCCACTGCAGTGCTTAATTTACAAATAAAAATGTGCCGGTACCCAAAGCCCTCCTCTTAAACACATGGCTGCTGCAATTAAAGTGCGAACACGGACTACTGAGGCAGCGTAATCCTGAAGTCATCTCGGGCCTCTTTAATCCATTTACAGCCACTCCCTGCCCCTGCAAATCACTCTTGCATCTTTCTGCTTTCTCCATGTGTGACGCTTTTTAATTTTTCACTTCTTCCGTCTTTCCCATATGTGTCTTTTACTCGCTGGAAATGTTTGAGGCAGAAAAATAAGTGCCAGCCCTCAAAAATAAGTGCTGGTGCTCTGCACCGGAAACAACATGCAAAAATAAAGCACTGGTCCACTGATCAAGATGTTCCAAGCTCAAGGACACAGTTACACATTCTCTCATGGGAACGAAATATGAAAGAAAACTCACATTATGAAAATAAATCAGCATTTTCTGCACGGTCACGAAATACAAGATTAACAGTCATCACTTAGGCTAACGCAAGTGAATCAAAGCAATACATTTATTTAATATGTATTAATAAACACACTTTTAATATGAAAACTTATAAATTCAACATTAATAATGCTTCAATAATATGCATGTTACATTCATTTTAAACAGAAAAAGTCTGCTAATGCATTTCAATTTATACAACGCCGAGCTGCATTTCTCTCTTTTTGCACACGTATTTAAATCATTAATCATTAGAAATTCAATATTTTTTAAAAACATTCTGTTAGTCTAATGTCTAAATTCTAACATCATATCAGTTAAATCTTGCAAACATTTATTTATAAGCCATACCACCAGGGTTTTTAGCACTAGTTTAAACAAATGCATAATTAGAATAGTTTTTCATGGCATCTTTCTACATTCAAACTATTAGTACTTTGATTACCATAATGCGTATAGTGTCACATAATGATGACTCTTGTGACATGAGGTACAGCATTAAATTATCGATTACATTACATACAACGAAAATGCTGAAGAATCTCAAGAGGTGCAGCTGGTAAAAAGGTGATGTTCAAAGTTAGAGTTGTGACAAAGCATTAGACTATATTAACCAGAGAATCACAGTAGTATATCATTTATCAGATGAATTAGAGGCAAAACGTATTTTGACATGTCAGCTCACTGGAAGGAGCCATAAGCAGAGATCAAAGGGGCATAGAGAGGGAAGGGATAATGAGAGGGAGGGGAAACATGAAGATGAAGCAGGAGCTAACTTAGTTCCTTTTTCAGGGAATAGATTATGAGTTCTCAATGCTGGAATAAAGGGACCAACCAGTACCGGGATGTATTCTTGAGCCGGGGCCTGGATCCAGGCTGGCCCCAGTGAATCTTCCCTGATGTGTCCAGATGCTGTGTGATGATATGGGACACATTGAAAGGACTTTCCCTTGCATCATCATGCGGAGCAGCAGCCTGCAGGGCGGGATGGTTCTTTTCCCTTCCACTCTGCCTGCTGCTAAGGCCCTTATTATGAGTCGCCCTTACATTCCCTGGGAGCCTGGTAATAGGAGTTACTGGGCCCATCGGAAAGCAGCCAAAATATAATTGTGAAAACTAGGGGAGAACATGTGGGAATCAAAGCAGAAACACTGATTGCTGCCTGTGACTTACAAAGTCCTTTGTTTCCCCACTTCCGCAGTTATAGGGAGCCCTGATAACGGTAATTCTGGAACGGTGAGTTTAATGGGCCACTCAGAATGAGGGCCTAAATGGCTTAATATGGCTAAATGGCCTAAATAAACTTCCTGGGCCATCACTGAGAATGTGTGCCGTGAAAGAATATAAGCACCCAGTACAAAGTACATATTTACAATTTCTAACCATATTCATTGGTCGCTAGCAAAACCCATTTTATTAACCTTAAATCATGACAGACTGAGGTAACTGATATATGCAAATGCTTGGAATGAGTGCTTACCTCAGTGAGCTATTTAAATGGATTTAACTCTTGACTTGTAGGTTCAAAAAGACTCCCTGTAAGAAAAGCTGTAACCTATTTAGCTATTTTACAAAGAACAGAAATCTGTGATCAAAATGTTGTATGTGATTTCCTGAAACCAACGCTTTAACCCTCCGAGCTATTTAATGAATAAACACATCTGGATCACTTAACCGTCTTACTTTGCTACCCCTGCTCTCCTAATTTATGGTATCCCCGATTAAATACTTTCCATTCTCAGCACTGCATGTCACCTTTCTATAATGGGTGTGAACATAGAAACAGGACTTGCACTGTTCAGTCGTCTGTGGTAAAGGACTGTGCCTAAGCATCAAAGACACGAATATAGATGTCCTGACACGGTGAATAGCAAAAAACGAAAGCATTCAGTGGTGGAGTGTTATGCATTGACGTCATGTGGTCTGAGGGGTGACCCCTTTGAGCAAATGAATAGGTTCCTCCAAATAATTAGTCATGATTAACTCACCAAGGGAAAATTTGTCATTATGGCCATATTCGCAGAGATATGACTAAGCCTGTGACACGAATGTAACTAGCCACATGGTATTGATCGCTAAATATTAATGCATTCTTTGGACGTTGTAATATCATTTCTTCCACCACCAACCCTAAATATTTTTGCTCTGCACATCATGTGCCCTTAGCTAACAAACATATTTATGTACACAGAACCTTTGAACGAAGTAGAATTTGTGCATTTGTATATCTGTTTTTGCCATGTGCAACATTTTTCCGCATGCTGTTAGCTGATCAGTGCTTACCTAAACTATTGTAAAGTTTGAAAATAAATGCAGTGTACCAAAAAGGAGAACTTGCATTGGTCGAGATGCCAAATTTACATATATGATTTCTTAATTTTTAGAGTGCGGATCGATAGATCCAGAGTGCAGTGACCTCCAGAATATGCTGGCAGACTTGAAGATCATGGTGGATAAGATGACAATAATAAAATCCTTATGTGAAGGTACAACACAATTATGTTTTTTACCTCTTGCTGTTTGGATGTGATAATTTTATTCTAATAATTAACTGAAAATTGACCCCATCCCAACTCAGAAAATGTGCACAATTCATCACATACATCGCAGCGTGTATTACCCGATAGATTTAAAACAATCAAAACCATAAGAGAATAGAGTTGATGGAAGAGATGGATACTGAGAAAGTCAACAAGATATACTAATAAATGTGTAATACCATTAATTGTGCATTCGTTTTAAGTATACTGGAATTTCCAATCCCAAAAATTCAAGTTTCTTTCATCTGCGCTTTATATTATCCCACACACCTGGCCAGGATTTTAGATTAACCCATGTTCTCCTACCAGAATATTTGGAGAGGAATACAAAATGCTAAATTAAATTCTCAGGCTGTTTGATTTTGGCTTAAAACTGGTAGCTGGCTGCAAGGGTCTAGGCATAACCCTATGCAGTTAGAACACTCATTTCATCCTCCTAGAACAGGAACATAATAAACATGCATTTGCAATGCAATGGGTCTCGCACTTGCTTGAGTTAGAGCTATTGGTGTTGTTAATTCATAACTGGACTTTTCTTGCCACATAAATTGGTCAACCCTGCCTCATATTTTGGTCTTTTCCTGCCACATAATTCCAGTGGCCCTGCAAATTCTTGCAGCCAAAAATGAAAATGTTACCATTAGCATCCTAATTTAAATCTGCTATGCTAATTCCAATAGAATACCACTTTCACCACCCCACCATCAGAGTTGCCGGCTGGCAAACACAATTCCCAAAACAAGACAGCCACGAAGGAGTAACAAGAGAAATAAACTAGAAGGGTCACCCACACATATCAAGAGTCTTTAAACACTCATAGTGTAATAAGGATGTTAAGTTGGCCTGAATCATGGTCATAGATACAATAAGGAGAGATTAATAAAACATATGCAATTATCATGTAAACACAATAAAAACCTTTATCAGAAAATAAATGTTTGCCATTATACTGTAATTTTCAGAATAGCTCCTAGAGAACACCATAATGACAATAGCATTTCTTAGAAACATGGTCAAGTTACCATGTAGTAGGAAAAAAAAATGACTGAAAGTATTGCAGTGTAACCATACATTTAGGGCCTGATTTTGACCCTGGCGGACGGCGGAGGCCGTCCGCCAAGGTACCGCCGCTGAATGACCGCACTGCGGTCAAAAGACCGCGGCGGCCATTTAGACATTTCCTCTGGGCCGGCGGGCACTCTCCAAAAGAGCGCCCGCCGGCCCAGAGGAAATGCCCCTGCAACGAGGACGCCGGCTCAGAATTGAGCCGGCGTAGTTGCAGGGGTGCGACGGGTGCAGTTTGCACCCGTCGCGTATTTCAGAGTCTGCTTAGCAGACACTGAAATACTTTGCGGGGCCCTCTTATGGGGGCCCCTGCCGTGCCCATGCCATTGGCATTGGCACGGCAGGGGCCCACAGGGGCCCCGCGGCACCCCCTACCGCCATCCTGTTCCTGGCGGGCGAACCGCCAGGAACAGGATGGCGGTAGGGGGTGTCAGAATACCCCATGGCGGCGCAGCAAGCTGCGCCGCCATGGGGGATTCTAAGGGCAGCGGTAAACCGGCGGGAGACCGCCGGTTTGCCTCTTCTGACCGCGGCTGAACCGCCGCGGTCAGAATGCCCTGCAGGGCACCGCCGTCCTGTCGGCGGTGCTCCCGCCGACCCTGGGCCCGGCGGTCTTAGACCGCCGGGGTCAGAATGACCCCCTTAGTCCCTAGACGGTGTAGTGCATCACACATTTTCAGGGCTAGAAGACCTATTGCAATGACATTTCAAACAAGACCCTTAAAACACAAACTATTATCAGCTGTAAAACAATAGTTCCAGCCATGAGCGAGGTTAAAAAGACACTGAATGGAGGGAGGGGTTATTATTTTGGGGGCCCACTAGCCTAGTGTGGGGACCCAGAGATGATCTAGACAGAAAGAACACGTTGTGGTGAACGTTTTGAAAGTGATCCCATTGTCCTAGGACAACCACAGGCTGAGTTATAAGCAAAAATGTTTTGTAAAACATTACGGGACGACTGAGTGCAGCAAATATTGTAGTATGTTGACCTCAGTGCTCAGAACAGCTCCTAGAAAACACCACAATAAAAATATAATTTGTAAGAAACATGGTCATGAAACCATATAATTAGCCCATAGAGAGCATAACCACATGAAAATAGAATGGCACAAAGTAACATAATGCAACCATATATCTAGCTCATAGAGGATATAATGCCTTACACATGTTCAGACCTTCTGCAATACTAAGACCCTTAGAACACAAACTACTCCAAACTGCAAAACAAAAGTTCACAACCATAAGAAAGTTTAAAAAGCAACTGCATGGTAGAAAGGGTTATTATCTTGGGGTCTCCACTAACTTAGTGTGGGAACCCATAGATGACCTAAACAGAAAGCGTGCATCATGCTAACCGTTTTGGTGGTGGTCCCATTGTCCTAGGACCACCACAGTTATGGGCAAACATGTTTTGAAAAAGAATGCTTGCAAAGCTTTAAGAGGCAACTTTTCCCGAGTGCATTGAATATTGTAGTATCGGCCTTCCCGCTGTGCCGGGAGAGCCGCATTGTGGATTTCTGTGTTTTTTACGTAAAGCATTTGTCAATTATAAGTGTTGGGAAGATATGGAGAGTGAAGGGGAGAGCCAAAAGAAATTACTCTGATTAGGCAACAGTGTGAACAATGTGACAAGATTCCAATACCGCTGATGGAGTTGGCACTGCTGACGCTGTTCACGTTGTGAGGGCCGTGACTGCCATGGAGCACGAAGGGGAGAGAAAATAAAAAAATAGTTCACCCGCTCTGAAGTATACCGGCAACCATGCAATTATCCATGTAATTTGTCTGCAAAGCGGTAACAAAACCATCCCAAGGCAGGACAAATGTAAAGGAATCACCAATGACATCAAGGGATTTTTGAAAGGCAAGCTCACGAACGAGTGAAAGTGATGGGCGTGATGTGGGCAACGTTAAAAGCCCACAATGCTTACAACAAGCCAATGCGCTTGCACGCTCAACCTAAAAAGCATTATGATGTGGGCAACGTTTGCGGCATTAGTGCTTTTTTCCCATTTTTACTTTCATCCATACTCCACAGCAGCCATACAAAATGGCTTCAAAAAACTGACAAAGCCAAATAACAGAGCAATTTAGCTTTGTCACTGTTTTTTAACTGTATCGTACAGAGGCTCCGCTGCTGTGCAGCATGCTTGGAAGTAAATAAAAAAAAATAAAAAAAGCACTATGATGCAGTCGGTGTCATAACTTTTTTTTAAAAAAATTCAACCATGCAGCACAGCGGCATCGCTGCTGTGCAAAGTGGCTAAAAACACATTGACAAAGCCAACAGATCTCACATTGGAAAACCCTAAAAGCTTTGACAATGCTTGCTGATAGAAGAGGGGTGGTTATTGACTATGGTGGACTCACCTCTCAGCACAGTCGTGATAAGGAACCCAGCTGTAGCGCTATTACTTTCACTCTCACAACGGGTGCATGTTTATTCCACTGTACCGCAGACAGTTACGAATCCACTATAAAAAGGTGCCTTTAATTAAAAAATAGACCGCATTTTGTTTAAACAAATAACAAGAAAGACAGAACCAAATGAATACAATCGAAGACTGCAAGTGTTAAAGGGCAGGTCTGAATGCGCCCTCTTTTCTTAATCGTTGTATTGACATACAGGCCCATATTTAGACTTTTTGACGCACAACTGCGCCAACGCAGTTGTGCATCAAAAATGTTACCGCCGGCTAACGCCATTCCAACGCGCCATGCGGGCGCCTTATTTATAGAATGACGTTAGCCGGCGCTGCGGACTTGTGTGCGTCAAAAAAAATGACTCACACCAGGCAGCGCCTGCGTATGGGAAAATGGGGGTTGTGCGCCAAAAAATGGGGCAAGTCAGGTCTGAGGCAAAATTCAGGCCTCAAACCGGATTAGCGCCATTTTTTTTTACGCCCAACCTCCATTGACATGACTCCTGTCTTAGCAAAGACAGGAGTCATGCCCCCGGCCCAATGGCCATGCCCAGGGGACTTATGTCCCCTGGGCATGGTCACTGGGCATAGTGGCATGTAGGGGGGCCCAAATCAGGCCCCCCCCTATGCCACAAAAAAAAAAACGAAAAAAAATACTTACCCCAACTTACCTCAACTTCCCTGGGATGGGTCCCTCCATCCTTGGGTGTCCTCCTGGGGTGGGCAAGGGTGTTAGGGGGTGTCCCTGGGGGCATGGGAGGGCACCTCTGGGCTCCTTCTGAGCCCACAGGTCCCTTAACGCCTGCCCTGACCCAGGCGTTAAAAAACGGTGCCCATCAGGCTGTGCGCCGTTTTTTAAGGCCTGCCCCCTCTTGTGCGTCAAAATGACGTCAGAGTATAAACAAGGGATACAGGCCTTAAAGTCATTTTTTGGAAGGGAACGCCTACCTTGCATATAATTAACGCAAGGCTGGTTCCCCCTTCCAAAAAATTACGCACATGGTGGAATTTTGACACCCGCGGGGTCGGACGTCAAAGTATAAATATGGGGCAGGGTTTGCGCCGATTGTGCGTCAAAAATTTTGATGCACATTCGGCGCAAACAGAGTATAAATATGCCCCGCAGTTTCATCTTGCACGTCGAAAAGAAAATAACTGCATTGAACGGAAAGGAGTGCTAATACAGCAACAGCAGGAGAGTCAGAAACAGAGGGGCAGGTGTCCTGGAAATCCCAATCCTTCTTTGCCGATTCCACAGCATCAATGCAAAACGTAATAAATCTTATCACACTCTCTGCACCATAGAGGCTGATGCGTGCTGAGCACAGGATAACGAATCACACAACCCGTAACATGAAGCGAGAAGCACAAGAAGCGCAGTGCTTAAAATAAAAATAATTACTTGTCATGTTTTGATGCCATCGCCAACGAACAAAAACAAAAGAAAACATGAGAGGAAACTGAGAAAAGATGACTTAACAAAATTAAAAAAAAGTTTGTTTTAAAAAATAAAACTTTGCAATTTTATTTGTCTTGCTGGGCACGTTTTTGCCAGTCACAAGACTTCTGTTTGCATTGCACTAGAAGTTACAAGGATCAAAATAGTACCTCGATCACGTCGGGAGCAGCGGATGGGCACTAATTCAGTTAAAATAAATCAGCGCTTGATCCCTGCTCCACAAACAGGAACAGAAATTATGGCAGGCTTGCCTTGACTAATTGCGAGGCTGTAAAGAAGTGTCACGCAAACCAACATATGGTGAGCAAAAGGCGGGCTCCAAGCTCTTTACCGAACATAATAGTGTCTCACATGCTAGACGCATGCGCTGGCGCATGCACTCTCAGGCTCGACCCTAAAAAGGAGCAGCACTTCCCCTGCACTTCTCCTGAAGCTGAGGTATGACCTCCCCTTTTTACAACTCTGCAGTTTACACTCTGCACTGTTCAGTGTGTTTTTTTATCATCTAGATGAGGGTATTTGGGTATTGACCCCTCAAATACTATTTGTGTTGATTATCCTTAGATAGGATGCTAAAAATTGTCTTACAACAATAGTTTTACCTCGATAAATTATTTCTTTAGAGTGGAACTTGATTTAATTAATTTTATAGTGGAGCTATTTGATGTGGGAATATTCCACTATATCTTTAAACAGTCAAAATTGTTACTTTCTCTTTTCTCTTTTGCTTATGTTGTTGTATATTTGTTTACTTGAACATTCTGTCGATACCTCATTACTTAGCATTTTATAAGAATGATTGTATTTTCTGAGATCGAAGATGAATATGTCAAATCTATTATTCCATAGAACATGAGCACAATCACCCAAATAAGTTTTATTCCATACTTCCAGGGTGACTGTAAGAGGGCAGGGCACTTCTCAAGAGCATCAGCGAAGTTTCATACCAACAGTTGGATTGGCCCATGCAACCATAGATGATTACACCAATACAGAAAGTGATTGAGGTCTGCTGAGTGAATTATTCTCTGAGAGGAAAGGGGTGTTGTCTGTAAGGCAAGATATCAATATCCAGTAGAATGCAATAACATTAAGAATTAATGATGGTGGATAATAGGATGTATTACTTCTGACTCTGCCATATGACTTGTTCTTAATGAAGACTTTGTTCTTATTACCTCACAATGTCATCTTTCAATAAGCCAGCCTCAACCAAGCACATAACAAGCAATCAGTAGCAGGCATGCTTGAGGGGGCCAGCTCAGCATTTGTCCAGGGTGAACTTTACAAACAGACTGAGTCCATCTGGAGCACCCACATAGCTCTTACACATTCATGCTGCCAGTTACCACCTATCACCTCGGCGATGGCCCCAGGCAGCTGTTCAGGACTCTGAAAGTACATGGGCTAGTATCCTGAACGTGGGACTGATGGCTCTTAAATGTTTCAAGATATTGGATGATTGTGGAGATACAGGAATATTACCCAAATGCGTTAATCTAACCCACAATCTGAGACACTTGACAGGGCTGATCTGATTTTGCTAATATAATTCAGTCAGTTTTGATTTACTTCAAACTTGCCTGGCGAACTGAATAGCGGGAGAACCGTACTGTAGATTCTCAGAAAGAAAGCCCCCTTGGGACCTAATTTATATATTGGTAGACGCATTACTCCGTCACAACGAAGACAGATATCCCGTCTGCCGTAATCGAAATCCCTTAGGATATATTGGGATTTTGATTTCTGCAGACGGGATATCTGTCACCATTGTGACAGAGTAACTCGTCTGCCAATATCCAAATCAGGCCCTTTCTCATGAGACAGAAGCACGTAGATTTGTGGAAATTTCTTGTGCAAATAAGATTTGCTTCTCAGGAGCTATTCAGGTTTCTGGACAATACACATTTCCTTGTTGAAGACAGCTGAGGCCTTAAATTGATACATACTGTCACAAAACATGCCAAACAGATGCCCACATTGCCCCGTTATGAATATTTTTGCAGATGAATCAATCAATACGATGATTTAGGCATAATAGTTAATTTACGCACACACAAACACACACGCCCACACACTTTTTTCTCCTATCTCTCTGCTTTTCACTCGTTTTTTCTCTTGCCCCTCTTGCCCATAGCTTTCATACAGCATCGCCCAAAAACAAATGCCTGTTTCTCTTTACAAGACTTTTAGTGAAAAAATGTTTTAAATATGTTGTTATTTCACTTTATGAATAGGTTCTATGATTTTCTTGTTTGTGACCTTACACATACAATACAAATAGCTCATAACTTTTTAATTAAAAAAACGTTGCGTCATAAAAAAATACCAACAGCTGTATCATTATTAGAAAAGTATCGGTACGCAGTTATGTAAAAAGCATTGTACATCTTAAGGTCTCCCTAGGCTTTTATAACGAGTCTCTGTGTAGTACTTCCCAAAGTCACAAGTCACCTGGAAACTTGGAATACATTTGGTTTAACCTGATCCTCTTTTGTGTTTCTCTCTTCTTACCCTTCCTATTGCTTCAAAATCTATTTTCTCTCTCTTTCTGCCGTCATCTGTCTCTCCCTTTCTCTCTCTATCTCATCCTGACTCTCTTTCTCCAACCTATGCTCTTTCTTTATGTCTCTCTCTCTCATCTCTCGGGATCTTATTTCTCTTTCCATTTCCATCTTTCCTTCTTTCTTTCTTTCTTTCTTTCTTTCTTTCTTTCTTTCTTTCTTTCTTTCTTTCTTTCTTTCTTTCTTTCTTTCTTTCTTTCTTTCTTTCCTTCTCTCTCATCCCCACTTGTCTCTCCCCCTCCCCTCCCTTTCTCTCTCTATCCCCCATTTTTCTCACAGAGTCTGGACAGTTGAAAGATCCTGGCCAAACATGCGTTGTTCCATCCGGGGCGAGCATGGATAACTCTATATGTAAGTCCGAGGAAGAAATTGGATCAGCAGGGCAGTTCGTCACAGCAGCAGCAGGTACAGCCATCACAAAGCATACACCTCCCTCACAGTGATTGCTATCAGCAGGCACCATCATATTTTAGTCCATGCCATTGTTCACTAGACTTTACAACTGAGCAGTGAAGGTACTCCAACATCCAGATGGACTGCTCCTCGCACCATGAAGAAACACCCTACGTGTCTGCCCCTGAGTCCTAATGAACACCCCTGTTTTGCTTTCTAGATGGAAGTTTAATGTACCACTCACGGTGCGTAATCACATTTTGAAGAGGTGGATGCCCACCCAATATTCTTCTTCTACTTCCCAGCTGCTTCAAATAGCTACCAGATATCTTAGAATACCTCAGAAATGCATACCATGAGCTCTTCCATGCCATTGGCGAAACACACAATCTAAGGAAGAACAACCTCCAGTCTACCACACTCTAACCATCAGCCATCTTACAATGGCATGTGCCTTTTAAGTGTTAAAGCTCATGAATTAGACATCACAAAGGTCCCAACGCCTTTGTTACTGTGTTACAGAACATTTGCCAGTGGTTTACCTTGGTTTATACTAAAGTGCAAATTTCCTAGCCACTTATCTCTCAATAGCATTCTCCACGCAGGCAACGTTATAACCAGTAGCTAGAAGAATAATTGTGCAAGCTGGCTTTTTTGTATAGGGGCTGGCCAGTTTTTAATTAGTATGCATAAATGTCTTGAGAAAATTGTGTTTGTATTAGAGAACACCAGGGGCTGGTTTATGCACTGGGCATGGTTTCCCTGTTTGCGCCATGGTGCATCTTTAAACGGTGCTCCGGCACAAACAGTGCACTCTATTATGCTTAATGTGCTTCCCTCAGGGCAGTTGTGAACACGTGCTGCCCTGAGAGCAATGTATTTAAGTGAAATACAGAGTAGCTGTCTAAAATGCTGCTCCGCGTTTTACAGTTCAGGCCCTCCTGCCTGCATTTTAAAGAGGGGAGAGAGATCCCTATGCTGGCGGGTGCAGTGAGGGACTGCACCCGCCTGCAAGGGGATGTCTGGAGGGTCCTCCCTCCAGAGGGCTGTCGAAAAGGGGCACACTGACCGTGCAGCACCTTTTTCTAATGCACCTTCAGTGCACCTCCTGACAACCTCTTTCACCTTGCACCCGAGTCCATAATATGGCATGGGCACAGAAGCGAAGAGACTCCCTCATTTGTATGAAGCCTCACCCTGTGTTAATGAGGGCATGCCTCTTTGAGTTAGCACTGGTGCTACTTGTGTGCTAGCGCTTTCAGTATTATAGAAGGGGCTGCACAAGCGTCTATGATTCCCTCTGTAACACCAAAGTGCCCTAGGGGTGTACAAAGTGGGTGCACATGTACATTGCGCCCCATGGCACTTTATGTAATACGGCTCCATGTATATTTGGAGACGAGGAGCTGTAATGTAGAAAGTGCCCTGGGGCACAATAGGCATGTGCGACCGCTTTGTTCACCCGGGGGCACTTTGGTATTACAGAAGGGGCCATAGACACTTGTGCGACCCCTTCTTTAATACAGATAGTATTGGCATATATGTTGTGCCAGAGCTATCTCAAGTGGGTACTCCCTTATTTGCCCAGGGGCGTGGCCCCATGCAAATGAGAGAATCTCTTTGCCTCACCGTCGTATTATGGATGGGGGAGCAGGAGAAAACATGCATTTAGGAGGGGCACTGAAAGGGCACCACAAAAAGGTAGCGCACTTTCAGTGCACTTCCTGAAGGCAGTTCTCTGGAGGGGAGAAAGGGGGTCCCATGGATCCCCCAGACATTCTCTTGCAGACGAGTGCAGTCACTAACTTCACCTGCCTACAAGGAGATCTCTCGCTCCTCTTAAAAGTTCAGCAGGTTGCCGCGTGCACAGTGAACCATGGAGTGGCTGTGAAGCAAGTTCACAGCTGCCCTACGGGCAGTGCATTCACTGCAATACAGCATACTTTCCCTATTTGAAGGTGCGCCATAGCAGAATCAGGGATGGGTTATTCACACTATATACTGTTTGTGCACAAACATTGAAGCAAAGAACACAATAAAAAATCCACAACAATGGCGTTATGAAACCTTGGTAAGTTTAAGTAATGTTTGGCAGAATATAACTATTGTGATCAATACCTTAATGCTATCAAGGCACTTTAAAATCAAGGACTGCAATCCCTTTTCAGTAATTTTTTACTGTTCAAGTCTCCAGTGTTTATGAACACCTAAAGATAAAAATTCAATGTCAGGTAAAACACACTGTACCTTGTAACCATGAATGTCAATACACCAAAATGTCTGGTGTCGCGGAAGTGACATCACACTCACTTTGACCTTCAATTTCACTTGAACACACCTTCTTATACATACACACACATGAGCACTTACACACAGTCTCTCACGTAAACACCCACTCACTGTCACGACTTACGTGCTGCTTTACCCTGGAGGCCGCAGAGCGAGTGGCGTAGATCCTGTTCTTGAATGTTTGGCCTTGGCCCAAGTAGAGGCGACTCTTTCTGGTAGCCATGGTGCTGCAGGCAATGGGTACGCCAAGAGCAGGCTGTGTCGCTCAGAAGTAGTGCCAGTGGGAAAAAAAACATGAAAGGGGAAAAAAGCTCCAAAAAGATAGGTTCCTGCAACAGGAACAAAAAGAAGAGGTAACAGCAGGAGCAAATACAGGAAAATACACTGGAACCAACGAGAACCAGCACAGGAATACAATGAAGCAGGAGCAAAGACACCATCCAAACAGAAAGTGTTGCAGCGCAAGGAGAGAGAGAATCACAGCCCTTAAATACCAACAAACAGGAAACGACCAACAGGAAGTAAAAGGACACCATCTTAGATAGGGAAAAGCGCATAGAGCAGAATGGACTAGGAACCATAGAGAGTAGGGATCAAGGAATGCTGGAAAGAGAAGGGTAATATGGGAAGGGGGAAAAAACATAAAGGAAGGCACAACCAGATGTCCAGAAAAAAGAAGAAAAGAAAAGAACAGGTGAGTGGGGGGTCAGACCGGCCTAGACATGCGGTGCGCTAAAAAAGAACAAGGCCCCATGCCCAATTTGGGTCCTTGTAAGGTACAGAGCAGGCTGGGGGCACGGCGCGTCTTAGGAGCGCGTGCTGCGGCCCGAGCTGAATGTTCAGCTCGTGCCGCGCGCAGCTGCGCAACACTCACTCACTCGCAAGCACGCACACAACATACATTTAAAAGCTTTTTTTTACATGCCTGAACTTCCCAGAAAAATCATATTTCAGCTAGGTTATATATATATATATATATATATATATATATATATATATATATATATATATAGGAATATCTATAGGAATATGTCAAATCTATCATTCCATAGAACATGAGCACAATCACCCAAATAAGTTTTATTCCATACTTCCAAGGTGACTGTAAGAGGGCAGGGCACTTCTCAAGAGCATCAGCGAAGTTTCATAACAACAGTTGGATTGGCACATGCAACCATACATGATTACACCAAATACAGAAAGTGATTGAGGTCTGCTGAGTGAATTATTCACTGAGAGGAAAGGGGTGTTGTCTGTAAGGCAAGATATCAATATCCAGTAGAATGCAGTAACATTAAGAATTAATGATGGTGGATGACAGGATGTATTACTTCCGACTCTGCCATATGACTTGTTCTTAATGAAGACATTGTTCTTATTACCTCACAATGTCATCTTTCAATAAGCCAGCCTCAACCAAGCACATAACAAGCAATCAGTAGCAGGCATGCTTGAGGGGGCCAGCTCAGCATTTGTCCAGGGTGAACTTTACAAACAGACTGAGTCCATCTGGAGCACCCACATAGCTCTTACACATTCATGCTGCCAGTTACCACCTATCACCTCGGCGATGGCCCCAGGCAGCTGTTCAGGACTCTGAAAGTACAAGGGCTAGTATCCTGAACGTGGGACTGATGGCTCTTAAATGTTTCAAGATATTGGATGCTTGTGGAGATACAGAAATATTACCCAAATGCGTTAATCTAACCCACAATCTGAGACACTTGACAGGGCTGATCTGATTTTGCTAATATAATTCAGTCAGTTTTGATTTACTTCAAACTTGCCTGGCGAGCTGAATAGCGGGAGAACCGTACTGTAGATTCTCAGAAAGAAAGCCCCCTTGGGGCCTAATTTATATATTGGTAGACGCATTACTCCGTCACAACGAAGACGGATATCCCGTCTGCCGTAATCGAAATCCCTTAGGATATATTGGGATTTTGATTTCTGCAGACGGGATATCTGTCACCATTGTGACAGAGTAACTCGTCTGCCAATATCCAAATCAGGCCCTTTCTCATGAGACAGAAGCACGTAGATCTGTGGAAATTTCTTGTGCAAATAAGATTTGCTTCTCAGGAGCTATTCAGGTTTCTGGACAATACACATTTCCTGGTCGAAGACAGCTGAGGCCTTAAATTGATACATACTGTCACAAACATGCCAAACAAATGCCCACATTGCCCCGTTATGAATATTTTTGCAAATGAATCAATCAATATGATGATTTAGGCATAATAGTTAATTTACGCACACACAAACACACACGCCCACACACTTTTTTCTCCTATCTCTCTGCCTTTCACTCGTTTTTTCTCTTGCCCCTCTTGCCCATAGCTTTCATACAGCATCGCCCAAAAACAAATGCCTGTTTCTCTTTACAAGACTTTTAGTGAAAAAATGTTTTAAATATGTTGTTATTTCACTTTATGAATAGGTTCTATGATTTTCTTGTTTGTGACCTTACACATACAATACAAATAGCTCATAACTTTTTAATTAAAAAAACGTTGCGTCATAAAAAAATACCAACAGCTGTATCATTATTAGAAAAGTATCGGTACGCAGTTATGTAAAAAGCATTGTACATCTTAAGGTCTCCCTAGGCTTTTATAACGAGTCTCTGTGTAGTACTTCCCAAAGTCACAAGTCACCTGGAAACTTGGAATACATTTGGTTTAACCTGGTTCTTTTTTGTGTTTCTCTCTTCTTACCCTTCCTATTTCTTCGAAATCTATTTTCTCTCTCTTTCTGCCGTCATCTGTCTCTCCCTTTCTCTCTCTATCTCATCATGACTCTCTTTCTCCAACCTTTGCTCTTTCTTTATGTCTCTCTCTCTCATTTCTCGGGATCTTATTTCTCCTTCCATCGCCATCTTTCTTTCTTTCTTTCTCATCCCCCCTTGTCTCTCCCCCTCCCTCTCCCCTTTTTCTCTCTATCCCCCATCTTTCGCACAGAGTCTGGACAGTTGAAAGATCCTGACCAATCATGCGTTGTTCCATCTGGGGCGAGCATGGATAACTCTATCTGTAAGTCCGAGGAAGCAACTGGATCAGCAGAGCAGTTCATCACAGCAGCAGCAGGTACAGCCATCACAAAGCATACACCTCCCTCACAGTGATTGCTATCAGCAGGCACCATCATATTTTAGTCCATGCCATTGTTCACTAGACTTTACAACTGAGCAGTGAAGGTACTCCAACATCCAGATGGACTGCTCCTTGCACCATGAAGAAACACCCTACGTGTCTGCCCCTGAGTCCTAATGAACACCCCTGTTTTGCTTTCTAGATGGAAGTTGAATGTACCACTCACTGTGCATAATCACATTTTGAAGCGGTGTATACCCACCCAATATTCTTCTTCTACTTCCCAGCTGCTTCAAATAGCTACCAGATATCTTAGAATGCCTCATAAATGCATACCATGAGCTCTTCCATGCCATTGGCAAGACACAATCTAAGGAAGAACAACCTCCAGTCTCCCTCACTCTAACCATCAGCCATCTTACAATGGCATGTGCCTTTTAAGTGTTAAACCTCATGAATTAGATATCACAAAGGTCCCAACGCCTTTGTTACAGTGTTATAGAACATTTGCCAGTGGTTTATCTTGGTTTATACTAAAGTGCAAATTTCCTAGCCACTTATCTCTCAATAGCATTCTCCACGCAGGCAACGTTATAAACCAGTAGCTAGAAGGATAATTGTGCAAGCTGGGTTTTTTGTATAGGGGATTGCCCAGTTTTTAATTAGTATGGATAAATGTCTTGAGAAAATTGTGTTTGTATTAGAGAACACCAGGGGCTGGTTTATGCACTGGGCATGGTTTCCCTGTTTGCGCCATGGTGCATCTTTAAACGGTGCCCTGGCACCCCCAGTGCACTCTATTATGCTTAATGTGCTGCCCTCAGGGCAGTTGTGAACACGTGCTGCCCTGAGAGCAATGAATTTAAGTGAAATACAGAGTAGCTGTCTAAAATGCTGCTCCGCGTTTTACAGTTCAGGCCCTCCTGCTCTGTGTTTTACAGTTCAGGCCCTCCTGCTCTGTGTTTTACAGTTCAGGCCCTCCTGCTCTGTGTTTTACAGTGCAGGCCTACCTGCATTTTAAAGAGGGGAGGGAGATCCCTATGCTGGCGGGTGCAGTGAGGACTGCACCCGCCTGCAAGGGGATGTCTGGAGGGTCCTCCCTCCAGAGGGCTGTCAAAAAGGGGCACACACCTTTTTCTGATGCACCTTCAGTGCACCTCCTGACAACCTCTTTCACCTTGCACCCGAGTCCAAAATATGGCATGGGCAAAGAAGCGCAGAGACTCCCTCATTTGCATGAAGCCTCACCCTTTGTTAATGAGGGCATGCCTCTTTGACTTAGCACTGGTGCTACTTGTGTGCTAGCGCTTTCAGTATTATAGAAGGGGCTGCACAAGCGTCTACGATTCCCTCTGTAACACCAAAGTGCCCTAGAGGTGTACAAAGTGGGTGCACATGTCCATTGCGCCCCAAGGCACTTTATGTAATACGGCTCCAGGTATATTTGGAGACGAGGAGCTGTAATGTAGAAAGTGCCCTGGGGCACAATAGGCACGTGCGCCCGCTTTGTTCACCCGGGGGCACTTTGGTATTACAGAAGAGGCCATAGACACTTGTGCGACCCCTTCTTCAAATACAGATAGTATTGGCATATATGTTGTGCCAGAGCTATCTCAAGTGGGCACTCCCTCATTTGCCCAGGGGCGTGGCCCCATGCAAATGAGGGAATCTCTTTGCCTCACCGCCGTATTATGGATGGGGGAGCAGGAGAAAACATGCATTTAGGAGGGGCACTCAAAGGGCACTACAAAAAGGTAGAGCACTTTCAGTGCACTTCCTAAAGGCAGCTTTCTGGAGGGGAGAAAGGGGGTCCCATGGATCTCCCAGACATTCTCTTGCAGACGAGTGCAGTCACTAACTTCACCTGCCTACAAGGAGATCTCTCGCTCCTCTTAAAAGTTCAGCAGGTTGCCGCGTGCACAGTGACCATGTAGTGGCTGTGAAGCAAGTTCACAGCTGCCCTACAGGCAGTGCATTCACTGCAATACAGCATATTTTCCCTATTTGAAGGTGCGCCATAGCAGAATCAGAGATAGGTTATTCACACTATATACTGTTTGTGCACAAAACTTGAAGCAAAGAACATAATAAAAAATCCACAACAATGGCGTTATGAAACCTTGGTAAGTTTAAGTAATGTTTGGCAGAATATAACTATTGTGATCAATACCTTAATGCTATCAAGGCACTTTAAAATCAAGGACTGCAATCCCTTTTCAGTAATTTTTTACTGTTCAAGTCTCCAGTGTTTATGAACACCTAAAGATAAAAATTCAATGTCAGGTAAAACACACTGTACCTTGTAACCATGAACGTCAATACACCAAAATGTCTGGTGTAGCGGAAGTGACATCACACTCACTTTGACCTTCAATTTCACTTGAACACACCTTCTTATACATACACACACATGAACACTTACACACAGTCTCTTACGTAAACACCCACTCACTGTCACGACTTACGTGCTGCTTTACCCTGGTGGACGCAGAGCGAGTGGCGTGGATCCTGTTCTTGAATGTTTGGCCTTGGCCAAAGTAGGGGCGACTCTTTCTGGTAGCCACGATGCTGCAGGCAATGGGTACGCCAAAAGCAGGCCGTGTCCCTCAGAAGTAGTGCCAGTGGGAAAAAAACCATGACAGGGGAAAAAACCTCCAAAAAGATAGGTTCCTGCAACAGGAACAAAAAGAAGAGGTAACAACAGGAGCAAATACAGGAAAATACACTGGAACCGACGAGAACCAGCACAGGAATACAATGAAGCAGGAGCAAAGACACCATCCAAACAGAAAGTGTTGCAGTGCAAGGAGAGAAAGAATCACAGCCCTTAAATACCAACAAACAGGAAACGACCAACAGGAAGTAAAAGGACACCATCTTAGATAAGGAAAAGCACATAGAACAGAAGGGACTAGGAACCATAGAGAGTAGGGAACAAGGAATGCTGGGAAGAGAAGGGTAATATGGGAAGGGGGAAAAAACATAAAGGAAGGCACAACCAGATGTCCAGAAAAAAGAAGAAAAGAAAAGAACAGGTGAGTGGGGGGTCAGACCTGCCTAGACACGCGGTGCGCTAAAAAAGAACGAGGCCCCATGCCCAATTCGGAGCCTCGTAAGGTACAGAGCAGGCTGGGGGCGCAGCACGTCTTAGGAGCGCGTGCTGCGGCCCGAGCTGAATGTTCAGCTCGTGCCACGCGCAGCGGCGCAACACTCACTCACTCACTCGCAAGCACGCACACAACATACATTTAAAAGTTTTTTTTTTACATGCCTGGACTTCCCAGAAAAATCATATTTCAGCTAGGTTGTACTCCATTTTCTATTACACTAATAGTGAATAATGAAGCCTTATTCACTAAAAAACTGAGAAAAACTAAGCATGTGGATCTGCCACTGTATTCCTGGCCCTGATTGTGCCACCTGAGAGGCCAGCCTCTGTGACGATTGGAAGGGTGGCAAAACCACTGTCTCAGAGTGCCTCTTTCATGCCCACCAGGCCTTGCTGATCCAGCTTGCCGGCCAGCCAACTAGGTGCTAGATCACTGCAAAAGCAGCAAGTTGAAATAAACCATAAGCAACACAAGTTGGTACAGAGATGGAGAGTGCTCACCAGACAGAATAGTTACTCAGCTCACCTCTACTTATGGGCTTCAAGTCACTGTGTCCACATGTCTTGACTCCTTGGTCTAGATAGAGGCTTTTATGTGGACAACGTCAACAGCAGATCACATCAGTAGGACCTTCAGTAGGAGGCTTCAGGCTTCTTCCTTGCCAAGAGGTGGGTGGGCAACACTCAGTTCCGAATTCAGAAAGTATCATCGGGGTCCAGACAGACCCATGCCCAAACCTGTTAAGCATGCAAGATGGAAGTCTAGACTTTAGGATTAAATTCAGGGTACTGAGGAAGACACAGAGTCATTAACACTACTGCAGATTCAAACTTTACAATCAAACAGACAGTGGGCATAGTCCTTCTCTTCAAAGATGAGCTTGAAAAGTTACTACTCCCAGAATGCAATGCATTTCAGTGCACACTGCCTACATACAGATAACCAGGTGCACCTACCAGCATCAGACTCTGATTGGAAACGTTGGGCCAGATTTATCAACATTTTGCATTGCCCTTTTGCCTTGCAAGGCAAAACAAAACCTAGATTCAGATTTGCCAAGCCACGTAAACCTTGTGTTGCTTGGCAAATCTGGTGTAATGATAGGCAGCGCAAGTCACTTCCTGGTGTTACCCTGCTTTTGGGGGGCATTACATAGTAGAGCATGGGCGATCCCATGCATCCCCCTATGGGTTCTGATGCATTCCCAGACTTACCAACACTGTAGAATGGTTAATGCATTAGCATTGTATGACTTCCCACCAGAGGCGCAACAAGAAGAAATATTTGTATTTCTCTTCGTTTTCCTTATTCTGCAGCACACTTAGAATGAGAAAAATGCCCTTGAGGACTGGTTTTGTGCAGGCAGGTGCCCCTTCCTGCTCAAAAGCAATCCTTCCTACAACACAGACATACTTGCACCATAGCGCCAGGGTGCCGACACTGGCACAAGGCAGCACATTGTGCACCAGCACAAGGAGAAGACAGGAATGCGTCTTATAGTGTTAAATATGGCACATTCCTGCCCTCTCCCTTTTACACATCACAGCACAGCAAGGTGTCTTGCTGCCTTGCATGAAGACTTGATAAATTGGCCCCATTGTGTTTTCCCTCCAGACAGCGCTGCAAACAAAATGCATCAGATAGGCTACCCTCTTGGGACTACAGGATCTGGAAACCGTTGAAGGGCCTCCCCATCTGAGGTTACACCAAAGAAGGTGCAGCACACAACCAGTTTAGGGAGTTCTTAGGCATTAGATGACGCATAGGCTATTAAAAGTTCAAAAAGGCAGTAGAAACATAGGTCAAAATCAACAAGCAGCTCAGCTGCTGGGATGGTTGTGGACTTTCATGTCTACATTATGGATTTTGTATATAGAAAGTCTAAACACTATCCTAGGCCTAACTAAAACTCATAACTGAATATAAATGTATTTTTTCACCATATTAACATAAAATGCAACAATGACAATACATTAGTCTTTGGAATCACACTCAGAACTCGTTCCTTTGATTGTAGTTTCCCAATAGTCAAGAATGTGTCCTGGATACTGCATATCTTCAGAAGTCTGTGAAACTCCGAAAGCGGATGATTTGTGCTGTCGCTGCAGTTTCTGTTTTTGAGTGTTTGAATGAATCTTGTTAATAGCATTATCATATTTAAAATAACCATAGTTATAACCAACTCGGAAGTACGTTATCCACACCGAAATACAGACAGTGGGGTGATATTATATCACATTATGAACTTGAATCCTCAAAAAGGTTTATCCATGCCCTCAAATAGAAAACCTATCACAAAAAGTAAGAGTTCAGTGGCTGAGTTTATAGTAGCCCGTTCATCGCTCAAAACACATTTCTACTGTTGGGAATATTTTCCCATGTTAGTATATATTTCTGCTGTGGTTGCTCTGACTGATAAACTGCCATTTGTCTAACATGTTCTTCCATGTCATTGCAGGTGCTTTAAGCGTGGATTCAGGTGTATTTGATAGTGATGACAAGAATTCAGGTGGGTAAAGAGATCCTTGCATAAAAACCTGCCATAAAAGTGGATTCATACCTTCAGTTTTGCTACTGAAACTCACACTTTCAAAGATAACAATGCAGAGAATATGCCATTTTCTAAGAATAACTGCAAACATTAATTTTTCAACTGTGTATACCATCTTATATCTTTTTTCAGGAGGCAGCCATCAAAGTGTTAATCATTTATCCATACTGTGATAAAGCCATGGATCAACCACGTAATACCTAGTTTTTCATAAGAAGTAAAGGATGAAATTTGAAACTCCTGTACAATGACTAAACTACAAGTTGAATCACGTTTACTCAACATTCTTTAATGTTCATTTCATTTATAGGGTTAAATGGAGTTGCTGATAATGTTCTAAGGCACTCTGTTCTATATTGGCACCTGTAAAGAAGTTTGCAATGCACAGATTGCTTTATATTCTTTCTGTTCATGTTCGTAGCTTTTTAAAGTGTCCTTTACAGTTTCAAAGGCAGTTACTAATTCGGTATCTAAATATGTTTTCTCTTTTATCATTTTAAGATCATAATCTACTGCCACAAGTGTTCCCTGAACATTCTCATCGTGAGAAAATGCACTTTTTTGTGTGGTCACCCCCATTTTTGGCTGGCGTTTATTGCTGGTTTGTAGATTCTGCACACTGAAGCACTGCTGTCCAGTGCCCAGTGTAGATGTGTTGACCCCTACACCATGCAGAAATTGGATAATACCTAATTTAATTATCCTATTAGGCTGTTGCATATGGTGTACAAACTGAACCAATGGCATAGAAATGTTATCTGTGGACTGCTGCACTTAATGTGTGACAAGTGTGATAAGGAACCTTCAGACCTACTAAACCTTCGGACCTGCTATATAGCCTGACTGCTGCAGTTTAAACCTGCAATGCTGCTTGTTAAAATAACCCTGTTTGATGAGTAAAAACCTCCCTTTTAAATAACAGAGATTTACCTCTATGGAGGCCTTGTAGCCCACAAGTTAGGATGTATGGTATTTGAAAGGGGAGTATTATTGTCGTCTCCCTACAGGGACAAGGCCTAAAAAGCTAGTTTTACTCTGCAGGCCTAGCCGTCCTGTGTAAAACCAGAGTGTCTATATCAATACCACTAACTCAGATTTTTAATACATATTGAAAAAAAGTAGCTTTTAGAAGGTTACCATTTCCCTGCTTGAGCTTTGAAGAGGCTAATTTGTATTAGTTGTTCAGATATTCCCTAACAGAGCTCAGCCTTGAATGAGGTGTGCATGAGATGTGAAATTCCTCCTGCAGCATTATAATAGGCATTACCTAAATGACCAGAGATGGCTCTTCTGAGTTCAATAGAATATGCAGGGAGGGAGATGTAACCCTCCTCTTGACCCCCAGTGTCAAATCCTGCATGACAGGTCTGTTGGAAGCTCATGTAAAGATTTGCATGGATCAAAGGGAGCAAACAGCATGCTAGGCAAATCATGTGCATCACCCATCTGGTTGCAGGAAGATTTTGTTCTACCAAACGTCTGTAAGTGGGTTTTTTGTGGGTACACTACCTGCTTCAAAATGGGTTTTCGCATTAGATGTGGGGGTACATTACATCTCATTCCTCATAGCCCATGTTTAGTGTGGGCTTTTGAGATCTTGATAATGCTCTGACCCATGGCATTTTGGGCTGGAACTATGTGTAAAAGTAGGAAGGTCAGAGCATGGGAACCTATGTCTACCACCCACCCTACAAAGCTGGACCTTCCCCCATCCTTCCTCAGGAAACTGCTGGATTTCCGAAAGGATACAGGGCAGAACTGCTACACAACATCTGGCAGAGACATGGCTATCAGTTACCTTGAGACTAATTCCAGCCCTATCATAGTGACTCTGTGCAGTCCTTCATATTTGTTCAGCTACCTTGCTCCTATATCTGGATTCTCAGTTCTTGGAGCATACCCGTCATGTACCATCCTTATTAAGGACAGCACCATTGTTAACCAAATCAGAAATGTGGTCAGTGTCAACACTATACAGACATATGCCCAGAAGGGCTTTGCATATATCTCCATAACACACCTAAAGTATACCCATCTACAGCAAAGTGAGTTTTCTGGAACTGTTATTTCATATTTTCAGTCATTTGTAAATTTAATGTCAGTGATCATGCTAATGGCATTTTTCTGCCAGCTTATTACTTACCACTCAATGCTCTGTATGTAGACCTGGTTGCTCTTCATTTAGAGGCGGTTCTGTCTGGGACACATTATGCATGGTTACTGTTGATAGCACAGTATGTGTCAGCTTTGTAAGCAGCACTAGTTGGCTCTTCAAGATCAACTGCATGATAGTGTTTCACTGATTCAATGAGCAACTGAAGTTCCTTTCTTTTCACTGGTAGTGATGGCAAGATCACCCTTCATGTTTCTGTTGTGGGTAGCACTGGCTCCAAATGGGCGTAGCCAAACTCCTTCTTTCCCAATCCTTCAACCATGAGTTCTCCAACGGTAACTATCCAACTGCAGCAGATGACAAAGGGGATGCATCAGCCTCGCTCAGGCATTGCCAAGTAAGTTGTAAATCCTGTAAAGACCACAAATTGATCATCTGGATTTTCCCCTTGTGGATGATCAGCTACATACATTTTGACTCCAAACAACATTTCATAAGGCTTAGGGTTCAACAAAACATGTCTTGGTATATTATTAAGGCTGACTGGGCATTATATAGGTTATTTATCCAGGACACGCCATTATTTAAAACCCTCATTGTCCAGGGCTTAAGCATAGTGTTGGCTCGCTCAATGACCCCTTTTAACTAGGCCTAAAGGGGTATGGAAATTGGAGACTTACTTCTACTTCAGTGTGCACTTCTGCTAATACCGTTTAGCTAAAAATCAGCTTTTTATTCAATGAAAAATATGAAGTCCACCCATTGCCACTAAGTATAGCAATTCTTTTGTGGCTGAGCAGTGACCTGGTGCTGTGAGCTGTGTAAGAAAAATAACTTGGTACTCTGCAATTTAGTTAAAATATAAATGTATACATTTTAATTAATGATCACAAACTGAGGAGCCATACCATAGGGGTTCTCCTTCCAGTGCAAAAACTTGGCTCTCCAACTACCACATTTCAATACATTGAGGGCATACCTAGGAAAGAAAACAGTTCAGTTAGAAAAACAGATGAAAGAAACTACTTTTTTACCAGAAGCTAGTGATGGCCTTGAAAACATGTTCTATGTCTTTGTCACAGCCTTCTGTTGACCAGCAAAGCAGTTTCCATTGTGCCTACCTTCATGTGTTAAATTCAGTTCTTTCTCACTTTTGCCCAGAGACAACTTCTTTTTTGTAGCTAGTTATTTTTTCTGATAGGCTAGACACACATATTTTACTCAAAAAGCGATAGCGCATCTCCAAGGACCCCTCCGACAGAGCCACACAGAAACAGCACTCAACGACTACCACAGGCGCGCATCAAGGAGGACAAACGAACAGCCATCACAGTCTGCATCGACTCCACAGCCTTTTCAAGATCATCAAGGAATTCTCCAACCCGACTGCCACAGAAAACACCCCTCCCAACAACTCTGCAACTCAACATCTGACTACTTCCACAGTAAGACTGCCAACAACTACAACAACGTTAACCCTCAACCCACTTCTTTCAGCCTCAACAACCTCATCCTTCCAGTGAACCCCAGCCAAGACATAACCACCTGGTCCCCACTTGATGTCCAAACTAATACTATCATCATGTCTTCCATCCACTCCAGGGCACCCACCGATCCCTGCCCCACCATCTCTTTAACCTTGGATCCATGCAGAGATCAGACCACTCCTAAAGAAGCCCTTAGCCGACTCCAGCGACCTCAAGAACTAACAGCCAATCTTGCTGCTGGCATACCCAGCCAAGTACTGGAGAAGGCCATCAACCAACAGCTCAAGACTACCTAGAATAGAACCACTTACTTGTTGCATTACAATCAGGTTTCCAGACTAACCGTAGCACTGAGACAACGCTCATTGTGGCAACAGATGACATCAGAACCCTTCTCAACCAAGGCAAAACAGTGGTTAACATTCTCCATGACCTATCTGCAGCATTCAACAACGTCGCCCACCAAATCCTCATCGACAGACTTCACAAAACTGGCACCCAACAACACGCCCTCATGTGGATCACCTCATTTCTCTCAGGATGCACCCAGAGCATCCACCTACCACTTTTCACCTCCACTCTCAAGAACATCATATGCATCGTGCCCCAAAGATCAACTCTCAGCCCGACGCTGTTCAGCATCTACATGACCCCCCCCGGACATTGTCAGATCCTAAGGACTCATCGTCATCCCCGATGCTGATGACACTCAGCTCATCCTCTCGCTCACCAAAGACCCCTCTAACACCTAAACCAACTTCCGCAATGCCATGGCTGATGTAGCCAACTAGGTGAGAGACAGCTGCCTCAAATTGAACTCTGATAAACCAAGGTATGGACCTTTGGAAAGAACACCTCCTTTTGGGAACACAGCTGGTGGCCGGAAGAACTCAAACCCACTTCCACACCGACTGCCCACGCACACAACCTCAAATGTCAACTGACTATGAAACAAGAACTCAATGCAGTCGCCTCCTCCTGTTTCCACACACTCCACACACTCCACAAGATCTTTTGTTGATCCCAGTAAATACCAGAAAGATTGTCGCACAAGCCCTCGTCACCAGTCGCCTTTACTACGGCAACGCGCTCTAACCTGGTATCTCCTCCCAGTTCCTCAGAAGACTCCAGATAATACAGAATGTGGCAGCCAAACTCATCCTGGAGCTCCCCTAGCATACCCACATCACCCCTCATCTCAGGAAACCCCACTGATTCCCTGTCCAGAAAAGATGTTAGCTCAAGACACTCACCCATGCCTACAAAGCCTTCCACAAACTCAGACCATCCTACATCATCCACCAGCTGAACTTCCAGCTTCCCTCAAAACTCCTGTGCTCCACTTCCTTCACCCTCAAACATGCCCCCTGCATGCCCCCTGCATAGGCAGGGTGCAATATACCTCCGGCTGAAGATATCCGATGCCTAAAGACACACTGCACCTGAAGCCCCCAGGCCTTGGAGAACCGGACTTCCGGTGCAGCAACGTTCACCAGGCAGCCCTCCTCCTTGTCCAGCCTGTGATCTGCCCGAGACGACCCCCTGTACCTCGCCTGCAGCCTCTGAGTGACCCACAGGGTCCCCTCATTGAGAATCATTGGAGACCCGACATCTTGTTTGCACCCTGCACACGGCTGCCCCAGCGCCGCTGAGGGTGTATGTTTGGTGCCTACTTGTGGTACCCCCAGTGGGGCTCTAAACCTCCCAGGTTTGCCCTCCGAAGACGAGGGTACTTACCTGCCTACAGAACTGAAACCGAGTGTCCCGAGTCTCCATAGGAGCCCATGTTATTTTGCCTACCGTTTGACCTCTGCACCTGGCCGGCCCCGTGTTGCTGATGGTGGGTATTTGGGGTTAACAGGAACCTCAACCTGTGGACTTCCTAACCCATGGAGACTGGAACTGTAAGTGTTGTACTTACCTGTAAAACTATCTAACTTTTCTTCCTCTGCGGAAATGTTTCTGAAAAATTGCAGTGTCAAGTTTTAAACCAGGTGATTGCCAATATTTCGAAAACTGTATAACGTTTCGGTTCCAAACAAAGTACTGTTGATACGTGTGTGAAATATTAATCTATTGAAGTACTTATCTGCAACTTGGTAATCATTGTACTCTGTGCGCACTATGGGCCTCATTACTGCCCTGGCGGCCAGAGGTACACTGGCGGTAACACCGCCAATAGGCTGGCGGTGTACCGGCAGTGAATTATGACCATGGCGCATTAGCCACGGCCATACCGCCGGCCCCTCCAACTGACCGCCAGGCTTCCGCAAGGTGGTCATAACCCCCAGGGCAGCGGTCCATGCACTTGGCATGGGCAGTGCAGGGGCCCCCAGGCACAGCCCCATCGCGCATTTCACTGCCCGAATTTTGAAATGCTGTTTCCATCCGCTGGCCCAGTGGAAAAGTCATAGTAGGGAGCCACATATACTGCCAGGACTGGCGGTATAGTGGCGCCCGCGGCTTCAGCGGTCTTTAAGTAAGACTGCCGAAGTCGTAATGAGGCCCTATATCTCATTTTGATATAGTATATACAGAGCCAGCTTCCTACACTCAGTTTCATTGAGTGGGTGTTTCTGAGTCATTCATTTTTGGAATAGCAAGCTTATGGATCCAATTGTATCCCGGAAAGCAGGTGACCTTCTTTTGTTTGTGATCATTGGACTGCTCAGGGTATTTCAGAGTCATTCTTAGTTTGTGGCAAGAAGACAGCCTCTACATTACCTGTACAGCTGATTTTACACCTGATCAGCAAATATGCTCTGGGTCTCAAACCATTTTGCTATGTGGATTTTGGTTTTTAAATTTGTGCATGTGAGTTACCATATGAATCCAGTACTTCTTGTCCTTCGGATGGGATAGGTTTTACAATGTTGATTCAAATTTTTATTTGATCCAGAACTAATCTCTAATGTTTATGTGGCATCAGTACCAGAACAATTGGGATGTTAATTGCTGATAGGCAGGGAGTGACGATTCCATGGTTTTGTAATCAATCTACAATTTATTTGAGGCCCGGTTTGGTCTCTGTTTAAACTAATATTGCTCCTGGCCTTGAAGTTCTTCCCACCAATTGAATTAGGGTGAAATCAGGTTACTTTGCATACCCACTGGATTTGACATCAGGTCTTGTCCTCATCCCACAAATGCCACAAAAGTGTTTCCACCCTTCAGGAGGGCAGATTGATGGGGGCTTTAAACCTTTAACCCCCATTTGTGCTCCATGGAATGGGGGTAAAAATCACACTGGGAACCAAGAATGGCCTTTGGGGTGGGGTGTGGCAACCTGGGGCATGGGCAAGTGCTACCCCTAAAATGTTAAGAACATTGTGTTACTGGCCCCCTGGGGCAGGCAATTGGGGCATTTATTGCAATATGCTCCTGAGGAGTGGGCAGAAGTAACCTAATAAGGTGCCATGCAATACATATATTTTCAAAAAGGGGTGGAGCATCCTACCCATGAATCGGGCCTGACCAGGACCCCCAAAAGAGCTCAACAGTTTTTCTGCCTCCCTGTGGAGCTGACTGTGTTATTGTTCTGCATTCTGCCAGCAGGGTGGTTGTGCCTGAGAGCCTACTACACACCTGAATGTAAACCTTAAAGGGCCCAACAGACCATCTGTCTCCACGGAGGAGCCAATTGCAGGTTTTACACAATCATTCTTGCAGGGGGACAAAAAGCCTACTAGACACTAGAGATTTTTTTTCTTCCCCCAAGCAAGTATCGGTGGGGAAAACCTGCCCATTTGAATGACTTTACCTACACCCCTAAAGGATCCACCAGTCTTTCTGCCCCTGTGAAGGACAGATTGGGGGATTTAACTTCACTACCCCCCCCCCCCCGGGTTTAAAAAGCCCACTAGACAGCAGGGATTATTTTTTTTCTCAAACAATTGTGGTCATGCAGGCCTGCCCAGGCATTGTGCCTTATGCCACCTTAAAGGGACCAACAGTATTCCTGACCCACCTGACACCTAAAACAGGGAACAGCCTTAACAATGCAGGCTAAGGCATGCATGTCTTTTTCCCACAAGCGTAACAATGCTTACCTCAACCATGTCTCTCCTGTTCACTGCCTTAACCATGCATATGCCTAAACTATACATATACATAGTTAAGGCAGAGAACATGTGTGATCTAGCTTTGCGGATGGACGGAGAAGAACAGAAGAGGAAGAACAAAAGGGGATTTGGGCTGGGTTGGGGTAGTTTTTAGGGGTGGGGCTGTTTTAGGGTTCAGGGTGAGTGGGGTGTCAGGGTAGCTTTCTAAAAGGGGACAGGGTTTTAGGGCTGAGGGCACGGTGTTGGGTAGTTTAAAGGGGGGATGGAACAGTTTTTAGGGGTGGCGTGCTGAGTAATTTTTAGGAAGGGGCCAGAGAGCGGAGAGAGCAACAGGAAGGATTGGGAGAGGTAATTGGGGCTGGGGCTGAGTTTGGGAAAGAAGTTTTTAGAGGTAGGAGTGGTTTTAGGGCTTAGGGCAGGTTAGTTTTTTTTTTGTAAAGAGGACAGGTTTTTAAGGCTCAGGGCAGGGTGGGTCAGGGTAGTTGCTGGGGCTGGGTTTTAGGGCTAAGGGTAGGGTGGAGGGGAAGTTTCCAGTGGTGGGGGTCTGTTTTAGGGCTGAGGGCAGGGGAATTGGGGTCAGGGTGGTTATTAGGAATGGGCAGGGTTTTAGGCCTCAGGGCCGGGGGGAGGTGAAGGGGTAGTTTTAAAGGCAGGGCAGGTCAGTTGTAAGGCTCAGGGCGGAAGCCTCAGGATAGTTTTAAGGGCAGTGCAAGGTCAGTTTTAGGGCTTACGGTGGGGGGCTGGTGTACTTTTAAGGGAAGGGTGGGGTAAGTTTTAGGGCTCAGGGCGGGGGTCAGTTTTAGGGCTTAGGGCGGTTCGGATCGGGGTAGTTTTATGGACAGGATGGGGTCGGTTTTAGGGCTGAGGGTGGGGGGAAAGGGCTGTTTAAAGGGTTGGGGTATTGGGCATTAGGTGCAGGATGGGGGGTGGCGGGTGAAATTTACCAAGCATATTCCTTTACCAAACATGCTTTCACAATGAAACATGGAAGGCCACACCCGAAAGATAAAAAGAGCCCAATATATTGTCAGTCTTAGCAACAAGTATAATAAAATATGTTGCCAAGGAGCAAGGCATTATAGATTACCTTCAATGTTTATAGTGTAGCATACACGCAAAGCCCCATGTTGCACTCACAGGGAGCCTAAAAAGTAGAATAACATCTTGTGAGACAAACTGCAGAGTGCGAAGCATTTAGCAGGGATGAAAGAGCTGAGGGTTTGGCATACATGCTAATTTTTAGAGTCTTGGCATCACTTACATACATGAGGTCGCTACTGTGCATAAATCGTGGTGTTTCCAGGGCATCAAATGCTTTCTTCAGTAAAGGTGTCCCTCTTCCACCGTCACATGAGGGTTTGGTTTAACCCTCATTTGGTGGCTCGGATAGGCGTAGGGCTTATAAAATCGTGGCTGTAGGCGTCGCGGCTGAGTGCATCTAGTAAACTCAGAGTCACATGACAGTGGATGTGAAATATAGTTCAGATTTACTTACCTAACGCCCTAGCCGCGCACCATGTAACGGGTTGCTTACTTGATTGAACTCAAATCACTCCATAAATCATATGGGAGAAATGATGGTTGTAACATCAGTTTGGAAACCAATTGTTTCCTGTCTTGAAAGAGTGAATATTAACCTCAACTTGATAGGGATTAATAGTGTGTATAACGAGGACTCAGGAGACAAACTGTCATGTTTTGTATTTCACTTGAAAAAAGAAACTACAAAATCTTTGGCCAACAACAAGTGGTCACGCGAAGAAATTACCGATCTCAGACAGTCCATTTAAACCATTTTCTATTGTTGTATGCGTAATATTATCTGCGCTTCAGACTGAAGCCTCTGACGTGTCCAAGCACTGTCAACTGCATATCAGACACTGAGTGATTCATTTCCACACAAAGTTGAGCCATAGGTGCATGTAATCTTTTACAACTAATTCAGGATTTAAGCTGTTTTACTTGTATTTCCTGATTTCTTTCCTATGTACCAGAAGGGCACAGCGCACAATACACCACATTCCTTGTGATGCAGTTTATGAATTCTGAGTGTTTGGTTTTTAGTCCCTTATAATAGAATTTTTCACTTTTATTCATGTTTTCAAAAGTCGAGCAGCTGCTGCACTTGTGATGACTCTTCAGTGTTGAAAAATTAAGGAATGATTGTATGTTGTTTGTTTGAATGTTCCTTGTTGTGTTAAATCGCTCTACCTTATGACGAATATCCTAATTTCGTTTGAATACAAAGCTCGGTTACTCCTAAAATTGTTGTAATCTTGGACTATATTCCAGTTCTTAACAATGACATTTTTTAATAGATTAGTCACTCATGAAAATGCTGTAATACAAACTAGCTGATTTGTTTATCTTTTGCTTCCTGGGTGTAACAAATGTTCTCTTTGTGCAAATCAGACACGTTTCATATCCCTTTTCAGTAGTTTCGTTGGGTAATGTCGCTCTTGTAGTTTCAGCGTGAGCATATTAGCATTTCTGAAGTAATTTATTTGTTTATGACAATTTCTACTAATGTGAAGAAACTGGCTGCATGGTACGTTATCTTTCAAGTGCCTTTGATGAAAGCTAGCGTAGTGGAGGAGGGTATTGTGGTCACTCTCATTCGTAAATAGGGAGGTATACAATCAATTGTCAAATCAAGGAAATGAGTTTCCTTTTTGTTGTAAGACATCGAGAATTGTATGTCTAAACGTCTGGAGTTTAACCAGCTGAGTGGCAGCTGTTGGACCCTTTCATTTCATCAACACTTCATCCTAGCGTTTCCAGAAGATGATTGGATGCTCAATGGGGATTATTTTTGAAAATCAATTTTTCCTCATACAGAGCCATAAATATAATGGCCATCTCCAGCGCGAAGGCACAGCCCATAACTGTCCCCTTCACTTGAAGATAGAATTCCTTGTTGAAACTAAAAAAATTGTATTTGAAACAGGTCGTTACCAACTCCAGAATGTAATCTGTCAGTCCCACGTGTGGACTTTGCCTCCTATAAAAAAAATATTCCATAGCTTCCAACGCAATCACTTGTGTTATATTTATGTACAAGCACACGATATCCAGGGTGACTAATGTGTCTTCTATTTCATTAAGTTCAGCAATCTCAAGATGATTGATGGCGTCTGTAGTATTTTTCAGGTAGCTCAGGATATCTCCAATGGGAAGCTTCATGAATACATCCACGTGTTCAAATATTGAGTTAACTCGTGAAATTATCGGTTGGACCTATGAACTCAAGGGATTCTTATGAATTTTTGGAGAGGATATAGAAAGTAGGGACTTGGACTCGTTTATTTACCAGGTATCCTTCTTCATTGTAGACAGCCATCCTCCATTCCTGCCTTTACTTATTATCTCAGAGGTCTGCCTCACGATAACTGGAGATGGATCACCTGAATTTTTTATAGTGTTCATCATTATTTAGCTCCCTCAAAATGTTATCTTCATATGCGGGTCTGTCCATGATGACGATTGCACCCAGTTTATTGGCAGGCTTGATAATTTCCTCACACATCTTGAGTAAAGCTTGATGTTCCTCCTTTGATAGATTATTTTTAATACATGTAGATTTGTCGCCTGTGGCTATCCTTGCCATCCCTTGATTCAGGTTCTGACATCTCTTCTCTCTGCCCCTTCCTCGGCCTCTCCTGCGTCCTTTCCCTAAATAAAACACCTCCTTGATGGCTCTGAACACCACTGGCAGTGGGCTCACAATTGTTTTAGCCATCAGAATAAAATGAGGTATTTGAGAAAGTAATTCATTTTCTTCTGCTCCGCCCTTGATAGCAAGTGCTCTTATGTTGTCTGGTCGTTTACAATCCTTATTCAGGTAAGGATGTACTTTTACAATTGAAAAATGTGAAATGTCCTTCTGTAGGTTTGTGCTCTTAAAAGCTTTCGTATTTTTCTAAAGTCTGACAGATACTTTTTACTTTTACTGAGAAGCATGTTAACATCCTCAATTGTGTTTTTTCTTAGCAGGGCTTCCTCCAGTTCTTTAATGAGTTACAGCTCTTTTTTACTCAATCACTCCGCTATTTACACATCCAATCTTGGGAGCATTTAGTTCCAATGTGGCTGAAATCACTGATATACTCCGGCTTCCTGACTTGTAATCCCAAAGGAATTGTGCCTGCCCATAGATGTTCTAGAAGAACCTTCCTGATCATCTGTTTATCTTCAGACGTGTAAATTTCTCCACCTAGAGCTGTTGAATCACATTTTGTGTGCTGACCCCTACCTTCAAGGTAGAAGGTCTTTTGAGAAGTTCTTCAATCTCTTCCTCTCTGAAGCTGAGATTGTTTGGTTCTGACATACTCTATAGGTTCAGAATAATGGTGATTAGCTTTAGTAGACTTCATAAATATTTTTCTAAACGCACAAATGAGGGAGCTGCACAGACAGGTGACAGAAAAAGATTTCAAACTTAAAACTTACCTTCAGTTTAAAAAAAAGGAATGTAAGTAATATAACAAGACTTTCCTCATGTGCTAATGCCCACACTTAACATAAAAAACCTAAAAGGGTGTCATCCAATTTAGGACCTGGGGGAGTGATCAATATAAATTCCCCACATCAAATAACCCCCATCAACAATAGATATAACATTCATTTCAGTAGGCATCGTAACAACTCCGGGCCCCATTTGGATAAATCATTCTATTTCCAAAATCTTTTATAATTTTCTTCGTACTCATGTGAACGGGAAGATTGCAAGTGATTTCGGAATAATATAGAATGGTTCTATTGAAAAGGGACCTGGAATTGTTAAGAGGCCTACTGCAATTAATGTTACATCTAAGGTAGATGGGGGGCATTTGTTGTTGCAAATTTGTATTGATCCCTCCCCCTGATTCCTGAATTTGATCACTCCCCATTTAGTTTTTTAATGTTTGTGGACCTGCAACACTGATAGTGCCACCCACTGAAGTAGCCATGTTAACATGTCTGAGGCCTTCCACTGCAGCCTGTGTGGGTCATATTAAACTATGTTTTTGACCTGGCAAAACAAACCTTTTGCCAGGCCCAACCTTCCTTTTTAATAGACATGGTTTACCCCTAGGGTAGACGCAGGACAGCCCAGAGGGCAGGGTGCAGTGTATTAAAAAATTGGACATATACATTTAATTAGGATTTACATGTCCTGGTAGGAACTCTTAAATTAATTTTTGAGTACTCTGAGGCCTACCTCTTCCATAGGCTAACACTCAAGTTGCTTTATTGCATTTTATAAATGTCATTTCCAAATAGGAAGAGATAATTTATTCAAGTTTGGTGTCTTTGGAGACTCAATTTAAAATCGTTACTTATGGTGAAGTCGGATTTTAAATTGAGATGCAGAAAATGCCACGTTTAGAAAAATGGCATTTTCTTACTTTAGACATTTGGTGCCTGCTGCCTGTCTCTGGTCACGTGACTAGGTGTAGTTGTCAGTTGGGCTTTGTGTATTCCTTCTAGACAGCCAAACACAGTGGGAGCCGAAATGTGACTTGATGGACCATCCCAGGCAGAATGGGAGTGAAGAACTGGATGCAGCCTCACTTACACCTGCATAGGCTCTGTCTTGTCGACACACAAAAGATTTAACAACCCTGTATTGTCACTCCTCACAGCTTGGAGCCAGGGCAGAGGATGCAGGGAATTCCTTGCACTTTAAAGCCAATGTCTAGAGGTTGTCCCCTACCAGAGCCAGGGCACCAGGGTATAAGTACTGGACCTCAGACACAACCATTACAGTACATTTCTAGAACTGTGGATACTCTGCAAGGAAGGACTGCTATGTTGCTGAAAGGATTGCCATTCTGCTAGTCTGCTACTCTGAAGGTGTACTGCCTGCTGCCCTCTTGCATGGGGAAGAAGAACTGGACCCACAATTTCATCTTTAACCAGGACCCCAGAGTGACTCAAAGGGCTAGTCTCCTAGCCTCCTGATCTGAGCCTCAGGGACATAACATACTCCCCACAGCTCCTGGGCTCATCTCCTAGTTCCTGACCCCCAAGAGGTGCCCTTCAGGGCCTGGACCCTTGGTGGAACTGCACCACTTGCACATAAAATAAATATAATCTGCTGCAAGTCTATCTCCTCACACAGCAAGCATCGTATACTAGGCAAAGGAATATTTCTAATACCATTTTTAGGCGGAGGAAACAAGGTTTTTTCACAACATTTAATTGTTTCTGAAACCATTATCAAATAGAGCTGATCAGGTTCCAACCCACAGCAAGTACAATGTGTTAGAAATAAATAAAAGAAATTAGCCAAAAGCTAATAATGAAGAGGAATGGATGCAAGTGGGAAACAGATAAGGTACAGCTTAACCCTGGCATCAAAGTGTCACACATTATGTGGGAAAGATAAGGTGTCATGCGAAAGGGAGTATCCCAGGGGATTTCTTAAATTTGCTGTATTGATATACACAGGGTCATCCTCATTTTCATTTAAACATAGGTGGCTAAAAGGGAATTTCCATGAATGGAACAATTGTGAATTGTGCATCTTTTCATACCATCCAACAGATTTATATTTTTGACAGTAATGAAAATGAAAAGTGGTTATCCGTAAAGAAGAAATACCATGGATTAACCAGGTGATAGGTGGCATGTCACTGACTGTAAATAGTGCATCCTCGACTTGTTCTATATTTAATAGCATACAAATGGACTTTTTCTTGCCCATTGTTTTTTGTGTGTCAAATTACAGAATTCAAATGAGGCTGTTTCCTGTAGAAGCTGGTAAGGCAGAAAACCAGTGCAGTATTTGTAATGCCCAATTTAGTTGTATGATGGCTGGTATTGAGCTTGTACTTGTTGTAAGACATTCAGGTCTCCTTTCATGAGGTCAAGGGCTGAAAGTAATTGAATAAAGAAATGGTAAGCTCCCACAAGAAAGGTTTCTTCTAGTTTATAGCATTAAATGTGCAAAACATGATAAGAGTCCAGTTCAGCAGTTTTTAATTATGAGATACAAGTTCCAATGTTCAGCGATGTAATGCTCCAATTGGCACAATCTTTTGATTCAAGGAACAAAGAGGCTTCCAATGTTCAAAGATGTTACAGCCAACACGTGTTTCGCCCCTTGTTGCTAATACGCCAGGGCTTTCTCAAGGCTGGAAAAAATTTATATATAAAAACTATGTAAGACTAAAGGTCAATCACACACTAGAGAGTGGTGCTACCAAGGAGTGAGTATCCTAATTGCAGACGGATGAAGCATACATCCTTGTCTGCCGTGCTCCCAAAAGGTGAGAAAATGAAATAGTGAGGAAAAAAAACTTAAAAAGGAGTAGTGAAACGAGTGTGACCCCATCTGGGGGTTCACGACTAAGAAGCTGTTGCTGTGGAGAGTACGACTAGAAGTAGTGTGTAATCATGAAAATAACATGCGTATTGCTGTACTCAGTGTCATGTCTGACTGGGTAAAGAAGTGAAAAACTAAAAAGCATGCTGGCACTCATGTGAATTAAGTGTGATCACAAACAAAGCATACTAGCAATATTAAAGCTAGAAATAGTGTAAGGAATAACCTATGTTGGTAACATACCATATGACACACAATAGAAGAATCTTCGGACAAAAATGTCCCAATTTGTGAAGTAGATCTATACACAAAAATACATATATAACATGTGAAGAGACCCCGGTGCAAAATGTTTTACAGATAGTAAATGAACCATACTCGGTAAAAACATACAATATCCCATTCTAAGCACACATATAAAGAAGGAATACGGTAAGCTCGTGAATAGACTACCCAAAATTAAATGATGACTGTCCGAAAATATAAACATACAAATGGAGGCCAATTTTAAACTTCCTTCAAGTGAAAAGTGTCATGGAACAGTAGTCGATGCAAAAATTAAAACAGTTACAGAGAAAGAACAATTGAAGGCCTGCAGTTCTATAGGAGGGCTGGTAGACTTATACAAATACCGATTAAACGGTAAACGTCCCGACGTGTCCTGCAAGTAATTGTAGAGGACGCGCCGGGGGAGAACCACATTAGATAGCGGTGGTCCTTCCTCTGTTCAGTAATACAGGATCTGAGGAGGGACTGAAAGGATAGTAATATAGTCAGAGAGGAGCGGTAACATAGTGAAAGGGGCCAAAGTGGGGCCACCCGAAGACCTGCAATACTGTGCAAAAGACTGGTGAGATTCTGGACTTACCTAAAAAACGGAAGAAGCGGAAAAACGTCCCGACGCGCCCTGCGGTTAATCGCTGGGGACGCGTCGGGGAGAACCGCGTTAAATAGCGGTAGTCCTTCCTCTGTTCAAAGACACAGAAACAGAGGAAGGACTGAAAAACCGTTGTCAAGAGCTAGAGAGAGCTAGAAAAAGCGGCACCATTTTGCAAAGGGGAAAGTTAGGACCAGAATAACCGGGCAAAGTGAAATATATACAATAAGAAAAAAAAAAGTAATAGTAATAAGAGAAAAAGTGTAAAGTATAAGTAATTAAAGGGAAGCTACATGCATAGTTGGGAAGTTGGACAGAACCCAAAACATATGAAATCAAAAAATAAAGCTATCCAAATAAACAGAAAAAAGGGAAACTAAGAGAAGAGAAAAAGAATGGAAGCAGATAGCAGACATAGTAAGAAAACAGTAGAAAAAGAATTACATCAGACACAAATAGATACAAAAATTGTGCCACAGTGAAACGGATAAAAAAAGTCTATACAAATAAGCAGAAATATTGTGTATGAGGCACATCAATCGCATTAAAGCAGCCAATAATGCCACTCATGGTCCTTATTTAGACCAGTGTTCACTGTATCATAATGAATGATCATCCGACTTTCTTCTTGACGTAAACGTAGATGTAAGTTGCCCCCCCTTGGGGACAGTGTAATACGTTGAAGACCACAGAAAGTAAAGGTGCGCTCATTAGAATGAAATTCTTGAAAGTGTTCCACAAGAGGTGCCTTGGCCTCCAGTTTAAGGACATTGCGATAATGCTCTTGGATTCGAATTTTTAAAGGACGAATGGTGCTATCAATGTAGGCCTTTTGGCAGGGACAAAAAATTAGATAAACAACATTGGTACTCTCACAGTTGATGAAGTCTTTAATAATAAATTCCTTGCCATTAATATTGGTCGTAGTGGATCTATTAAGGCCTAGTTTGCATGTTGAACATTTGGTGCAGGTGTAGAACCCCTTTGGTTTCGGAAAGAGAAGTCCAGGGGATTTCAGTTGGAGGAAGGCCGGGCAGAGTTTATCCCTAAGATTGGGGGCTCGACGGAACCCAATTTGTGGATGATGAGAAATGTATTGTTGAATGGAAGGGTTGTTGTACAGTAAGTGGCAATGTTTCCGTAAATACTTGCGGATGGAATGATGACCATTATGGAAATCAGTAATCAGACCAATAGTTGTATCCTTTTTTCGCCGGTGTGTAGAATTGATCATCTTATTACGGTCCAGTTTAGCTAACTTGTCTTTAGATGAATTCAAGATCTTATAGTTATACCCCCTAGATAGGAGTCTCACTGTTATTTGTGAGGAAAAAAAGTTATAGTCACTCAAATCAGTACAATTCATTCTGGCATGTCTGTACTCGCCTTTTGGGATATTTTTGATTATACTAGGAGGATGGCAGGTAGTTGTATGCAAAACTGAATTCGCCGCTGTCTGTTTCCTGAAAAATCTAGTCTGCAATTTATCATTGTCTACATAGATCAAAAGATCTAGATACTCAACCTGCGAATCCGAAATGTGATATGTGATGTCTATGTCCCATTTATTGGGTACAAGGGACTGAAGAAAATTAGTCAAAAGAGCCTTTTGCCCTTGCCAAATCAGCAGGATATCATCAATGTAGCGCCCCCAGTAGATGATATGTTGGGAGAAATGTTCATTCCTTTCACTCCAGAGCCATTCCCGTTCTACTGCACCCATGAGAATGCAGGCATACGGAGGCGCAAATTTGGCCCCCATTGCCGTCCCTTGTAATTGTAGATAAAAATGACCATCAAACAGGAAATAGTTATTTTCCAAACAGAACTGGAGCATGTCAAGAATCATTAAGTTGTGTGCAGTAAATGTCACCGGTTTGGTTGAGAGAATAGTTTTGACTGCTTCTAAGCCATCTTGATGTTTAATAGATGTATAGAGACTGACTATATCGATAGTGACGAGTAGATAATCAGATTGCCAATCAATGTCTTGGAGTTTTTTAATTATATCCTTAGTGTCTCTCACGAAAGATAGTAAATTGGTCATGAATGGTTGCAGTACATGATCGATTAGAGTCCCTAATTTGGAACAGATTGAGTTCACACCAGATATAATTGGCCTGCCTTTCGGAGGAAGTTCTTTTTTGTGAATTTTTGGTAGAAGATATAGAGTGGGAATCGTAGGGTGGGGTAGGAACAGGGCAGATTTATCTTTGTGTGAAATGACTTGGCGGGAAAGCCAATAGTCAAGAAGGGCAGATAATTTCTGTTGTATTTGTGCTGTTGGATTAGAGGTGAGGCGTTTATAGCACTTAGAGTCATGGAGTTGTCGGTAGGCCTCTTTGAGGTAATCGGTAGTGTTAAGGATAACAATATTCCCTCCCTTGTCAGCTTCCTTGATAATGATATTAGGGTTGCTCCTTATTTTAGTTAAGGCTATTGCTTGTTGGCGATTGATGTTTGATGGGAAATATTTGCGTTTATGGCAGTAGCGTGAGTATGCTGTGTCAAGGTCTCTCAAAACTGCTGTTGAGAAAAGATCAATGGAGTTCCCAGCTGGGAGAGTAGGAGTAAAAGTGGACTTAGGTCTGAGGTCCATGGGATGATACTGATTGATATTTAAATCTAGATCGTGTGCTAGTGATGAGAGAGAAAGATCGGATTCAGAGGTATTGGACAAATTACACAAGAGCCCTATATCTTCAAGGTCCTGAACAGAAATGTCACTGGAGTCAGAAGGGAGAGAAGAAGGTGGGGAAGAAGAAATGAAGGACGAAAAGAAAGACTTAAGCTTAAGTCGACGAACAAATTTGAAAAAGTCAATTTTGGTTTGGGTAATATTCCAATAATTGGTGGGACAGTAGGACAGGCCTTTGTTCAAAATGTGTGATTCTATGGGGGACAGAGAATAATCAGAAAGATTAACTACTAGTTGGTCATCTTGTTTTAGCATCGGAGAGTCTTGCTGCGGGCCCTTGTTTGTATACCTGAGGTGCCCGGTATGGCTGTTGAGGTATCTAGTGGTTTGGCCCGAGTATCTTGTAAGGTTCCCAGGCAATGACGCCGTGCCTCCTCTAAACAATTGACCCTGGGTCTTGTGGCTAGTTCCCTGTCAGAATCATCAGAGGTTTCTATTTCAGAAGAAGGAATAGTGTCTGGGCAACTTGGTAGGTCAGACGGGGGGTTAGACTCCTGAATATGGTCGTATTTTTTACTAAAAGTGTAAACTCTCCCCTGTTGGTAGTCGCAGAGGTCTCTTCTAAATTTGCGGTTCTTTCTTTGAATTATATCAGACTCGTAGTTGTCAATTATGTTTTAAAGAATAGCATAATTCTTAGTGGTAATATCTCCCCAATTAGCCTCTTCAATTCGTTGGGTAAGTTGATCAACCTCGTGTTTATGTCGCTCATACTGTTCTTGAGAGATTTCAATAAGTTGTTGAATCATGTTCACTGAAGCCATTTTAAGATTATCTTCCCATTTCTGAAGACTTTCTTGGGAGGTGGTGTCAGTAGGTGGAAAAATCAAGATACGAAGTCCTCTGGGGATGCGGTCATTTTCCAAATATTTTTTGAGGTAGGCCACCTCCCACCATTTAGCAGTTTCCTTTTTAAGTGATTTTTCCAATGCCAGGAAGGTGCTTTTAGCAGATGCAAAATTAGTGTTAGCTGAGTTGGGAGTGCCAGCATCAGACGTGTTGAAGACTTGATCCAATTTTGAATTACGTTGTTCCCTTCTGTTTGAGGTAAAAGACATCATGAAGAAAAGGCTTGCACAGGAAGTATATTCGTTAGCAGAAAGGCTTAAAAAAAGAGAAAGAGGGGTCCTGACGGATGACTTCCTGTAGAGAATGCCGTATTGTAAGGGCTGTGGGAACTAAAACCAGAGGACATGGACCCCAGTCCTCCTGCTAGCCACAATACTGTATAAAGAAATGGTAAGCTCCCACAAGAAAGGTTTCTTCTAGTTTATAGCATTAAATGTGCAAAACATGATAAGAGTCCAGTTCATTAGTTTTTAATTATGAGATACAAGTTCCAATGTTCAGCGATGTAATGCTCCAATTGGCACAGTCATTTGATTCAAGGAACAAAGAGGCTTCCAATGTTCAAAGATGTTACAGCCAACACGTGTTTCGCCCCTTGTTGCTAATACGCATGGGCTTTCTCAAGGCTGGAAAAAATTTATATATAAAAACTATGTAAGACTAAAGGTCAATCACACACTAGAGAGTGGTGCTACCAAGGAGTGAGTATCCTAATTGCAGACGGATGAAGCATACATCCTTGTCTGCCGTGCTCCCAAAAGGTGAGAAAATGAAATAGTGAAGAAAAACAACTTAAAAAGGAGTAGTGATACAAGTGTGACCCCATCTGGGGGTTCACGACTAAGAAGCTGTTGCTGTGGAGAGTACGACTAGAAGTAGTGTGTAATCATGAAAATAACATGCGTATTGCTGTACTCAGTGTCATGTCTGACTGGGTAAAGAAGTGAAAAACTAAAAAGCATGCTGGCACTCATGTGAATTAAGTGTGATCACAAACAAAGCATACTAGCAATATTAAAGCTAGAAATAGTGTAAGGAATAACTACCATATGACACACAATAGAAGAATCTTCGGACAAAAATGTCCCAATTTGTGAAGTAGATCTATACACAAAAATATATATACAACATGTGAAGAGACCCTGTTACCATTTCTTTATACAGTATTGTGGCTAGCAGGAGGACTGGGGTCCAGGTCCTCTGGTTTTAGTTCCCACAGCCCTTACAATACGGCATTCTCTACAGGAAGTCATCCGTCAGGACCCCTCTTTCTCTTTTTTTAAGCCTTTCTGCTAACGAATATACTTCCTGTGCAAGCCTTTTCTTCATGATGTCTTTTACCTCAAACAGAAGGGAACAATGTAATTCAAAATTGGATCAAGTCTTCAACACGTCTGATGCTGGCACTCCCAACTCAGCTAACACTAATTTTGCATCTGCTAAAAGCACTTTCCTGGCATTGGAAAAATCACTTAAAAAGGAAACTGCTAAATGGTGGGAGGTGGCCTCCCTCAAAAAATATTTGGAAAATGACCACATCCCCAGAGGACTTTGTATCTTGATTTTTCCACCTACTGACACCACCTCCCAAGAAAGTCGTCAGAAATGGGAAGATAATCTTAAAATGGCTTCAGTGAACATAATTCAACAATTTATTGAAATCTCTCAAGAACAGTATGAGCGACATAAACACGAGGTTGATCAACTTACCCAACGAATTGAAGAGGCTAATTGGGGAGATATTACCACTAAGAATTATGCTATTCTTAACAACATAATTGACAACTACGAGTCTGATATAATTCAAAGAAAGAACCGCAAATTTAGAAGAGACCACCGCGACTACCAACAGGGGAGAGTTTACACTTTTAGTAAAAAATACTACCATATTCAGGAGTCTAACCCCACGTCTGACTTACCAAGTTCCCCAGACACTATTCCTTCTTCTGAAATAGAAACCCCTGATGATTCTGACAGGGAACTATCCACAAGACCCAGGGTCAATTTTTTAGAGGAGGCACGGCGTCATCGCCTAGGAACCTTACAAGATACTCGGGCCAAACCACTAGATACCTCAACAGCCATACCGGGCACCTCAGGTATACAAACAAGGGCCCGCAGCAAGACTCTCCGATGCTAAAACAAGATGACCAACTAGTAGTTAATCTTTCTGATTATTCTCTGTCCCCCATAGAATCACACATTTTGAACAAAGGCCTGTCCTACTGTCCCACCAATTATTGGAATATTACCCAAACCAAAATTGACTTTTTTAAATTTGTTCGTCGACTTAAGCTTAAGTCTTTCTTTTCGTCCTTCATTTCTTCTTCCCCACCTTCTTCTCTCCCTTCTGACTCCAGTGACATTTCTGTTCAGGACCTTGAAGATATAGGGCTCTTGTGTAATTTGTCCAATACCGCTGAATCCGATCTTTCTCTCTCATCACTAGCACACGATCTAGATTTAAATATCAATCAGTATCATCCCCTGGACCTCAGACCTAAGTCCACTTTTACTCCTACTCTCCCAGCTGGGAACTCCATTGATCTTTTCTCAACAGCAGTTTTGAGAGACCTTGACACAGCATACTCACTCTACTGCCATAAACGCAAATATTTCCCATCAAACATCAATTGCCAACAAGCAATAGCCTTAACTAAACTAAGGAGCAACCCTAATATCATTATCAAGGAAGCTGACAAGGGAGGGAATATTGTTATCCTTAACACTACCGATTACCTCAAAGAGGCCTACTGACAACTCCATGACTCTAAGTGCTATAAACGCCTCACCTCTAATCCAACAGCACAAATACAACAGAAATGATCTGCCCTTCTTGACTATTGGCTTTCCCGCCAAGACATTTCACACAAAGATAAATCTGCCCTGTTCCTACCCCACCCTACGATTCCCACTCTATATCTTCTACCAAAAATTCACAAAAAAGAACTTCCTCTGAAAGGCAGGCCAATTATATCTGGTGTGAACTCAATCTGTTCCAAATTAGAGACTCTAATCGATCATGTACTGCAACCATTCATGACCAATTTACCATCTTTCGTGAGAGACACTAAGGATATAATTCAAAAACTCCAAGACATTGATTGGCAATCTGATTATCTACTCGTCACTATCAATATAGTCAGTCTCTATACATCTATTAAACATCAAGATGGCTTAGAAGCAGTCAAAACTATTCTCTCAACCAAACCGGTGACATTTACTACACACAACTTAATGATTCTTGACATGCTCCAGTTCTGTTTGGAAAATAACTATTTCCTGTTTGATGGTCATTTTTATCTACAATTACAAGGGACAGCAATGGGGGCCAAATTTGCGCCTCCGTATGCCTGCATTCTCATGGGTGCAGTAGAACGAGAATGGCTCTGGAGTGAAAGGAATGAACATTTCTCCCAACATATCATCTACTGGGGGCGCTACATTGATGATATCCTGCTGATTTGGCAAGGGCAAAAGGCTCTTTTGACTAATTTTCTTCAGTCCCTTGTACCCAATAAATGGGACATAGATATCACATTTCACATTTCGGATTCGCAGGTTGAGTATCTAGATCTTTTGATCTATGTAGACAATGATAAATTGCAGACTAGATTTTTCAGGAAACAAACAGCGGCAAATTCAATTTTGCATGCAACTACCTGCCATCCTCCTAGTATAATCAAAAATATCCCAAAAGGCGAGTACAGACGTGCCAGAATAAATTGTACTGATTTGAGTGACTATAACTTTTTTTCCTCACAAATACCAGCGAGACTCCTATCTAGGGGGTATAACTATAAGATCTTGAATTCATCTAAAGACAAGTTAGCTAAACTGGACCGTAATAAGATGATCAATTCTACACACTGGCGAAAAAAGGATACAACTATTCGTCTGATTACTGATTTCCATAATGGTCATCACTCCATCCGCAAGTATTTACGGAAACATTGGCACTTACTGTACAACAACCCTTCCATTCAACAATACATTTATAATCATCCACAAATTGGGTTCCGTCGAGCCCCCAATCTTAGGGATAAACTCTGCCCATCCTTCCTCCAACTGAAATCCCCTGGACTTCTCTTTCCAAAACCAAAGGGGTTCTACACCTGCACCAAATGTTCAACATGCAAACTAGGCCTTAATAGATCCACTACAACCAATATTAATGGCAAGGAATTTATTATTAAAGACTTCATCAACTGTGAGAGTACCAATGTTGTTTATCTAATTTTTGGTCCCTGCCAAAAGGCCTACATTGGTAGCACCATTCGTCCTTTAAAAATTTGAATCAAAGAGCATTATTGCAATGTCCTTAAACTGGAGGCCAAGGCACCTCTCGTGGAACACTTTCAAGAATTTCATTCTAATGAGCGCACCTTTACTTTCTGTGGTCTTCAACGTATTACACTGTCCCCAAGGGGGGCAACTTACATCTACGTTTATGTCAAGAAGAAAGTCGGATGATCATTCATTATGGTACAGTGAACACTGGTCTAAATAAGGACCATGAGTGGCATTATTGGCTGCTTTAATGCGATTGAGGTGCCTCATACACAATATTACTGCTTATTTGTATAGACTTTTTTTTATCAGTTTCACTGTGGCACAATTTTTGTATCTATTTGTGTCTGATGTAATTCTTTTTCCACTGGTTTCTTACTATGTCTGCTATCTGCTTCCATTCTTTTTCTCTTCTTTTAGTTTCCCTTTTTTCAGTTTATTTGGATAGCTTTATTTTTTGATTTCATATGTTTTGGGTTCTGTCCAACTTCCCAACTATGCATGTAGTTTCCCTTTAATTACTTATACTTTACACTTTTTCTCTTATTACTATTACTTATTTTTTCTTATTGTATATATTTCACTTTGCCCGGTTATTCTGGTCCTAACTTTCCCCTTTCCAAAATGGAGCCGCTTTTTCTAGCTCTCTCTAGCTCTTGACAACGGTTTTTCAGTCCTTCCTCTGTTTCTGTGTCTTTGAACAGAGGAAGGACTACCGCTATTTAACGCGGTTCTCCCCGACGCGTCCCCAGCGATTAACCGCAGGACACGTTGGGACGTTTTTTCCGCTTCTTCCGTTTATTTGGGGAAGTCCCGAATCTCACCATTCTTTTGCACAGTATTGCAGGTCTTCGGGTGGCCCCACTTTGGCCCCTTTCACTATGTTACCGCTCCTCTCCGACTATATTACTATCCTTTTAGTCCCTCCTCAGATCCTGTATTACTGAACAGAGGAAGGACCACCGCTATCTAATGTGGTTCTCCCCCGGCGCGTCCTCTACAACTACTTGCAGGACACGTCGGGACGCTTACCGTTTAATCGGTATTTGTATAAGTCTACCAGCCCTCCTATAGAACTGCAGGCCTTCAATTGTTCTTTCTCTGTAACTGTTTTAATTTTTGCATCGACTACTGTTCCATGACACTTTTCACTTGAAGGAAGTTTAAAATTGGCCTCCATTTGTATGTTTATATTTTCAGACAGTCATCATTTAATTTTGGGCAGTCTATTCACGAGCTTACCGTATTCCTTCTTTATATGTGTGCTTAGAATGGGATATTGTATGTTTTTACCGAGTATGGTTCATTTACTATCTGTAAAACAATTTGCACCGGGGTCTCTTCACATGTTACATATATATTTTTGTGTATAGGGACATTTTTGTCCGAAGATTCTTCTATTGTGTGTCATATGGTATGTTACCAACATAGGTTATTCCGTACACTATTTCTAGCTTTAATATTGCTAGTATGCTTTGTTTGTGATCACACTTAATTCACATGAGTGCCAGCATGCTTTTTAGTTTTTCACTTCTTTACCCAGTCACACATGACACTGAGTACAGCAATACGCATGTTATTTTCATGATTACACACTACTTCTAGTCGTACTCTCCACAGCAACAGCTTCTTAGTCGTGAACGCCCAGATGGGGTCACACTCGTATCACTACTCCTTTTTAAGTTGTTTTTCTTCACTATTTCATTTTCTCACCTTTTGGGAGCACGGCAGACAAGGATGTATGCTTCATCCGTCTGCAATTAGGATACTCACTCCTTGGTAGCACCACTCTCTAGTGTGTAATTGACCTTTAGTCTTACATATTTTTTATATAGAAATTTTTTCCAGCCTTGAGAAAGCCCTGGCGTATTAGCAACAAGGGTCGAAACATGTGTTGGCTGTAACATCTTTGAACATTGGAAGCCTCTTTGTTCCTTGAATCAAAAGATTGTGCCAATTGGAGCATTACATCACTGAACATTGGAACTTGTATCTCATAATTAAAAACTGCGGAACTGGACTCTTATCATGTTTTGCACATTTAATGCTATAAACTAGAAGAAACCTTTCTTGTGGGAGCTTACCATTTCTTTATACAGTATTGTGGCTAGCAGGAGGACTGGGGTCCAGGTCCTCTGGTTTTAGTTCCCACAGCCCTTACAATACGACATTCTCTATAGGAAGTCATCCGTCAGGACCCCTCTTTCTCTTTTTTTAAGCCTGAAAGTAATTGAGTTTGTCCATGATGCAACAGGTTAAGGTCTCTTTTCGTGAGGTTAAGGGCTGAAGATAGAATGTGACTTAATGAGTACACCCTTTTGGAGAAAACGTGTATTCCACTGTTGCTAACTTTAAACATTTTGCATGTTTTCCAAGTCTGTTTGCCTACTTCTTACACCAGTTTTTGGGGGCTATTTATTTAATTAATTGTATAATATATATTGCTGTGGCCAGGAATCTCTTATTTCTCTAAGGGTGATGTCCCTGCATTTCTCTTCCGATCACGTGGGGAAATGTATTTCCTTCCCTTTGAAGTCTCTCTCTGCGTTTGGGCAGCCAGATTGAAAGCAATCCAGCTGTCAAAACGCCCACTAGACACCAGGGATGTCTTTTACAAAATTAAATTGGCATAAGGGAGCGACCCCTTGGGCAAGGGTCGCTCCCAGGGGGGGCATTTTTTTTTAAGGCCTTTTCTGCTCCCCCTGGGGGCAGAAACCTCTATGCACCAGGGATAATCTTTTTTTTTTTTTTTTTTAAGTGTGGGGAGCAACCCCTTAGGCAAGGGTCGCTCCCATAGGGGGCAAATTATATTTAGGCCATTTCTGCCCTCAAGGGGGGCAGATTGGCCTATTTTTATGAGGCCAATCTGCCCCCAAGGGGGACAGAAACCACTAGACACCAGGGAGTTTTTTTTGTGTTTGTTTTTCACGTAAGGGGAGCGACCCCTTAGGCAAGGGTCGTTCCCCTGGGGGGCAAATTTATTTTAGGGCATTTCTGCCCCCCCCATGGGGGCAGATCAGCCTATTTTAATTAGGCAAACCACTAGGCACCGGGGATTTTTGTTGTTGTTGTTGTTTTACAGATGGGGAGCATCCCCTTAGGCAAGGGTCGCTCCCCTGGAGGGGCAAATTGTATTTAGGCCATTTCTGCCCGCTTTGGGGGCAGATCGGCCGATTTTAGGTCAATCTGCCCCCAAGGGGGGGCAGAAACCACTAGGCACCAGGGATCTTTTTTTTTGCGCTGTCACGCAAGGGGAGCGACCTTGTAGGCAAGGGTCGCTCCCCGGGGCGGGTGGGGGGGCAAATTTATTTTAGGCTATTTCTGCCCCCCTCGGGCTGGCTGAGCTAGAGGCCAAAATCCACAGGTAGGCACTTTGCAAAAAACACCTCTGTTTTCTGTGAAAAAATGTGATGTGTCCATGTTGTGTTTTGGGCCATTTCCTTTCGTGGGCGCTAGGCCTACCTGCACAAGTGAGATACCATTTTTATCGGGAGACTTGGGGGAACGCTGGGTGGAAGGAAATTTGTGGCTCCTATCAGATTCCAGAACTTTCTGTCACCGAAATGTGAGGAAAATGTGTTTTTTTAGCCAAATTTTGAGGTTTCAAATGATTCTGGGTAACAGAACCTAGTCAGAGCCCCAAAAGTCATCCCATCTTTGATTCCCCTAGGTCTCTAGTTTTCAAACATGCACAGGTTTGGTAGGTTTCCCGAGGTGCCGGCTGAGCTAGGGGCCAAAATCTACATGTAGGCACTTTGCAAAAAACACCTCTGTTTTCTGTAAAAAAAAATGGGATGTGTCCACGTTGTGTTTTGGGCCATTTCCTTTCGTGGGCGCTAGGCCTACCCGCACAAGTGAGGTTCCATTTTTATCGGGAGACTTGGGGGAACGCTGGGTGGAAGGAAATTTGTGGCTCCTCTCAGATTCCAGAACTTGCTGTCACCGAAATGTGAGGAATTATTTATTTTTTTAGCCAAAGTTTGCGGTTTCTAAAGGATTCTGGGTAACAGAACCTGGTTAGAGCCACACAAGTCACCCGATATCAGATTCCCCTAGGTCTCTAGTTTTAAAAAATGCACAGGTTTGGTAGGTTTCCCTAGGTGCCGGCTGAGCTAGAGGCCAAAATCTACAGGTAAGCACTTTGCAAAAAACACCTCTGTTTTCTTTCAAAAAATGTGATGTGTCCACGTTGCGTTTTGGGGCATTTCCTGTCGCGGGCGCTAGGCCTACCCACACAAGTGAGGTATCATTTTTATCGGGAGACTTGGGGGAACGCTGAGTGGAAGGGAATTTGTGGCTCCTCTCAGATTCCAGAACTTTCTGTCACCGAAATGTGAAGAAAATGTGTTTTTGTAGCCAAGTTTTGAGGTTTGCAAAGGATTCTAGGTAACAGAACCTGGTCAGAGCCCCACAAGTCACCCCATCTTGGATTCCCCTAGGTCTCTAGTTTTCAAAAATGCACAGGTTTGGTAGGTTTCCCTAGATGCCGGCTGAGCTAGGGGCCAAAATCTACAGATAGGCACTTGGCAAAAAACACCTCTGCTTTCTGTCAAAAAATGGGATGTGTCCACGTTGTGTTTTGGGGCATTTCCTGTCGCGGGCGCTAGGCCTACCCACACAAGTGAGGTATCATTTTTATCAGGAGACTTCAGGGAACATAGAATAGCAAAACAAGTGAGTGTTATTGCCCCTTGTCTTTCTCTACTTTTTTTCCTTCCAAATATAAGAGAGTGTGTAAAAAAGACGTCTGTTTGAGAAATGCCCTGTAATTCACATGCTAGTATGGGCACCCCGGAATTAAGAGATGTGCAAATAACCACTGCTCCTCGACACCTTATCTTGTGCCCATTTTGGAAATACAAAGGTTTTCTTGATAGCTATTTGTTTCTCTTTATATTTCAGCAAATGAATTGCTGTATAACCGGTATAGAATGAAAACCCACTGCAGGGTGCAGGTCATTTATTGGCTCTGGGTACCTAGAGTTCTTGATGAAACTACAAGCCCTATATATCCCAGCAACCAGAAGAGTCCAGCAGACGTAACAGTATATTGCTTTAAAAAATCTGACATTGCAGGAAAAAGTTACAGAGTAAATCGTAGAGAAAAATTGCAGATTTTTTCACCTCAATTTCAATATTTTTTTATTTCAGTTGTTATTTTCTGAAGGAAACCCTTGTAGGATCTACACAAATTACCCCTTGCTGAATTCAGAATTTTGTCTACTTTTCAGAAGTGTTGCGGTTTCTGGGATCCAGCATTGGTTTCATTCCCATTTCTGTCACTGACTCGAAGGAGGCTGAAAGCACAAAAAACGTAAAAATGGGGTATGTCCCAGTAAAATGCCAAAATTGTGTCAAAAAAATTGGTTTTCTGATTCAAGTCTGCCTGTTCCTGAAAGCTGGGAAGCTTGTGATTTTAGCACCACAAACCCTTTGTTGATGCCATTTTCAGGGAAAAAACCACAAGCCTACTTCTGCAGCCCCTTTTCCCTTTTTTTAAAAAAAAAACGAAATTTTCACTGTATTTTGGCCAATTTCTTGGCCTCCTTCTGGGGAACCCACAAAGTCTGGGTACCCCTAGAATCCCTAGGATGTTGGAAAAAAAGGACGCAAATTTGGCGTGGGTAGCTTATGTGAACAAAAAGTTATGAGGGCCTAAGCGCAAACTGCCCCAAATAGCCAAAAAAAGGCTCGGCACAGGAGGGGGAAAAGGCTTGGCAGCGAAGGGGTTAATGGAGAAAAAGTGTTGTTTCACAGCTGAAAGGTGTGTTCTAGCCATCATTGGCATAATTTGCTTACACTGCATGTTGTAACCATTATAAATGTCAGTGTATTGTAGCGCGAATCAGGATGATTAAATTCGGGTCCAGCAGTGTTAGAACGAGAACGTTGCATACATGTTGTTGAACTATAAGGTCATAGAGATAAATCCTCAAAAGGAATGAGTGTGGAATTATAGATTCCATTTTGTATTGTCATTAATGCCGATTTCTAGCCTATTTAGATAAAACTGCCAAATATTGAACATGTTCAGATTAACTTTTGGAATAGAATGCTTCTTTAGATCTTTCTTTGGTCCATACCCTAGGCATGTAATCTGTTGGATAGTTCTGTTTAGAAATAGTATTTATTTTAGTAGTAAATAGGCTGCGAATAAGGCTTTTTTTGCTTGATTCTGCCAGAATTTTGTTTCCCAAATGCTTTTCTCACCAGCATTTGCTTTTTAATACTCATAGCCTTAAAAAGGCAAGTTTCAACTAAACTCAGTGAAATAAATAAGTTTGTTGGTAGTTGTAAGTAAATGCCTCCTTGGCATGGTTACCCCCTGACTTTTTTGCTTTTGCTGATGCTAAGTTATGATTTGAAAGTGTGCTGAGGCCTGCTAACCAGGCCCCAGCACCAGTGTTCTTTCCCTAACCTGTACTTTTGTTTCCACAATTGGCACACCCTGGCATCCAGGTAAGTCCCTTGTAACTGGTACCTCTGGTACCAAGGGCCCTGATGCCAGGGAAGGTCTCTAAGGGCTGCAGCATGTCTTATGCCACCCTGGGGACCCCTCACTCAGCACAGAACCACTGCTTGCCAGCTTGTGTGTGCTGGTGAGGATAAAATGACTAAGTCGACATGGCACTCCCCTCAGGGTGCAATGCCAACCTCACACTGCCTACAGGTATAGATAAGTCACCCCTCTAGCAGGCCTTACAGCCCTAAGGCAGGGTGCACTATACCAAAGGTATTAGTGCATGAGCACTGTGCCCCTACAGTGACTAAGCAAAACCTTAGACATTGTAAGTGCAGGGTAGCCATAAGAGTATATGGTCTGGGAGTCTGTCATGCACGAACTCCACAGTACCATAATGGCTACACTGAAAACTGCCCAGAGGGCACCTTAGAGGTGCCCCCTGAAACCTTAACCGACTATCCATGTGGGCTGACTAGTTTTAGCAGCCTGCCACACACCAGACATGTTGCTGGCCACATGGGGAGAGTGCCTTTGTCACTCTGTGGTTAGTAACAAAGCCTGTTCTGGGTGGAGGTGCTTCTCCCCTCCCCCTGCAGGAACTGTAACACCTGGCGGTGAGCCTCAAAGGCTCACCCCCTTTGTTACAGCACCCCAGGGCACTCCAGCTAGTGGAGTTGCCCGCCCCCTCTGGCCACGGACCCACTTTTGGCGGCAAGGCCGGAGGAGATAATGAGAAAAACAAGGAGGAGTCACTGGCCAATCAGGACAGCCCCTAAGGTGTCCTGAGCTGAGGTGACTCTAACTTTTAGAAATCCTCCATCATGCAGATGGAGGATTCCCCCAATAGGATTAGGGATGTGCCCCCCTCCCCTCAGGGAGGAGGCACAAAGAGGGTGTAGCCACCCTCAGGGCTAGTAGCCATTGGCTACTAACACCCCAGACCTAAACACACCCCTAAATACAGTATTTAGGGGCTCCCCAGAACCTAGGAACTCAGATTCCTGCAACCTAAGAAGAAGAGGACTGCTGAACTGAAAAACCTGCAGAGAAGACGGAGACACCAACTGCTTTGGCCCCAGCTCTACCAGCCTGTCTCCCCACTTCTAAAGACACTGCTCCAGCGATGCGGTCCCAGGGTCCAGCAACCTCTGAAGCCTCAGAGGACTACCCTGAATCTAGAAGGACCAAGAACTCCGGACAGCGGCTCTGTTCCCCAAAGACTGCGACTTTGCAACAAAGAAGCAACTTTAAAGCAACACACGTTTCCCGCCGGAAGCGTGAGACTTTGCACTCTGCACCCGACGCCCATGGCTCGACTTGTGGAGAACAAACACCACAGGGAGGACTCCCCGGCGACTACGAGACCGTGAATAGCCAGAGTTGAGCCCCCACAGCGACGCCTGCAGAGGGAATCCCGACGCTCCCCCTGACCGCGACTGCCTGCTTCAAAGACCCGACGCCTGGCAAAGACACTGCACCCGCAGCCCCCAGGACCTGAAGGATCCGACCTCCAGTGCAGGAGCAACCCCCAGGTGGCCCTCTCCCTTGCCCAGGTGGTGGCTACCCCGAGGAGCCCCCCACCCTTGCCTGCCTGCATCGCTGAAGAGACCCCTTGGTCTCCCATTGATTTCTATTGCAAACCCGACGCTTGTTTGCACACTGCACCCGGCCGCCCCCGTGTTGCTGAGGGTGTACTTTTTGTGTGGACTTGTGTCCCTACCCGGTGCCCTATGAAACCCCCCTGGTCTGCCCTCTGAAGACGCGGGTACTTACCTGCTGGCAGACTGTAACCGGGGAACCCCCTTCTCCATTGAAGCCTATGTGTTTTGGGCACCACTTTGACCTCTGCACCTGACCGGCCCTGAGCTGCTGGTGTGGTAACTTTGGGGTTGCTTTGAACCCCCAACGGTGGGCTACCTTTGACCCAAACTTGAACCCCGTAGGTGGTTTACTTACCTGCAAAAACTAACAAACACTTACTTCCCCCAGGAACTGTTGAAAATTGCACTGTGTCTAGTTTTAAAATAGCTATATGTCATTTATGTGAAAACTGTATATGCAATTTTGCTAATTCAAAGTTTCTAAAGTACCTACCTGAAATACCTTTCATTTGAAGTATTACTTGTAAATCTTGAACCTGTGGTTCTTAAAATAAACTAAGAAAATATATTTTTCTATACAAAAACCTATTGGCCTGGAATTGTCTCTGAGTGTGTGTTCCTCATTTATTGCCTGTGTGTGTACAACAAATGCTTAACACTACCCTCTAATAAGCCTACTGCTCGACCACACTACCACAAAATAGAGCATTAGAATTATCTCTTTTTTCCACTATCTTACCTCTAAGGGGAACCCTTGGACTCTGTGCATGCTATTTCTTACTTTGAAATAGTACATACAGAGCCAACTTCCTACAGTAGTGAATACATTTTTCGGAATCTGCTGTGGCTTTTGTGAAAAATAAAAAGTTGAAGGATGTGACCTAGTAGTACTCTGAAAGTGGCGCTCAGACGTAGAAGCCTCATAACGTTCCCATTGTGTATATGAACCTCTCTAGGATATCTAGTCCCGTGTATGAAGTAATGTGCATAGTGATGATAGCAATACAATTCTCTGTAATGTGCTGAATTCAAACAAGGATCTTCATTATTCAAAGTAGCATATGCCTGCAAGTCGGACATCATTCTTTTAACAGTCTCAGGGCCTCATTAGGGTGGAGGAGGTTGCCCGACAAACCCTTTAGGACCGAAGACCGCCAGTCCGGTCTTCTGCCCACTGGCCCTATTAAGAGTTTCCCTCTGGGCCAGCGTAAACTCACCAAAACATTGATGTTGGCTCGTAATCGAGCCGGCGGCGATGTTGCATTGCGTCTGTGCAATAGCACCCGTCATGCTTTAAAAGCATGAGGGGGCTGTCCATGGGGGCCGCTGCACTGCCCATGCCAAGTGCATGAGCAGTGCAGGGGCCCCCAGCACCCCATCTCCATCAGCCTTTGCATGGCGGTTCCAACGCCATGCAAAGGCTGGCAGATTAAGACCATCGGCACCGCCAGGCTGTTGATCGGTGGGAACCTGGCGGTGCCAGCAGTTGGACTGTGGCGCTTTTGCCATGGTCAAAATGTGGGGGACGGACCACCACATTGGTGGTGGTCCAACCTCCACTGCAGCCCTGGTGGTCTCATGACCGTCAGGGTCATAATAAGGGCCCTCGTGTCCCAATCATCTGAAAAAGAACCAGGTATTATAACATAATTTATCAAAATATTTATCACATAGGGCAATTGCAAAGTCTCAGAAGGACCCACAATCTGATATGGAATCTTTTCACAGGCTGTGCGTGTAGGTACATGATATGCTGTAGTATGTGTGGTGTAGATCTTTAGGTTCTGTGGGATGAAGAGTGAGTCTGTAGTTCAGGAACTACAGGTGAAGCAATAGTCCTATGTTCAAATGAGGTAGAAAATGAAGTTTCATCAGGGGGTATTTCATAATATACAATTGAATTACTTTGGATAGCAGCCACTGTCATGTCAACAGCATCAGCTGTATTGGTTGCACTCAAGGTTCAACATAGAGTGTTAAGCTCAATCATCCCTTGCTGGAAAGTCGAGGTAAGAATGGAAGGAGGTACAGGCTCAGAGGTACTACTCTGACTCCTTCATGATAATGTGTCTGCAGCGTCCATCTGTATAGGACTGACCACATAATGGGTCATATTTACAAGCCCCTAACGCCTCCTTGTGCTGCCCCAGGGTCATTTTTTTTTAGCGCTAAGGGGGTGTTAAGGAGGCCTTTTTGTCACACCAGATTAACAAAGTGGCTCAATGCAAGCATTGTGCCACTTTGTAACCCCTTGTGCAACAGTATGCCTGCGCCAGTCATAATATATGGAAGGGGGTCATTCCCCTGTTAGGAGACCCCGAAAAATGGTGCAGTGAAATTCACGAGGTTTCACTGCGCTATTTTTCCAGTAATTTTTAAACCCAGCCCAAGGCAGGCATTAAAGTCACGCTCCCATTGTTTCCAATGGGCCTCCTCACACATTGCTGGAGTAGCACCATCATTTTTGGCGATAGTCGACCAATGCGCCACAATAGTGTAAAAAATGTTGACGCTATTGTGCTAATGTGTGCCATGGTGCACCATATTATAAATATGGTACTGCCATGTTGACGTTATTGGGGGTGCAAGAAAAGTGTTGCATTATAGCTGATGCACCACTTTTTTGTAAATATGCCCCAGTGTTTCTTAACATGATCAATAGGCACCTGTCTGTTTCATCTTAATCCAGACAGATGGTGAAGAATAACAGTTCTCTTGCCTTGCCCCCAGAACAGTGACGGGTGATCTGTAAGATGGCTCTAAAGCCTGCCTGTTGTGGATTTTCTCCTGGACTAGGTCCCCGCCTTTGGGAATCCACCTGTCAGCAGCAGTAATAACTGTCTCTTTCCCGGTGGTGGCATCAGAGTCCTTTATGTTTGACAGCTTATCTCTAACTTCCTGGCTACTCAGTAAAACATTCAAACGTTTCTCAAAGTCAAATTTATCTTCATCTGCCACCTTCCCAGAATTATTTAAGCCAAGCACATATATAGACATTCTGAAGAGTACCTCATATGGACTGCGTCCTCCCAACACTCGCATAGGCAAGTTATTGAATGCTCTCTGGACTCCATACTGATTATTGTACCAACTAAGACCTGAACCTAACACCATAGCAGTCAAAGCTAGTTTAACCTTGCCATTGACCCTCTCTACAATGCCATTCAATTCAGCATTCAGCGGGTTGCTAAATTGAAGACAAACTCCCAGTGTAGACATTGAGGGCCAGATCAAACATTTTTGCGATCACAAAAATGCGTTTGGTATGTAACAAGTCCAATTTGCGATTCGGTAACTTGTTACCGAATCGCAAATTGGATTTGCGACTACATACTGATTCGGTATTAGGAAGGGGCGCGTCAAGGGCATCCCTTCCTAATACCAAATCGCAGAGGTATGTATGATTGTTTTGTGACCGTGAATGCGGTCGCAAAACAATCGCAGTTACCACCTACTTCAAGTATGTGGTAACCCATTCGCAAAGGGGAAGGGGTCCCCAGAGGACTCCTTCCCCTTTGTGAATGCATGAAAAAACGTTTTTTAAGAGCAGGCAGTGGTCCCACGGACCACTGCCTACCCTTAAAAAATGAAAAGAAAACTTTTCATTTTTAAACGCATCCCATTTTCCTTTAAGGAAAACGGGCTGTATTTAAAAAAAAGATAAAAGTTAGCTTTATTGAAAAGCAATCACAGACATGGTGGTCTGCTGAGCCCACAGGCCACCATCCCAGTGATTGTGGCCATTCGCAATGGCTTGCAAATTGCGACCTACCTCATGATTATTAATGAGGTAGGTCCATTTGCGAGCCCTTGCGAATTGCTACATGAAACTCCTGGAGTTTCATACATTCCAATAGCAATTACTTAATTGCAATTCGTTAAAAAACGCAATTTGGTAATCACTATTGGATTAAATGATACATCTGGCCCTGAATCCCTGGAAGCTTTAGAGGCAAAAGCAGAACAGTTATCTGAGTGAAATTAATTAATTGCCCCCGTTGACATGACACTGCAAATCTTTTACAACTTCTGAAGCGCTTGTATTTCTCTGTGGTCAAACTCATAGGAACAGAGAACATGAATCAACAGCTACCAATATGTATTTATATCAGTTAGCTGAAATTAGGGGACCTACCTTGTGCAGGTAAATCACCAGGAAAGGGATGTTTGAGATCTGCTAAAGGTATTTTGACCATAGAGAGCTTGATTTGCTGATAAATATCACATAGTCCAACATAGTCCAACATAGTCCAACATAGTCCCTAGTATGTTTGTATAAAATTGGCCACCAGTAGCATTGCTGTAGAATTGCTATGGTTTCATTTATTCCTGCATATGCAGAGGCCAGCACCTCATCTGCTTCTTTGATTGATTATAATCTGGACAGATTATTAGGTATTAGTCTTTCTCCCACTCCTGGTATGGTAAATACCAGAGAGTGTTTTGAATTAAGGGTGTAGGAACATTTGGAAGAAAAACCGAATGGAGGTTTCAAAAATGTGCTTAGTTGCATTTATGGCTGTTATTTCAGTATCGATCTTCATTTGAGATTTGCTCCTTGGTCTGTCTAGATTGCAGCTTTTGCTGCTTAGTCAGCTGCACAGTTCCCTTTAGAGCGTATACCACTACACTGATGGCCCAAAGTGAACCTCACATGAACCAATGGAAGCTTGTCTTGTAAGACAGCTACCTTTCTCCAAAGTGGTTTATTTTCTATATGCTTCCCCTTTGAATCTTTGAATCCATACAGCACCAGTGTTGCAAATCAACATGGTTACCTTGCACGCAGAAAGCTGAGTTAGACACTCTAGTGTGGGAACCGATAAGTCAGCCTTTGGTAATGCAAGTAGCAGGCCATGTAATTCTGCTTGTAGTGCAGTGTTGTCACATGTCACCCAAAAGTTTAGTATGGGTGTGTTGTAGAATTAACTTGTTCATTACACCTTGTACTGCTGCACAAGCTGCGGAATACTTTTAGTTCCTACTGTAGGTTGGACACAGCCATCTCTGTATATGATGTTTTGGTAAGACTCAACAGGTAAAGAGTTTAGAGTCGGAACAGTCTCCTGTTAATATTGGAGAAAAACTTGTGTATGAAGAGAGGAATCATACTGGAACTTTACATCCACTGTACTTAACCCCTTCGCTGCCAGGCCTTTTCCCCCTCCTCTGCCAGGCCTTTTTTTGGCTATTTGGGGCAGTTTGCGCTTAGGCCCTCATAACTTTTTGTTCACATAAGCTAGCCAAGCCAAATTTGCGTCCTTTTTTCCAACATCCTATCGATTCTAGAGGTAGCCATACTTTGTGGGTTCCCCTGAAGGAGACCAAGACATTAGCCAAAATACAGCAAAAATTTCGGTTTTTTTTTTAAAATTGAAAAAAAGGGCTGCAGAAGAAGGCTTGTGGTTTTTCCCCTGAAAATGGCATCAACAAAGGGTCTGAGGTGCTAAAACCACCATCTTCCCAGCTTTCAGGAACAGGCAGACTTGAATCAGAAAACCCAATTTATCAACACAATTTTGTCATTTTACTGGGACATACCCCATTTTTACTATTTTTTGCGCTTTCAGCCTCCTTCCAGTCAGTGACAGAAATGGGGGTGAAACCAATGCTGGATCCCAGAAACCTAAACATTTCTGAAAAGTAAACAAAATTCTGAATTCAGCAAGGGGTCATGTGTATAGATCCTACAAGGGTTTCCTTCTGAAAATAACAACTGAAAAAGAAAAATATTGAAATTGAGGTGAAAAAAACATACATTTTTCTCTACGTTTTACTCTGTAACTTTTTCATGCAATGTCAGATTTTCGAAAGCAATATACTGTTACCTCTGCTGGACTCCTCTGGTTGCGGGGATATACAGGGCTTGTAGGTTCATCAAGAACCCTAGGTACCCAGAGCCAATAAATGAGCTGCACCCTGCTGTGCGTTTTCATTGTATTCCGGGTATACAGCAATTAATTTGCTGAAATATAAAGAGTGAAAAATAGCTATCAAAATAACCTTTGTATTTCCAAAATGGGCACAAGATAAGGTGTTGAGGAGCAGTTGTTATTTGCACATCTCTGAATTCCGGGGTGACCATACTAGCATGTGAATTAGAGGGCATTTCTCAAATAGATGTCTTTTTTACACACTCTCTTATATTTGGAAGGCAAAAATGTAGAGAAAGACAAGGGGCAATAACACTTGTTTTGCTAATCTATGTTCCCCCAAGTCTCCCGATACAAATGATACCTCACTTGTGTGGGTAGGCCTAGCACCCGTGACAGGAAACGCCCCAAAACGCAACGTGGACACATCACATTTTTTTAAAGAAAACAGAGGTGTTTTTTGCAAAGTGCCTACCTGTAGATTTTGGCCTCTAGCTCAGCCGGCACCTAGGGAAACCTACCAAAATTCTGCATTTCTGAAAACTGGATGCCTAGGGGAATCCAAGATGGGGTGACTTGTGGGGCTCTGACCAGGTTCTGTTACCCAGAATCCTTTGCAAACCTCAAACTTTGGCTAAAAAAACACATTTTCCTCACATTTCGGTGACAGAAAGTTCTGGAACCTGAGAGGAGCCACAAATTTCCTTCCACCAAGCCTTCCTCCAAGTCTCTCGATAAAAATGGTACCTCACTTGTGTGGGTAGGCCTAGCGCCCACGAAAGGAAATGGCCCAAAACACAACGTGGACACATCACATTTTTTCACAGAAAACAGAGGTGTTTTTTGCAAAGTGCCTACCTGTGGATTTTGGCCTCTAGCTCAGCCGGCCCCAGGGGGGGCAGAAATGGCCTAAAATAAATTTGCCCCCCCCCCAGGAGCGACCCTTGCCTACAGGGTCGCTCCCCCTGCGTGACATTGGTGCCAAAAAAATAATCCCCTGTGACCTAAAATCGGCCAATCTATTTAAAAAAAAAAATACATCCCTGGTGTCTAGTGGGCGTTTCAAAAGCCGGATTGCAAGCAATCCGGCTTTTGAAACGCTTGGAGAGACTTCAAAGGGAAGGAAATACATTTCCTTCCCTTTGAAGAATCTCCGGGCCTCCCCCACGTGATCGAAAGAGAAATGCAAAGCATTTCTCTTTCGATCGCGATGGAAGCTCAGGGGAGGCCCTGTGACAAATCAGCGTGCGCTCGCACGCTGACGTCACAAGGGAGGTGGGCGGTGGAAGGGGAAGGGCTTCCCCTTCCATCCCCGCCTTGGGGGGGGGGGTAGGGTGCACATGGGGGGAGCGCTAGCTTGGGGACCGCTGCCTTGGACGAGGTCACCTCGTCCAAGGCATGCGAAAGGTTAAAGAAGACGCCACTGTACCCATCTCTGCCTTAGTGACCACTTCTAGTGCTGGTATGGGAGGAACAATTATGATTTGTTTTTCCCTGCACCAAAGGGCGCTCCTTCAAAATAGTTGTCTGTACAGCTGTTAGTATCTTCTCAATTAAAGCAAATTAGGCTTCAGCCAAAGAATACAAGTGTGGTTTGTAAGCAATTGGAACAGTCTGTCCTTCACTGTCAGCCATGTAAGTGTAGCCATAGTGACTGGGTATGACTCTGATAACTGGGTTGGTTTTATTATCTCTAGTTTGTCAATAATTTGTCTCAAGCATGTCTGCTTGTAGAGCATGTAAGATATTAGTATACGTGTTCTGCCACTTTTTAGAAGAAAGCTTAGGAGACATCAGGTCATACAGAAGCTTAACTCTCTCTGCCTAGTGAGGCAAATAAGTATGAAATCCCAAAAGGGATTGCAACTTCTTAAGTGTATCGGGAAGCTGCAAGGTAGCACAACTCTGTAGAAAGTCCTCAGCTAAGCCCTTGCCCTCACTGGATGATTCATATCTAAGGAAAGTCACTGTAAGGTACGTGATTTTTTGACTTCTTAAAGTTAATTTTGTAACCATATGATGTTAACATAGTCATTACTCTTTCTACCCTAGTAGTCTGTAGATTCAGGTAATTGTAAATCAAATAGATATCATCAATATATGACAATACCTCAGAATCTGGTTGTAAGATCTCTATTATTTGCACTAAAAACAAGCCAGAGCTATTCTTCAAGGCCATTGGCGATCGTTGGAATGCGAACTGCACTTTGTTGAAACTTAAAGCAGTTAGATACTCACTTTCAGTTGCTATTTTTGACTGAAGAACCCATTGGAGTTGTCCAGGGTCATTTTGTATTTTGTCTGCACCAGGTTCGTCTTTAAACCTGTGATATGTGCATTATGTACTGTATACATTTGAGTATGCAAGTTCAAATTTCTATAGTCTAAGACTATTCTATAAGATCTGTCTAGTTGGGAGACGGGGAAAAAGAGGCATGTTCATGGGTGAAAGGCAAGGTTTTATTATGTCTTGGTACTCCTATTGTTCTGATATTACTTTAATATCACATTTTGCTTCAGGTTTTGAAGGATATTGTGCTTGAGGCTGTGGTCCACTGCAGAGTGGAATACTATGCACACTAGAGTGTTCGCCCCACCCTTTTTGATTTCTATATAGAGCTGGAGACTGTCTTACACCCTATTTACCAGCATAAATCTCCCTTATGTCTACAGGTACTACGGGAGAGAAGGCTACCTTTATGGCTTACTCCCACTTGGGGGTGCTTCCCTAATGAAGGCTGGAGGCCAGTCTTCTTCTGCTAAGATGATGTCACTCATAATCATCTGATAATTGAGAACAGAAAACTGCTTTGATTATATGTGGTATTTCCCCTTCAATTTGTAATTTTGATTTATAAACCCAGCGGGAGGATTTACATGTTAATCTGGAGTCTCGATCTGTATAAAGTTATCATTTGGATTTGTATCCAGAAATTTCTGAAGCGTCTGATATTCTACTGTGACTTCTGCAGTACTGTGTAGAAACGCTCTTGCCAAGTCCTGTTTTTCAATAGGACTTGTAGTTGAATCTGCATGTTTCCTAGAATGTCCTACAGCTTTTCTCTTTTTCAATGGGGATTTAAGAGTCTAATCCTTTCTCTTCCCTCTTTATGCTGACATCAGTCTTGCATCCTCCTTCACCTTTTCTACTGTACTCTTCCTTTCATCAGCACTAAGAAAGGCTCTACCTTTCTATCCTTTTACCTTCAATGTCCTGAAAATAATGTTAAGAACATCTCTCAGAAGACTGATACCGATCAGGTTTTTTGATCTTTTCTCAGTCTCTTATGTTATAACCATCCCTGCCAGATTCCTGAGAAGAAAGTGACCTACTCCATCTTTTATCTTTATCTTTTTGTTTTTTTTTATCCCTTCTGGTGTGGATTTCTCCTTTACGGAAACCTCACTATCATTTTTAGGTTTTAGTGTGGCTTAACAGGTCGACTACCTAAGGTATCTCTATCTACAGAGATGTAAACTTCTGAAATTATTTTGTCAGTACCCATTCACTGTCCTAAACCAGAGCAGCTTCCAGTCTGTGATGTATAGTCAGAACGGAATGATAGAGTAAACTGTAGAGAAGTTTCCCATTAACTACATTCCTAAATCTAGGGCTGGGGCAGCTCCATGCTCATTTTGTATTTGTTTAAGTACATCAGAAAGAATGCTGATGAAGGCGTACCATGTGTGCTAGTATAGCTGCATGCAAAGATGCTTCACCAGCAGTTATACTCCTCTACAGAGGGGCACCATCCCAAGAGGTAGACATATAGTAAATATTCTGTGTTTGTCTTGGGGAGTAATGAATGGATACACTGCTTCTAACTGTTTGGTCTCACGAGCAATCCAGAAATCCATTTCACTACACTTGTGGGTGCTTTGCCCATGATAGCTTTAACAATCTATGGACAAATAGTTTTTATTTGTGCAGGAGAGACAGGTCCTGCTTTTAGAACAGGCTGGGATCTCAGAATGAGTTGCACAAGCAGTACCAGTCTCCTATAGAAGGCGACTGTGTAATTTATAACTGCACTACCGCTGCATGACACAGATTTTTGGGGCAAGGAATGGGAGTCTAGCTAGCCAATACTGTCCACGTAGCTCCCTCATTGCTGGGAGGTGCCATACATGTATGCCTGTGCATATGTGGCAAATGACCACCAAGCCTGTTATGGTGTTCTAGTTATGTTAATAGGATTTAAAATTCATGGTTAGCGCTATATTGTGTAGGTGGGTCTACCACAGTGTATTCTTGGAACTGCCCTGAAGCACCATCACTAGACTCAAACTCAAAAAGTTTCAAAGGCATACCCTGGATGTGCAGCGATTACAAAAATAATCACGCCCCTCATCATGGACACGTCAAGATTTTAGGTGTTGAGTAAGTATTACCCAGAAATTGGCTCCTAAAGTAATAGGCATTGCCATGATGAATGGATTTAATTTGTGATAAGAAGCAAAGAATTAGAAAGCCCACAGGATGGGGAATAACCTTTTATGAGTCAAGCTTGACCAACCTACGGAAATAGGTGCTCCCTTATTCCCAATAGGAGGTAACCATGATTACTACAGACATTTCTGTAATGATGTAATAATGGTTCAAATGTGTGTGACAATCAAAAACTACTCAAGGCGTAGCCATAACATACATGAGTTGCGCAACGGCAAGCCGCAGCACCAGCCAAGCATTCGGCTCGGGGCGAGGCCACGGTTCCTGGCGTCTGGGCGTGCCACGCCCCTTCTGTTCTTTACTTTCTCGCACGAGGCCCCAAAGCAGCCATGGGTGTGGCTTGCCCTCAATAATTACCTGGTGAGCCTGTCCTTTTCTTCTTTTTTTCTTTTCCTCTTGTTTTTATGTCCACATGTACCAAACATGTTCTTTCTTTCTCCCAGCATGCCTTAGGACCCTTTTTCAAAATGGCGTCTTTTCTCTATATGTTCCTATGATTCTTTCCCAATCCAATATGGTGATTTTCTTCTTCCTGTTGGTCATTTCCTGTTTTAGGGTATATAAGGTGAGTGATTCTTATTCTCCTTGCGCTGCAACACTTTCTTTGGTGGTGATCTTCGCTCCTGTAATTTTTTTCTCCAGTTATTTACCTCGTTTGTTCCAGCTTCTACCAGTATTGTTTTTTCCTGTTGGAAGACTCTCCTTTTTTGTTTTTTTTTTGTTCCGGGGAGCTCCTGCTATAGAGGTTTTTCCCTTTGGGGATTTTTCCCTCTGGGACTCTTTCTGGAGGGCACGGACTGCTTTTTGGTGTTCCTTCATCAGCAGCAGCGTGGCTACCAGAAAGGGCCACCATTACTTTGGTCAGGGCAGAACCTACAAGAATCAAGACCCTTCTGCAGTTCCAGTGGGCCAAAGACATAAACGATACGATGAGTAGTCTGTGACAACATGTCCCATGCTGGGCACTATCTATTGTGTAAGTTATGACTTTGGCTTAACTCTACAATCGTCCCCTCCCACCCACGGGTGATACTAGTGAACTTAGTTCAATACACCAGTGCTGAGTGTGAAGGACATTGTAGCTCAGCAAGACACTATTAAATGTGTAATTGACATAGAAGTATTGGTTTTGGTTTACTAACAATCCAATGAAGGGATGAGGGGCTTCATGGAAACAGAACGCAACCTAATTTCATTATTCACAGTACCAATTACCATACTAAGAAGAGTTAAATGCTTTTATGTTAAAAAGTATTTATTGCTACAGAACAAATCTGTTTAAAAACAGCCAGAAGAAATATTACAAGTAACAAGAATAAAATGAACATTTCCAGCATTGCTAAAACTCCATTTAAATATTATCCAAAATCTAACCCCTATTGCCTATTTCTATGTGCTATACCCTGGGAGCATTTAATGCAAAAAAACATGCTTTCTTGAGTTTCTTGGGGAGAAGGGACTTACTGCATACTGTAATACAGTTCCTACTAAGTTAAAAGGACTGGGTATTAGGAGAACAGAAGTTTAGAATGTGGGTGACTAAGTTCATCCACACCATCAGAGCTGTTAGCCCAACTCCTGGCTAGCTCACAGTGCCTCAACCGGACCCCTGAATCTACGTGGGTGGACGGTGATTACGGCAGCCTAAACTTAGCACTCTGACTCCTCATGGAAGTCCTGGAAACAGATCTCAGCCTTTCATCTTACTACTCATGCATGCCCAGGCAAAACACAAGAGAGATATGAGATACGTTTTCAATCGCAATCTTGCATGAAGAGAATGAGCTGCAATTATAAGGCAGATGAAACAAAGCAAAGTTACCAGTGTTAGGAACACGGTAAAGACAATGAATAATCCAACAATGGAGAATGGAGTTCTAGAGATTCTATAGGTTCTAGAGGCTCCTTCGTAAGACTATGCTGAGAACATAGCGGGTGTACCCTTCTTCCTGCCTGATCTAAAGGATTAGCCTTAGCTCCATACTGGAGACAGTGTCAGGAGTCGGCCTGCGGTGTAGATGGCAATCTTCTCAGGAAGCTGGTAGGTTAGTGCCAGCAGAGCTGCATGTCGAACATAGAGTTTATCCAGGATGGTCGTGGTTGGAATGCCCTCTACCTTTCCGGTTCAGTACACTGTTTATATAATAAGGCCATACTGTATTGAAAGCACAGCTCTGATTTAATGCTGTGTCAACATGTTAGAAGCTGTCTCCTGAACAGGCAGCACAAGAACCAGGATAATGTGAACAGTGTTCCTAGCTTTGAACAGAAACTACTGATTACATGTTGTGCAAAGTTTAACTAAACAACAACCCATACTACATATTACTAGAATTAGCATGTGAGAAATGTATGTAAAATATCATTGCTAAAAGCAATGCAGCTAAAACATTTAAAATATGAAATATGAAATGAACCTAAAAACAGGGGGCACCAACTAGGGTTTAAATGGTCCTCACGACAATACCTTGTTGACAGCATAGACTGTTGTTATTGGCGGAGTGAAGAGCAGCATGAATGGCACACACCCAGTGCGGAAGCAGACAACTGGTGTTCCTACAGGACTAGGCTCTATCAGCCTCAGGCTTCAGGTGAGAAGTGTGAAGTGTGCTGGCAGTAGTTGAGATCATCTGTTAGAATCTCAGGTGATAATCTTGGCAAAGGACCTCTCTAACAAATGAGCAAATGGCAGTCATTATATCCTAAATCTTTATCTGAGATTGGAATGTGTGTTCTAGATTATGTACATCAAAATATATACTTTTGACATTGGCTTTATGGACATATAGAGGAAAAAGATATCAGTTCAGGTTACACTCCTTTGTTAAAATATCTTCATCATTTGCTATGTATCCTTGACTTAAGGAGGAATCAGCATTTTACCTGAACAAATGTATCTGTCACTGATCAAAGAGCTGAATGATATCATCTTTCTTGGAAAAGATAAGGTCAGGCAACATTGGTGTTAGCATACAGACATGACAATGATTCTGCGAAAACAGGAAACATGGCAATGTCCACGAGCTAAGATGAAGTCGGGCCTAGCTAAGATGGATACAGACCTTAAGGACTTTATGTCATGTGAGCCCCCCATTTGTCTACTGAGCCCATACCCACTTAGTGTGCCTGTCAGACCTTGAGGCAGCAGTCCTGGGTAATGGGGTCTCTTTCGGACCACTAGTGAGTGTTGCAGAAATTGGGGTCCTGGGTGATGGCTTTATGTGCAGTCTCTTCCAGCTGGTCACTATGTCAGTAGATGTAGTGCTGCACACACAAGCTGATCATTCTGGGCAGTCGCAGCCACGCACAGGTCAATCACTCTGGGTATTTGCAGCTATATCAGACCATTTTGGGAAGTTGCGGCTGTGCACATGCTGATCACTGAGGGATGTTGTGGCCATGCACAGGCAGATCATTCTGACACACAATCACAAACCCAATTGGACCCAAGAATTCACAATGTTCACTGGAACCAATGTGAAAAGACTGACGCCACATACACCAGGGTCTTCAGCTTGCTATCCTTAGTTTCTCTCTTCTGGGTACTAGACAGACACCTGTAACATTCTGCACCTTGCTCCTCCTATACAAACTCTCTGAGCCTCATTTACAAGTGGTCTGCTCCACTGGTGTGTCACATTTTTTGATGCACTGGCAGTGCAGGCTGCAGGAGCATATCTACAAGGCCACCCAAAGCCACTTTGCATGGCCTTACTGATATGGCCCCCTTTCACCTGTTACTCTGTGTGAATGGGGCATTCCATGGGTGTTGCTATTGGTTTTCCCACACAACACCCATGGGGTCTGACATATTCGAAGATTCACAAGATTGCATAAACCTGGGAATGTGTTAGCTTCCGATGCCACCCCAGGGGGGCACAAAGAGGAGAAATAGAATTATTTCTCCCTGTTTTTTCCCCTTTCTATCTGTGCTGAGTTCTGCAGCATACATAGGAGGAGGAAAACTTATCTCAAGATTATTTTTGTGCCTGAAGGTGTCCCTTCCTGCACAGAAATAATCACCTCTCAACGCAGGCATCCTTGCACCTTGGTACAAGGGTGCCTGCGTTGGCACATGGCAGCAATTTGTGTGCCAGTACAGGGGACAAGGAAAGGAATGAGCTGTATCTTGTAGATATAGCGCATTCCTGCCCTTTTGTTTTGGCACAGGACAGTGCAGCAAAAAGGCTTTACAACTCTGCCCTGCACCAAAACATTGTAAAGGAGGCCCTCTGTCTAATTGTTTGACCAACTCATTCTCTCTGTCACCATGGAGACTTCTAGGCACTTCAGGACAGGTACACAGTTTTTTCAGCAAGACATCCAGACTCAAGTGATGTCCCCGCATCTCAGGGAAGCTGGATGCCAGACAGGCACCAACTTTGGTTTACACAGCAATACTTTTAGTACTTTTATACACCAAATTCAAACAAGAAATGGGTATCCGTTCTCTACAATTGTAGGACTTGTTTGGTATTGATCGCCTTTCAAGGGTGCTTTTCAGGCTGCTTTCCAGGAATAGGCTTTGTGTAAAGTGATGCTTCATACAGCATGGTAGTCTCCTTCCTGGTGCAGAAATAGAGGCGCAAAGCAGTGTGCGGTTTCTCCATCAGGCTGTCACCAGCCAATTGAAGGACTAAATAGTATAAGACAAAAGAGTAGGTCCCCCCTAAAGGTTTACTTATCTCTTCACAACAGTCTGCAGTCCCACATCTGTCTCCTACCATCTACCAAGTGGCAGGATTCAGGAAGACTGATCAGTCTCCCCTTGCTAGCAAAAGGCATAATCAAGTTTTTGAATTAACCCTTTCTCCATTTTCCTCCATTCATTGTATAGATCTCCTCCCTTTAACTTCAGGAATGTCAGCAGTACACTTCGCTGTCTGGGAAAACATCTAACCGCCATCTTGCACAAAGGCTAGGCCTGGAGTATCCATAATGGATATCACAAGGACATTACTCTCGCTCAATCATAGACTTCATGTATGGACCAGGCCAAATACATAAACATGACCAGTATACACTCAGCATGTTAGCACTGGGAACTGGAAAAATGCAGAAGTGGAGTTTTACACGACTAGGCTATCAGGTCTCCACTCCAATGCCACAAATAAAAATGTCTGGTCACTACTATGGATTCACAAAACATGGAATGCTGCCACGACTGCTGTATGTGCTAAACCCATGACAGGGAAGTGGTTCTCTTTCAGTCATTGAGGGCATGTTTAGCAAGTCCATTCAGGGCACAGGACAAGTCCAAGAACTACTTCTGTCTAGGGAGAGTGCACATGATAGATTAGGGCCAAACATCCAAACCAGGATACCAGATACACGCAGTCAGACAATCACAGCATGGCAGCATAACTGCATATCATGAAGGGGATATTCTCATACCAATACTGGAGCTCTCACTCTCTCTTGAATCAACTCTGAAGGAAATCATGTTCTTCAGCTGTGCCTAGTGGTCAAAATTGCCCAGTGCTCCTGTGCACTTTCTTGGTATTGGTAGTGGAGAGTGGTGTTTGAGCTAGTGGGTGTGCTTTTTATAGACTACTTCTGCCCAAGGTGATCAGAACTGAGGAATTTCTGTAAGAAGGCATGCTCTCATAAGATGATTCAGAACCACGAGAACTACTGTAGGTGAATGATATCACCTTTTTTTTTATCTCTCCAGCTCTGTTCATTTCTTGTCTCATTACCAGTGTATTTTATACTCCTCTGACTGACAAGGCTTTTTCTCCAGGCTTGGAGAATTGTGGCATCAATGACTGAGTGGGAGGCTTTGCCACATGCCACACACAATTAAGGGTATCAACAATAACTGCACAGACCTTTACACCCTGCCACCAACCCCTAACAGTCCCTAACCTTACCACTGCTTCCCGAACTATCACGGAATCAATATCAGATGTGAGCTGTCAGCTTTGCCACTTCTACTCTTGCCTTTGGAAGGTGTGATCCTTGTGTGTATCAGAAAGCTGAGGACTTCAGTTTTGAAGAGTGAGTCTTTTCCAAAACATTGTTGTTAACATTGGAGCCAAGCACTGTGGGGTGGAGGTGGTTGGGTTATGAGGTGTCATTTGAGAGCAGATCTTGCTGCAGATTGTGGGATACTCTGTGAATTTCTGAAAATGCTGTACAGAATGAATTTGCGTAATTTTACCTAGTATCTTGTTCACTTTCTTGATTGGCATGCTGCAGGTGGCCAAATTGGTATTCTGGTTCTTTGCGCCAGAAGATCATGTGCCGTGGATCTCGACCTGGGCATTTTTTATGATATGAACTACAAACAAATACACAAAAAATAAAGAGCATTTATTAAACAACTATACAAGTAATAAAATATTTTATTAATATAAAATATCAAAATTTTAATATTAATGACAGGTTGCATCTTTTCGGAAATCTATTGGGCCACTCTTTGTCCATTCTATATTCTGTGTGCTGGCCCTGCACTGCTCCCACAAATCAGTTTAAGAATACTAACTTAATTTTTAGACTCCAATTTCAAACTCCTTCACATTTACAGAATATTAAAAAAAAAAAATGTGGTTATTTTTATTCACTTTATTGATCTGTTAATAGTTTTTAGTTTTCTATGCAATCGCAGACCCCAGAGTAGACTTTGCGGACCCATAGGCGTCCCCGTACCACAGGTTTATAGTCATTGTTCTAGCGTTATGAAGAGAGCTTCCTTGATGTCTACAAAAAAAGTATTTATCTCATTTTTTTGAATAGTGACTAGAAGTCATTGAGGAGATTCTGTTGTTTCATATATTTCTGAAGCTGTCTGGTGACTTACCCGTTTAGAAGGTTGAAGGTTTTGAGAGGTTTGGTACAGGTGCTACTTCATTTGGAATTCGAGATCACCAATGCTTTTTTCCAGTAGGTGCAAATATATTACCATGCTTCAAGGAGCTAGTCAAAATCTAATTTAGAAAAGATAAATTCTCTATGTATGTCCATGGTGTTACTTACAGGTATTAAATAGTATTATTTCAAGCAAGATGCTGGGCTTGGCTCAATCGTTTAACTGTAATCTTTGGTTTTGTAAACTAAATGCAATACCACGCTCCCCGTTTAGTGCTGCCTTACAAATGATACATGTGACGAATGCATGAATGAATGTCTCAATTGATGAATTATTTAATAGATTTTGGATCAGTGTAGCTGTTTTATACCTCCCTAAGGCTTCAGAGCACGCAGCATGGAGCTTGCTGTTGGACCTAGAGTGATACGCTATGAAGCTGTAAGGAGACTGGAGGGTTCAGAGGCTGCCTTGAAGCGTTTTTTTGTTTTTTCCAAAATGTCACGTGATTAGTGGCACACAAGGCGGACTTTGATAGATTAGGACACAGACATCAGCGGACATCAAAAAGGCTGCTCTGGAAGTGCTGATCTACCGAGGAAGGGTAAATAGAAAACAGACCCAAATTGTGGGTAGCCTTTCACCACTTTAGATTAAGCCTTGTGAAAGAGGCAAGCGACGTTAAATGTAATAGACTGTTACTCTTTTGTCGTTTTAATTTCACGAAATGTTTAGCATTATCATTTTGCAATATTTCAGAATTATCAAACAAAGACATATACCTGCTGATGGTGAAAGTTCCAGACTCCAGTTGGAAGCACCTAATGAGGATGTTGGACATCAATGACATAGATATTGAAAGGATACAGAGAGAAAACCCTACTGACTTGAGGGACCAGAAGTACAAAATGATGCGTCTATGGTTAGAAAAAGGAAAACATAATAAAAAGACTTCACGTAAATCTGACATTAGCAACGCATTACATATCCTCGAAATGGATACCTCAAACCTTGTCAAGTGTGGCAGCCACAACTCTGGTAAGTTTGAGTGATATGTAAAAAAGGAGTTAAGATTCGGGTCTTAAACTACTGTATACCCGAATAAAAGTTTTCTAATTGGGATGGATGTGCATTAATTGTTTCATAGCTCCATAAATTATCTCTTCCAGTGCACATCTTGTGCTAAATATTTATAAATGAAGGAATAGCATACATGAAAAACGAAATGGGTATAGAGACCCGTTTATATTTATTAGACACTGATATAGTGTGGATAAAGTACCACCAACATAGGCTGTGATGTTATTAAAAGTTACAGAGGACTTTTGTGATCATATTGAGGAACTACGCTAAAAAAACAAGTTCCTTTGTAAGTAGAGCTTTTGGTTACATGCCATGCATTTGCTTAACAAGTATGTCTATATTTATTCATATTCATATAACTACACTTATATTTATATATTATAAATTAATATATGTATTATTATATTCACTAAAAAAACAAATGTGAGAGGGACGATATAGTTCGGTTCAGATGTTACATGCACAAAACCATAGAAATTCAACAGCTGTAGTTATATTTATGGCAAGAAACTATAACTTGTGCTCTAAGGGTACTATAACTCGCGCCCCTGCCACGCACAGTTTTCTCATTAATGATTTTATTGCAAATGTTGTGGTGATATTATCATTGATGTCATAGAAGATGTAATGAATGATGTAATATGTGGGGTTATTAGCAGTGCATGGCGAGAGCTCAAGTTTAGTTACCTTAGGGCATGAATTATACTTACGTTCTATAAGTATAACTAAAACTGTTGAATTCCTATTGTTTTGTGCCTGTGAAATCTGAACCTATCTATAATATTCCTCTAACCTTTGTTTTTCTTTGTGAATTTCTACGTGTTTTTAAATTCTATTTCCGAACTATGACGTCCCAGTAACCTTTGGTTTTATCAGTGAATTCTAAGTTTTTTTCTTCAAAAAGTAACATTAAATTACCTTAAGTCAATTCAACCCTCACTGCATGCGGCTGACGCGGGTTGCACCCCCTCCCGAAATCCAACTCATGACCATGCACAGCCTTTAGCTGTGCACAGCAGTGGTTGGCCGCAGGGGGCCTGGCCTGTGGCCAACCCCTCGTAGGCTACCAACCCCACGTCACACACAGCCTTTGGCCGTGCACAGCGGGTTGGACGCAGGGCCTGGGCCCCATTCAAGGCACCCAGTGTGCACTTTTATGAACCCTGGGGTAGGCAAGAATGCATTCGTCTCAATGGAGTATTTCAGAGCATTTTATAACATCGCATTGCAGAGAAAATACCTTTGTTTTGCCTTGGATAAGTTCAATACGTTGGGAGGATTTGTCCTTTGAATAAACAGAGCTTTAGCTTAGGTACCTGCTATGTTTATATTTATAAGTTCCTCCCACTGAGGTTTAATTTTTGTGAAATGAGCATCGGTGCCAGAATAGACCCTCATCTGCTTGTTTATCCATGATGAATCAATAGTGTTGCACAAAATGTCTACCCAACTGGAATACTGTCTACTGGCTATTTAGTAAATGCTGCCTTGTTAGGTAAATGTATAATGCACATACTCCGCTGCCACTCCATAAAGGACCATGAGGTTATGCCTCCAGTGACCATGTCTAGCTTAATTTTGGCAATGTGACTGTTCCTCGAGCATCTTCCTACTGAAATCTTTGCTACCTGTGCAGATATAGAGACCCCAAGAGGAGTCTTCATTCACCTGCGGTCCCATTGCTCCCTCACGCAGGTAGCAGCAAGAAATGCTGCTCCCTTCATGCAGGAGCAATTGTTGATCTGTTTTCCTGCCTGCTTGACAGCGGGAAGGAAAACAGATGAAAAGTCCGCCAAATGACAACAGAAGTAAAAACAGCACAGAACAGGGGCCACAAGGCCCCCTTCCCCTCCAACTTAAAATGTGGCTATGCCCTAGAGAGGTGATAGTCCACAGAGCCAAATATGGCCCAGGAATGAAAATTCCCTTCACCCAGGGGAGTTGGTGGTCACCGGGGCAATTTATTACTAAGATGGGGGGTCTGCGTGCCCCCCACCCTCTTTTTTAATTTTGCAAATTTTTAGTAACCCTCAGATCTGGGTAAGATAAACAGAAAAAACAAAACACAAAAGGTCATAAAGAGGGAAGTATAACCCTAGACTTCCACAGCAATAGTTGTACATAAACTCACATGAAAAAGGTTAAATTTGGAACAATTTTAGTGACAAAAAGCCTCTTAATTCAATTAGACACTCAATTTTAGTTAAAAATGATATGCAAATAACAGGTGCTCCTTAAAGGTGTAAAGGCGCATTGCAAGTGATCAGGTGAAAAATTAGTACACAAATGCTATACAATATACAAATACAAATATATACACATGACTGGTGGCGACATCAAGATAAAACAAACAGCCCTCAAAAACGTGAGTGTTGGAGTCCTTAGTCGAATCTCTTCAAAAGACTAGTCCAAGGTACAAAACTGTCGACATTTCGACCTATAAGTTAACTCAAACAAGGGTCATCATCAGGACAAAAGAATTTGCAGGAGACACCAAGGTAAGTGGCCAATGTTGTCCATGGAGCGGTGTGGCAGATGTATAGTCCTGGATGCAATGGTGTGGTAAGATATCCACTGAGCTGTACAGTAAACACTTGTACTTATACAACCAGCTAAAGGGAAGACAGACAGTTTATTCCCCCAGAGTACATGCTCATTAGGCTTCATAAGTAGCCAAGAAGGTGGAGTCTCTTCAGTCGGGCCAGTCGTGTAAAGATACAATGACGGATCGGGCCTTTCTCACAGAGTCACACATGCTGGCCTGAATGATTCAAAGGCTAAAAAACTGCACAGCGCAGTGCATACCTACAGTGTTGGCCACTTACCTTGGCCACAGGTCCCCTCTCCTTATAATTTCATATTGGCCTGGCCCTGGGGAGGTGGTCCCAGGGCATCTCTCAGCCATGGGGAGGGCGGCTGCATGCACCCTCTCCCCATAATATATCTTTTGATATGCCTCTGGGACCTGGCCCACCAGGAGGCTCAAATGGAACAAGTGGAGGAGAATGCGCTTGTGTTTTTTTTTTTTTTTTTTTTCATCGGGTTTCGCTGATCCTCTTAGATTTTTTCCTAGGGCACCCCACCACCAGGCCTAGGGGGTCAGGGTACTTTTACCCTGCCCCTTTCTCTTTTGTAACTTTTTTTTTGCATTCTGATCAGCCCAAGTCCCAAAGTGGCTGCCAACATTTCCTGGTTGAAGTGTTGGCAGCCAATCAGATCTCAGTATGAGCTTTGTCAGATCTGCAGAGGTTCCACATCCCTAGATACCTATATATGTTTTTGCTTTAATATCTCCAAAACTACTGAAAAGGTTTACACCAGTTTACAAAAAAGCATGCTTTCTGGACCAAGATCTAGCTTTCTGCCAAACGTTGTGTGATTCTACCCAGAGGTTCAGGCTGTGGGCAGGTCTAAAAATCCCTATGTAAACTGCATGGGGAAAAATAATTTTGGGACCCCCACTTTTTCTCAGCCCCCGCTTGACAAAGCACCCCAAAACTTTCAAGATAGCAGCTGAAGTGAGTGGTGAACTATTTTTGAAAATTTAGTGAGGATTCGTCAAATGGTGCCAAAGTTATTGGCAAAAGAAAAAATGATTTTCATATAGAAACTAGGTCCTAACTATAACTGTCTACTGGCGACGACCAGTAGGTAATGCCTTATTCATTTGTGTCATGTTAAAATGTGACCATATTTCTTTTTTGGTCTGCAAAAAAAATTAACTTGAAACTTGGGTATTTCCACATTAATTTAACTGATAGGGGTACACTTATTCGCCAATGCCTGTAAGATTTTTATTTAACTCATAAATGTACACTTACTCACCAAAGACTGTAAGGTTTAAGGGCCTGATGTAGCAAGTCATTTTGTGGTTGCAAACCCTGCAATTCGCAAAATTACAGAGTGCAACTACAAAGTAGATTTTTGGTGTGTATTAAACCCATATTGCAAGTCAGAAAATAATTTCTGACTCCCAAAATGGGTATACCAAATCTCAATTAGGAAGGGCGTAAGAAGGGTTTCCCCTCCCAAGTGTGATTCACTATGGTATATATCAATGGTTTGCAACAGCAACTGCAGCTGCAAACCTTTGAGCATTTACGGACTCCACAAAGGAATTGGTAACTGATTCACAAAGGGAAAGAAGCTCCCATTTGACAGCTTCCCTTTTGTAACTCGTGTGTGATGACCTCGAGGGGAGGGGGTGGACCTGCTTTTCCAATGTCATGTCAAATGGGAGTTTGTTAAAACAGCATCAGTTCCTTTAAGGGCTGCTTTAAAAAACATAAATCCTATTTGGGAGCTCCCAGGGGATCGCAAATAGCGACCGACCCAATCAATAAATAATCAGATTACTATTCATCAGGCAGGTCTTTTTACAGGAGATTTTTAGTGACTACTTATAGTACATAGGTCGCATCAGAGAAATAAAGATTCCCAAAAAGTCAGCATGTACATTTTACGCAACCAGTCTTTTTGTATTTTAGGCCTTTATTGCACTGCATTCACTTGTTGGCGCATCTGACCTTAATAAGTAAACTTACAAGGAGACGCAAATAGGCCGATGAACCTTTTGACTCTCTTAAAATGTTCCCACAACAAATCCAGTACATGGAGATCAATAATACTCAATAACATTAGTTATCAATAGCAGACAGTAATTGTCACACACCATGACTTCGCAGTCATGAATAATCACACCTTTGTATAAAAGTTAGAATATTTAATTCCCTATATTAACAATACTAAGGTCACATAAGACAACCTCAAAAGCAAATGATAAACATACAAAACAACAATGGCTGTCCAAAGTGACAAAAGAAACGCAATCTAATCAAAGCTTGAGCTACTACACATTCTAAAGTTACAGTGCAAAGTAATAACAAGAACAACTGTGCAAACGATATTATATACATTTAGATTCAGCAAAAAAAAGACATCAATTGTTACTCCACGTATTGATTTTTATTAGTGAGGATCCTAAATAACACCACAATTTGAATTAGCATGTTTAGCTTCATGAAAAACAATTTAGGCAAAAGAAATTTGGAAAAACATCTAGCTATGGCTCTATCAAAATAGCGCAGTTGGTGTCTAGAAAGAAAATCAAATAGACAAAGCAAGCCATATCATCGTCAATAGACCTATCCTCAGTTTGGATCAGCAAGCTGTGACAGTCTTCATCGTCAGGACATCAGTCTGGTCAGCAAGGCGTCAGGATTCAGCATCAAAGTTCAGAAAAGGCAAAATCTTTAAGCATTAAAGTTAAGCACATCTCTTCTCAAAACGCTCATGGAATAATGGCGGTATGGCAACAGGAAAATGGGCAAATGGACTGGGCAAAATGCAAATACGCAATGGCAATCTTCTTCTCAGTGCAGTCTGGCTAAGTTAGATTTCCTAAAACTACTTCCTAAGTACCTATTAGTCAAGAGATCGCATGTTCACACTTTGTCCAATAAAACTAAAACTTCAAATTTACATTTTATACCAGTGCACGGTTCACATGTCAATGATTGGCTCCTTTCGTACTGTTCTTATCATCCGGCTTGTCAGGTAACAATTTTGTTGTGGCGTATATTCCAGTCAGTGGCTTCATTGTTCTCTCCTGAGAAGGTCTGTCTTATACACATTACATTTACAATGTTACATTTAGCAGGAACAGCATCTTCTAGCAAGCAGTTCTCATGAGAAGGCCTTTCAGCTACAAGCACATTATGTCAGCACAGTGAAAAATCACAATTTAATTCTCTAAGCAGACATTTTATTAAAAGCCTAAGAAATACAGCTTGACATGAGGCTGTGCAACTAGGCCAAGACCTCCGTTAAGTTAAGGCCTACAATGAATAGAGCTACTACAAAATACATAACCCTTAATATGATGTATTACTCCATTAATCAAACAAAAGCTCATCATTTCATATTAATAAGCCATTAATAAGTACACTTGGTCAACATTGTCGGCCATTCACGTGGTCACACTTTCAAAAGCGTGCATTATTTTTCTCTAGATTATTACATTTTCTACGCAAATCCATTACGCAAAATACATGAATATTCATTAATAATTTTATTAAAACTTCTGCTCTAGCACACTCACTTAAAACTGATATTATTGCAGTACTGGCAAATGTGCACATCTACAGTTATTTAAGCTTTAAACCAAAATCTTATCCCTTATTAACTCTTTCTACTATCCATATGCTACACTATCAGCCAGGACTGACTCCGTGGTGGGATACCTAGAAAATGAATCCCGATATTTTTCCATTTTAAAAAATATATAAAAACAGGGAATCACATTTCTTTCCGTCAGTATTTATTTATTTAGAAAAGTGAACAGTATCAGAAGAGTGTTCGCCACTATCGCCATCCTTTCAGCCCCTTTTGAATTCTCAGTCATTTGCTCCTTCTAATGAGAGTTCCTCTCTAGTTTCAGGTATTTTAAATACACTTGAAATCCGTAGTTTTAAAATACCCAATGTGCTAAAAGTTTTAAAACACGCTAAGTGTGCAGTTTTTTAAATTTGCTGTTAACACGGTTTTCAGCTAAATATGTCCTTTTAAAAATCTGCTCTGGGTTAGAATATATAGTAATCAGCAGATAGATTCCCTCTTTCTTGTAATCATTTCAAGAGGTCTGATTAATGAGTATGCTATCGTGAATACTCCCTTGTGTGTTAACGAGACTGAATTTCTAAAAGACTAACAAGAAAGAGCTGCAAAGCAGTTGTCTCTTTATTTGTTTAAATAAGAGTTGTAATCATGCACATTGACCAGCTTTTACCAGTCAATCGCCCTAACGGGATGCATTTTGACATCACAGTTGAAGTATTAATAATTTACTAATGAAGAATAACTATGTAACTTCCTATTTTAGTTGAGTAGTGATGTCACAACTAGAATGTATTGAGGAACTAAGGGCCAGATGTATGAAAATTTTTTGCACTCGCAAATGGTGCGAATCGCAAAATTCGTCCATTTGCGAGTGCAAAAAAGTGGTCTGCGATGCATGACAGGCATTCGCAGACCACAAATAAGAAATCGCAAAAATTGCGATTTCTTGTGTTCCGACCTGGTTTTGCGAGTCGCAATTTGCGATTCGCAAAATCCAACTCACAAGGAGATGCTGCAAAAAATTTCAAATTGCGATTTTTCGCAGAATGGCATTTTGCACATGCAAAATACCATGAAAAGAAACCAAGTGGTAACCTGGTGCAAAATTTAAAAAAGCATTTAAAATGCATTTTTAAATTGAACATGTAAAGCACACATGCCCTTTTGGCATGTGTGCACTTTACATGTCCCCCAAAACATTTTTGGGGTGCAGCAGAGGGGGCCTTAGTCCCCCAGCACCCTGGGCTTTTGCATTTCCAAAATTGCGATTTCTGGTTCAGAAATCGCAATTTTGTAATGCAAAAAGTTTGCAGATATGGGCCAACAGGCCCATAGCAGCGATTGGGGCCGGTATCGCAATTTGCGATTCAGTAATAGCATTTGCGTTTTTCGAGAAATCGCTATTGCCGAATCGCAAATGTGATACATGGCACTTTGCAAGTCGGAAATAGCAATTTCTTAAAAATCACTATTGCCGACTCGCAAAGGGCACTGATGATACATCTGGCACATAGATTCAGGTTTTTTAAGTTATTGTAGACTTCCATTTACATTTCAAATGGCTCGCCACCTAATTGAAATGGCTATATGTTGCTAGCCATTATTCACTACACCCTCCTTCCAAAAGAATAAGGGGCATATTTATACTCTGTTTGCACCGAATTAGTGTCATTTTTTTTAACTCTAATTCGGTGCAAAACTAACTCCATATTTATACTTTGGTGCTAGACCCCTCTAGCACCATATTTATGGAGTTAAAGTCATTTTTTGAAAGTGGAGACCTACTTTGCCTTAATGAGATGCAAGGTAGGCGTTCCCGTGCAAAAAATGACTCTATGGCCTTAACGCCATATTTAGGGGCATATTTATACTCTGCGGCATATTTATACTCTGTTTGCACCGAATTAGCGGCATTTTTTTTTTACTCTAATTCAGTGCAAATCTAACTCCATATTTATACTTTGGTGCTAGACCCATCTAGCACCAAGGCCCTGATTTAAACTTTTTTTGCACCGCATTAACGTCATTTTATGACGCAAAAGTGGCGCAAACTTACAAAATATTGGCCCTTATTTATACTTTTTGCTGCAAAACTGCACTAACTCAGTTTTGCACCAAAATGTTTAGCACCGGCTTGCACCATTTCTGTGCACCAGCCGGGCACCATATTTATGGAATGGTGCAAGTCGGTGCAAAGGGTAGGCTAGAGTAAAATAAAATTACTTTAGTCGGGTGGGGCTGGCAGTATAGAAGAAGAGGGTTTAGCACCAAAAAATGACTTTAGGCAGGTTAGAGTAAAAAAAATGACTCTAACCAGATTAGCGTCATTTTATGGTGCTAAACCTACCATGCCCATTTCAGGGGCCCCTATGGCACTTAAACAAAAAAATAAAATAAAAATACAATCTTACCTGTACTTACCTCGGATAGGGTCCCCCATCCTCCGCAGTCCCTATGGTGTGGGTGGGGGTGCACCTGGGGCCTGGGGAGGGCACCTCTGGGCTTATTCCATGGTGTTCCCCCATGGAAATAGGCCCACAGGTCCCCTAACCCCTGCCCTGACCCAGGTTTTAAAAAATGGGGCAAAGCTTGCTTTGCCCCATTTTTTGACCCCTCCTCCCTCCCTTGCACCATTTTTACATGGGAGTATAAATATGGTGTTAAGGCCATAGAGTCATTTTTTTTGCACGGGAACGCCTACCTTGCATCTTATTAAGGCACGGTAGGTTTCCACTTCCAAAAAATGACTTTAACTCCATAAATTTGGCGCTAGACGGGTCTAGCACCAAAGTATAAATATGGAGTTAGTTTTGCACTGAATTAGAGTTTAAAAAAACGGACGCTAATTCAGTGCAAACAGAGTATAAATATGCCCCTTAGCATCAAAAAATGATGCTAATCTGGTCAGATTCATTTATTTTGACTCAAAACTGCCTAACGTCATTTTTTTTAAAGCTAGCCTACCCTTTGCACCGGCTTGCACCATTCCATAAATATGGTGCCCAACTGGTGCTAAAAAATGGTGTAAGCTGGTGCAAAACTTTTTGGGGCAAAACTGCCTTAGTGCAGTTTTGCACCAAAAAGTATAAATAAGGCCCTAAGCATCAATTTGTCAAAAGACGTGAAGTTTGGCCTCAGTCTATGAACGCCATTGTGTAACCCGCAGTCTTAAAGTGTATGTTTACATATGCAGGGGTATGTGCATCTGTTTCCCCGGGCAGGTTTAGGCATCAGTGCAAGCCTACAAAACACTCTCACATGAATAATTCATAAAACTGAAAGCATGGTTCTCATCTCTCATATGCCAGAAAGAAGTGAAACATTGGGGCGGAATGAAGTGAAATATTTTTGTCATATTCTAATGTATTATATAAATCCATTACCTATAAACATTCCCATTTAAGGGTTCATGCAGTTCCATAACATTCCAGGATTCTCTTTGGGAAACCCCTTATTTTGTCCTTATGCTACATCCTGTCCAATCCAACTAGTCATAACATTTCCTGAACCCCCAGTTTCGAATCGCTTTACCCATCACAAATAACCAAAGAACCATGGGCCAGATGTAGCAAACGGTTTACGAGTCGCAAACGGTGAAAATCTGAGTTTGCTATGCAGAAATGCATTTTGCGAGTTGGAAGGGGTGTTCCCTTCCTATTTGCGAGTCGCAGTGGTATGCAACTCCATTTGCGACCGCGTACGCAGTCGCAAATGGAGTCGCAGTTACCATCCACTTGAAGTGGATGGTAATCCACTCGCAAACGGGAAGGGGTCCCCATGGGACCCCTTCCCCTTTGTGACTGGACCCCAAATTATTTTTTCCATGGGACCACTACCTGCCCTGAAAAAATCCGAAACAAAAGGTTTCGTTTTTTTTTTTTAAGTGCAGCTCGTTTTCCTTTAAGGAAAACGGGCTACACTTGAAAAAAGAAATGCTTTATTTAAAGCAGTCACGGACATGGAGGTCTGCTGACTACAGCAGGCCTCCATACCCGTGAGTGCCCATAGTCGCTATGGGGCCGCAATTTCGACCCACCTCATTAATATTAATGAGGTGGGTCTTTGCGACCCCATAGCGACTCGCAGACGGTGTCTGAGACACCGTTCTGCATTGCAAATTGCGAGTTGCAATTTGCGAATCGCTCGGACTCGCAAATTGCAAGTCGCAATTTGCAAAGTTGCTACATCTGGCCCCATATCTTCTCTCTACCTTTATAGTTCAGGTCAGTCAGCAGTCTTTTCAGAATATTAATACTCCGACCTACCCCACATCTTGTCCCAATGTTATATTGCACCTGGAAAAGATGCTCTTCCTTAATTCTGCAACCACTACATCTTCTAAGACTAAATGAAGTCATTTGCTGTGCTTCTCAAATCTCCAGCAGCTGTTATCATGTAGTAGATGAAACTTAGATAACCTACTTGGAGATCCGTTAACTCTCAACAGTATTTTTTATTGAACAAGTAACAACATCAAATTTGTCCCCATCCTAGTCACCGCACTTAATGCTTCCAGTCATTCATCAACATGTTCAGATTTGCCCAGCATGGTATTCCACTTGGTTGGGAGTTTATAAATAAAATTATACACTGCACAAAAAGTGCTTAATTAGTCGAATAACATTTTTAATGGCCCACTTCCAATCAACAACGTCATTATTAGTTGACATGCTAATAGAATTACATAAATGCAAAAACTGTGATAATATTTACGAAATATATGAAAAGGTGGTGGTGCTGGAACAATATTCAGAGTGGGGGGCAGCCATCAATGTTATATCACTGAAGTAATAGGGACTGTGAGAAATCCAAGTGTCACACAAAAAAACAAGCGTAGCACATGCATTCAGCTGGAGAGGGGTAAGGATGTCATGTGTTGCTGGTGGTGCATTTTTGGAGCACGCTGTGGCAAATATATAACTAAAGCATAGTGTGGCAGTTCATTGTTATTTACAGAAGCACATTATCAATTGAAAAGGTCACTAAATGTGTACAGTCATAGTACAGTCATACAGTTTTATTAATAAAACTATGTGGCACCCGGCCCTTTTTGCTAGATCATCCCCAAACTTTGGGCCTCCTACCTTCTATTTTTTTCTGACCTGTTTTTGTTGGCTTTAGCTCTCTGGGCACATTACCACTGCTATCCAGTGCTAAAGTGCATATTCTCTCTGTCTAAATTGTATTGGTGATTGGTTAATCCATGATTGGCATATTTGATTTACTAGTAAGTCCCTAGCAAAGTGCACTAGAGGTGCTCAGGGCCTGTGTATTCCACATCTGGGTCAGACTGACAGTTGGGCTGTGGTGAATTCTTTCTAGACAGTGGCACAAAGGGAGCTGGGTTGTAGCCTGCATACCCGATGAGTCACCTGGGCTAAAGAGGGGAGGGAGGAGCTGACACTTACACCTCGAAGGGCTGTGCCTGTCCTTACACAATGCAGTCTCCAACCCCATGATGTGAGCCTGGGGCCAGGCCTGGGCAAGGCAGGATCTTGTGAACAACAGAAACTTTCCTTGGATGTTTACCTACTTCAAAGTCAGAAAGGGGTATAAGTAGGGGACCCAAAACACTTCTGGATCAAGACGAACCTCTGCCAAGGAGAAGAGCTGAAGAGCTGGAGGAGGAGTACTGCCCCTTTGCTGTGTGTGCTTTGCTGGGTTGGTCTGCAGGGAACAAAGACTGGACTTTGCTGTGAATCCTGCTTTTGACGTTTCTCCAAGGGCTTGGACTGAGCTTTCCTCCTGTTAAGAAGTCCCAGGGACAGCAAAGACTTCACCTACTAGCTTCTGGGTTCACTTGCTGTGGACTCTAACTCACCAGGTGGTGTCTATTCCACTTTCTGCGCCCTTGGGTGAGACATCTTAGGACGACGCCTGGACTGACGCCGCTGTAGGATCCTATGACGCCGTATGCAACTGAAGCCGTGGACCCCACTGAGGCGTGACAACCCCAGCCGACCCTACAGGTCCAACACCACTGCAGCCTCCCTGAAGTCCACGACTACATGAGTCCCGAAGTGCTGTGTCACTGACGTCCGTGACACCAGACTCCGCCGGAAGTGTAAGGAACTGATGCCTCCTACCAACGCTGCCTCATCTCCACAGCTCCGCAGCAGGGACCCAACGCCTCTGCTCCTTTGCTCCGCAGCCCCGGAACCAACGGCGCACAGGATCCAGCAACGTCTCGATCTCCGACTCCGTGCAACGGCTTGTTTCCTGATTTTCACAAGGTACTGTACCTGGGGGTCCGTGCGACTCCATGACCGGCGCCATTGGTGGATTGTTGGGAACGACTCCATCACAATGCCGTTATAACACCAAATTGAATAATTTGTGTTTCTAAGCGCTATATTGAAGTTTATTATTTGAAAATTGATAACTTTGCTTGTGTATGTTGGTTTTATGTTGTTCTGGTCTTATTCTGGTCTTGTTTTACTCAGATAAATATTGGCTATGTTTCTAAACTGTTGTTGAGTCCTTTTGTGGTGTTCTCACTGTGTTACTGCGTCTGTTGGTACAAATGCTTTACACATTGCCTCTGAGATAAGCCTGACTGCTTGTGCCAAGCTACCAAGTGGGTGAGTAGGGGTTATCCTATGTGTGCATCTCCCTTACCCTGACTGAAGACAGGGTCCCTGCTTAGACCGAGTGCACACTGACTGTCAACCATAGACTCCATTTCTAACTAACTACACAGCAACAAAAAATGTGTGGTAATCAGTAGGTTAGAGTATGAGAAGGAACTTATTATCTGACAGTTTCAAATTCAGTACCGATGATGTGGTAAAATAGTGGCACAGACCAGTACTGGACTAGGCAGTATTCAATATTATCTTGTTGGGAGAAACAAGGAAGAACCAGAAAAAGAAAGGAATGAAAATGAATAGGCTGCATCAAAGAAGACATAGTTAAGAAAGTTAAGAGAGACAGGTGAATGAGCATAGAAAATGCAATAATGATGATGGTAGAGAATAGGAGATAAATGTGTGGTACTAGTCTTGCTTAGACTCAGAGCCCAGATAAATTAAGAGTTAGGGGACACCTAATGAGTAGCTGGTTAACAAATTTCTTGAGTAGAATAGAGCTCAGTATTGAAAAAGTTCTATAGTCTAGGAGAATATCCTAGGAGAACTTGGCTAAACATGCATTGCTTTTTTAAATACTGGGGTTTAAACTAGTAAGGTTTTCAGTACTGAAGAGGGATTGTTGGCCCTAGAAATGATTTATTTTTCAGCAAGGTAGTGAAATGAGTTGAAATCTAAGGCCTGGTGTACACAAAATAGTCAGTGTGTTTTGCATGCATTCTGGTTTGGAACACAAGCTTAAGTTTGAAATATAAACTGTGTAATATTCACTCACACTGCAACATTTCCATTTTTGGCAGTGTGTTGAAAAAAGCCACGCCTCCTTAATATTGATGAAGCAGGAGTCCCTATGTAACTCTTATAAATGGGACGAGCAGCGAGAGGTAGAGAGAGAGAAGAAGAGAGAGAGAGAATAGTTTATTTAAACTTTGTCATTCATACATACATCACACAATACTGATAAAAATCGATTGCTATTATAAATAACTAACAACAAAAATTAAAACTAATTTTAAATTTTCTGTGCATTTACAACCATTAATATTCTGCCCTCAGCACATCACATCTAAAAACTCAATATCAAATAAAAATCTTATAGCTTCTCCTAACCTTAATTCCATATTTAATTAAAACTGGTCTTAATAATTTATTCCTTGGTGGCCAAAAATGGTAAACAATCCCATTGGATGTGTACAGGCAAGCTTCGAAAGCCGATTCACCCTCAAAGGCCTGTATTTCATTGCAAGAGTTAATTCTTGTGTCCATTAAATGATGTCTTTGTACAGAGCTAACAATGCAGCAGGGACTAGAGAAGTGGATAGCCCATTGAACCTAGGAATACACTGGCTTGAATATTCAATAAATCTTGGATGTGTTTTAGACAATGCATGTGTCCATTGGAGTGGTATCAGATCCAAGAGCTCTTGCCCAGCAGAAGGTTTGGGTAATCTACCTGTATGTATGTGCGTGTAGGTGTGTGTATGTAAGGGGGAGGGCGGGGAGGGCTCTGGGTAGGGATAGGGGGCAGGGGATACCCCTATCAGTACCAGGGAAGGAATTCCATGGCACTGGTAGTGCCTACCGCCAATATTTTTGTGGCGGTACAGAAGCCACGGAAACCATGGCGGTGGGCGGGGCATAATGCCATGGGAGGCCTAGTGACGGCCGCCGGGCTGGAGAATGTAGTTTCCAGCCCGGCGGTCGTACCGCCGTGGCGGTCGGTGTGTTACATTGGCATTTTGGCTTTAGCCAAACCACCAATGTCATAATATGCCGATATGTACTGCCAGCCTGTTGGCGGTACTACCGCCACTATTACACCGACCGCGGGGGTCGTAATGACCCCCATAGTGTGCATAGAGTCCAGGGGTTTCCCAGAGGCTTAATAGAGGCTAAAGTAGGTAATACTAATACTCCCTTTTGTGGTAGTGTGGTCAAGCAGTTAGGCTTATCAGAGGGTAGTGTAAAGCATTTGTTGTACATGTGTTGTACATACACAGACAACAGAAGAAGCACACACTCAATGACTTAACTCCAGACCAATGGTTTTTATATAGCAGAAACATATTTTGTTAATTTATTTCTAGAACCACAAGATTCAAGTTGCAGGTAAGTACATAAATGTATAAGTATTTCCCATATGTATCAATACCACTTTGATTGGAATTGGTAAATTGTACAGTTTTTGAATAAATGGCAATAATCTGTTTTAAAATAGTTGACACCAACTTTCAGAGCAGTTCCTGGGGAGAAGAAACGTTAGTAAGATTTACAGGTAAGTACAGGACTTACAGTTCCAATCTCCTGAGGTTAGGAAGTCCAAAGGTCGGGGTTCAAGTTAACCCCAAACACCCACCACCAGCAACACATGGCAGGCCGGGTGCAGAGGTCAAATTTGAGGCAAATTTAACATGGTCTCCTATGGAGATTGCAGGCATGCAATTTCAAATCTGCTGGCATGTAAGTACCCGTGTCTTCGGAGGGCAGACCTGGGGGGTTTAGAGGAGCATCCGGGGGCCACAAGTAGGCACCAAACTCCCACCCTCAGCAGCGCAGGGGCGACCGGGTGCAGGGTGCAAATAGAGCATCGGGCTCCCAATGCTTTCCTACGATGGGACCCCGGGGGTCACTTAGATGCTGCAGGCTGGGACCAGTGGGTCGGTTCAGAAAAACCACAGGCCGGACAAGTAGGAGGGCCACCTGCTGAACGTTGCTGCACTAGAGGTCTGGTTCTCTGACAGGGATTTACACTGCAGGCATCGTCGTGGGGGGCAGGAGAGGTCAGCCCAGGGTGGGCACTTGCTCAGAATCTCCTGGGGATCCTCTCTAGCTGGTTGGGCCACTTAGACATGGGCCGTGGGTGTCGGGTGCAGAGTGGTCAGGATTTGCAGATCCGGGGAGATTCTTCTGAGACAGGGCCGATGTCCATGAGAGTTCTTTCTCCTCTGTGATGCTGGACAGTCCTCTGGAGCTTGGCAGAGGTCACTGGTCATGCAGGATGAGTCACTTTCTTGATGCAGGTTCTCTGAAGAAGGAGACAGGACTTTAGGGCTGGGGCCAACTCAGTTTGCTTCCTTCTTCTCTGTTGAGGTTTCAGCTTAGCAGTCCTTCTTCTTTCTTCTTGTGAGATTGCCAAGATTCTGATGATTTGGGTTCAGGGGAGCCCTTAAATCCTGGATTTAGGGGTGTTACAGAGGTCTTACAGCTGTAGTCAATGGCTACTGACCTTGAGGGTGGCTACACCCTTTTGTGTCCACTCCCTTTGGGGAGGGGGACACAAACCTAACCCTATTGGTCTCTGTCCTCCAATCTAAGATGGAGGATTCTGCAGGGAGGGGGTCACCTTAGCTCTGGACACCCTAGGGGTGGTCCTAGCTGGGATGGTCACTCCTTCCTGCTTTCCCTAATTTTACCGCCGGACTTGCCACCAAAAGTGAGGCTTTGTCCGGGGGCGGGCAACTCCAGTAGCTGGAGTGCCCTGGGGTACTGTAACAAGAGGCTTGAGCCTTCGAGGCTTACCGCCAGGTGCTACAGTTCCTGCAGGGGGAGGTGTGAAGCACCTCCACCCAGGACAGTTATTGTTTCTGGCCACAGAGAGTATAAAGGCTCTCACCTAATGTGGTCAGAAACTCGTCCGAAAGTGGCAGGCTGGCACAGACTGGTCAGTCCTGCACTAGCAGTTTGTCTAACATACAGGGGGCATCTCTAGTATGCCCAAGTGCATTTTTCAATAAATCCCACACTGGCATTATTGTGCTGAGAAGTTTGATACCAAACTTCTCAGTATTCAGTGAAGCCAATATGGAGCTGTGGAGTTCGTAATGACAAACTCCCAGAACGTATATTCAGTATGGCTAGACTGCACTTACAAAGTCTAAGAATGTACTTAGACCCTAGAGGGATGACTTACCTATGCCACAGGCAGTGGTTTGTGGGCATGGAACCCTGAGAGGGGTGCCATGTCGACTTTGCCTTTTTCTCCCCACCAACACACACAAGCTGCAAAGGCAGCGTGCATGTGCTTGGTGAGGAGTCCCCCAGGATGGCATTCTACATGCTACAGCCCTTGTGGACCTTCCCTGTCCACAGGACCCTTGGTAAGAGGGGTACCTTTTACAAGGGACTTCACTGTGTTCCACTGGTGTGCCAGTTCTGGAAACAAAGGTACAGAATTTGGGAAAGAACACTGGTACTGGGGCCTGGTTAGCAGGATCCCAGCATACTTTCAGTCAAAGCTGGCACCAATAGCAGGCAAAAAGTGAGGGGATAACCATGCCAACAAGGGCACTTTCCTACATAAAGTATTTGTAAACATTAATATATACAATACAAAATTAAATGTACGATATCAATGAACAATTTGTCACAAATAAATGTAATTCAAGATAACATAAAAAGATAGCATAAAATATAATGAATTTCAAACAAGGAAGTGGAAGAAAGAAGAAGAAAAGAAATAGGTTAGTATTCTGTATTTATTACATTCAAAGCCTATACAGGTCAAATATGCAAACAGCATATTGTAATATGATAAAAAATAAAATATCATTGACAACACATATTTAATATTACATTATGCGAATAAAGTAACACAGTGAGGTGACAATGCATAGCTATGAATCACATAAGTGTGTAACATATTTAAGGTGGAATTAAACATTTGTGTGAGATTGTGAGTACAGAGTTAGTTGATATAGTTTACCGAAAAAGAGTACCAGGATAGTCTCTGTTATTTTCGACATTATTGGTAAATGTGTGACCGCTATCAATTCTGTGGTTAGCACGAATACTTTTTTTCCGGAGATACATTTTATATAAATATTGTTTAAATAATATATAAGTAAGCACATCTATTATTTCAGAGTTATTGCCATCAGTGGGACTAGAAATAGGTAAAGATGCTAAGAATGTTCTTGTGATGGTAAGAGGCAAGTCCAGCCGAAGAATGTAATAAACTGTACGCAGGAGACACCTTGATATGTCCAAGCAGCAAGTCCAGTTGAATAGAATCACCTGGCTATACAGTAGTCAGAGCTCCTGAAATGACGCTGTGGCTCAGAGCAGACAGGGCTCTAACCAGCTCCCGCTCACATCTCCCCGCCAAAGAAGGACAGCTCTGGACCAAACCCAGAGCTTGTAGCTGTTTCACCTCCTCCCTGCTCCTGCCGGATGAAGGACAGATCTGGCCTGGGACACTGCCCAGGACTGAATGTATTGCCAGACTCCATCTTCCCACAAACACGAGTCAAATGAAGCCTGCTACCGGGTAGTCTACATTTGGTCATTGCCATTGTGGCAAGTCCATTTTAATTCGGCATTTCCTGGTACCAGATACAGAGGAGTGATTCGGTATAAGCTTGGCCCATATGCTATGCAAATGAGGCTTCCTCGTCTGGCAAGTATGGGTGGTCCCTCCATTCAGCAGGGAATTCCCATCTCACCCAGTTTTATACCATTTGTGCCCCCATCTCCCGCATCCAAGTAGATTACTGTTTCAATTTATGTAAAATGCGCCTACTTAATTTGAGAGTTTGGCCCTCATTCTAAGTCTGGCGGGCGGCGGAGGCCGCCCGCCAGACTTCCCCCCTCCAAAATACCGCTCCGCGGTCCAGAGACCGCGGAGGGTATTCCAAGTTTTCCCCTGGGCTGGCGGGCGGCCGCCAAAAGGCCGCCCGCCAGCCCAGGGGAAAACAACCTTCCCACGATGAAGCCGGCTCGTAATCGAGCCGGCGGAGTGGGAAGGTGCGACGGGTGCTACTGCACCCGTCGCGTATTTCACTGTCTGCTATGCAGACAGTGAAATACTAGCGGGGCCCTCTTACGGGGGCCCCGCGACACCCCCTACCGCCATCCTGTTCCTGGCGGGCGAACCGCCAGGAACAGGATGGCGGTAGGGGGTGTCAGAATCCCCAAGGCGGCGCAGCATGCTGCGCCGCCTTGGAGGATTCATTTGGGCAGCAGGAAACTTGCCGGAGACCGCCAGTTGTCCCGGTCCGCCGCGGTCGGAATGCCCAAGGGAGCACCGCCGGCCTGTCGGCGGTGCTCCCGCCCCCGTTGGCCCTGGCGTTTCTGTACCGCCAGGGTCATAATGAGGCCCTTTATGTCTTACAACTCTGAAAACGTGAACTGAATGAAATATAATGTAAATGATAATATTAATACATTTCTATATACAGCACAAAATCTTTTTAATGATTAAACTTCTCTTTATTTGAACTGAATGCATTGTGTTTACATTTGCAATATTTCTAACAAAACGGTACTTTAATTTACCACTTGATTTGTTGTTTATATGTTTTGTTTTAATATGTATCGATTTTGTTTTTTTTTCATGCAAGCCCCGGCAAACCTATGTTGAGGCAGTATAAAATAATTAGAGGTAAGTTATGTTTACGTTTTTCTCTGTTAACGCCCATTATTGAATTCATGTGCTGTAAACGGTGGAACTTATTTTTAGATTTGGTTTAAAAATGCTGCTTACTTTAGAAAGGTAATGTCAGATGTAATGCAAGAAGCAGAACTGCTTGTTTTATCAGCTGAGCTGCCAGGGTCATGTTTCAGAATTGGAGTTTAGCATCTGTACAATATTAATTAAACAAAGGCACAAATACTGTTTAAGTATGATCAGTGGCGGCCGGTAATTTTAGGAGGGAGGGGGCGGGCAGGAAGAACACTCACACTCACACTTATTAATTTACACACGCACGCACGCACATCCATTCACAACACTCATCAACATTCAAACGTACATGCACGCACCAAACATTCATTTAAAAAACACACACTTATCTTCAGCTCGGAGGTCCCAGGAGGGTTGGGACTGTTGCCTTCCGTCTCTGGCTGACCTTAGGTCAGCCAATGAGGGAAGGCAGCAGTCCCAACTTCGTCACAGAGTGGTATGGGGTCAGTGAGACTTCTGACCCCTCCCCACTCTGTGATGAGGTGTCACTGATTGACACTCGCCCTGGTCGCTTCAGGGCTTAAACCTGAAGCGCCCAGGTCGGAGTCAATGGGTGATGCTTCCCCTCGTCACCGAGGGGAAGGGCCTCGAGGCAACTTTGCTGAGCTGAGGAAGTCACGCCCATAGGAGCTGTGACCTCTTCAGCCCAGCAAAGTTCAGCTCGGGCAGCCAGGAGTCTGCGCAAATCGTGCATGTCTCGCTCCTGGCTGCCTGACCTGAACATGAAGAATGTCTGTGAGGCTGACCTTTGCTCAACCTGACAGACACTCTTCATGAGGGGCAAAAGGTGACGGGCGTGGCCCCTCTGCCCTAAAGGACGGGCAGCGGCTGAGTATGATACTGCTAGGCCTGACCAGCATTCATTGATTTGCTTATGTTCAGCCAATCACTTCACACATTTTTATTGCATGTGACATTTTGTGGCTTGGTTGAAATATAAACACTGCATATGAAAATGTTTGGGAGGACCAGGGTTAATGTGTGTGTATGCTTGCCTCTGTACGCCTCTAATAAACTAGCTCCTTTAAATGTGGGACATGCCAGCAAAAATAGCTTATTATCCCTCCAAACTAATCATTCGATTACATTTCTTCAATATCATCGGGCCTGTGGAACTCACTCACTTTAGCTTTTTTTAGGTTACAATACCTCAGCCCTCTTCAGTCATAGGTGTCAGACATCGACAATCACATGGTGACTCCGCCCTGGCGGGTATTTCGGTTTACCGTTGTACTATTGGCTGTTTGGGTGTCTCCATAGTAATTATGTTTAACTGCTGGGCTGCTCAAAAGATTCCGTATTCCAGGGGGTTGTATGACACGACCAGGCATGCCTAAGCAACGCATGCCTGAACAACGCAGTCGTAACCACGACCATGTCTTTACCATGCATGCCTTTACCGTGCATGCCTTTACAACAAATTTAATTGTAAAAGCATATGTGGTAAGGAAATAGGCGTGGTAAATTCCCCCGCCCTGTGCCCTAACACAGACACCCCTACAATGCACCCAGCCCCTGGCCGTAAAACTGCCACTGCCCCATCCCCCCACCCCCTGCCCTTAAAACTACCCTACCCCCCGCCCTGAGACCTAAATCCACAAAACTACTTCAACCTCCCTACCCCCCTGCCCTCAGATCTACCTCTCCCCCTTGCCATGATCACTAAAACTGCCCACATACCCCTAAAAACAACCTCCCCTGATCAAACTACCCAGACACCCACCGCCCTGAGTACTAAATGAACGCCCCTGCCATCCACCCAGCCTTTAAAACTACACCACCCTGGGGCCTAAATCCACAAACCTACCAAACTCCCTGCTCCCCTAGCCTTACATCTACCCAAACCCCCCCACCCTGAGCCCTAAATTCCAAAAACTACCACTACCCCCCGCCCTGAGCCCTAAAACCCCTCACTCACCCCTAAAACAACCTTCCCTCCCCAAACTACCCCGGCCCCCGCTGCCTGAGGCCTAAATCCATAAAACTAGTCCGACCCTCCTGGCCCCCCTGCTATTAAATCTACCCCGACCTCCCAGACCTGAGTCCTAAATTCCCAAAACTACCCCAACCTCCACCCTGAGTCGTAGAAGTGCCCACATACCCCTAAAAACAAGGTGGGGACTCGGACTGCTGCTGCTGCATTGTGTTCCAGAGACTGCGGGTCGCCCCTGATTTTGAAGGCCACAGTGGGCTGCATGCAGTCAGGCATGGGGAAAGAGTTGAGGTCCAGCTTAAGGGAACGGCTAAGGCGTGACTGGGCAGCACAGCAGAGTGGGCTCCTCACTGGTGGCCTGGCGGCAGCAGTTACATGTTGCTGTGCCCAGGTTCCACTCCCGGACTCTGCTGCTGCTTGTGAGATACAGGGACACTGGATCACTAGCAATCCAGCAGCCGGGCAGCCAGGAAAAAGGTCAAACATGATGGCAGTCGCGAATGCGCTCTACTGCCACAGACATTAGTAGTACATCAATCCGTGCTGTTTGGAAGAAACCTGCGCACTAGACTGTGGTTGGCCCTCAGCATGGGTGCAGTCTGCTATAGCACAGCATTCCCTTTGGATGGCTCTTGTTCAGAGATCAGTCAGTGTATGGAAGCTTGCAGCAGACTGAATGATGACAATCCCTGCGAGAGACTACTGAAGGCAGGGTCTGATTCCCGAAGACCCGGATTTAATGACATTGTCCGCTACCAGGAAATGGTCATCTCTTGCACCTACAAGGGGCGCTGGAGGGAGAGCTGGTGCATCGGAGGCAGTATAATGATTACCACACTGCCCCTACCGCGTAAAGAATCAGTTTTAATTCTGTCTTGCACTACATATGAAATATGATGGGTGGTCTTCGCAGAGTCCTTAGAAACTAGTTCGGCACCCCACAGGTTAGAGGGGACACCACGCGCTGATGTGGCGCACCATGTGTGTTTATAACGGCGCCTTGAGATCAGAGGAGGTTTACTATAGTCCATCCACAGCGCTGGGGAGGGGAGGGAAATTCCATATTCATTTTTTATTTCCAGATCAACCACTCCATGGTATTTAGTCAGCCTCATGCAGGGATGCACACAACTGCTGCTCCACGTCCCATTACGGCACACTTTGAAGTCAGGGAAAAAACCCAATCGAAAACGAGGTTGAGAAATGTTGGGGTTATCTCTGGAACATGGTATTGTTCTGTGTCATCTTGGCATGTAGGTTGTGGCATCAATGAAGTTATAAATGAGCCTCTGGCATGGCTTTTGTCTGGCACACATTCGCACATTCGCAGGCAAGTATTCACTTGTAATGGTATTCAGAGGTGCCTAGATGCTCTATCAGGTTGCATTCTGGGTGTTCCAGTGTGACAAGATAAGGCCAATCAGGCAACTCTCAGGGTATGGTGAAGCGCGCTGCCATACATCTGATCATTCAATTTATCAGACCAAAACTGGCACCAACAGATGAAAGGTGAATATGATGATCACCATTGCATCGTTTGGGGTGGTAAGAGGCATTCTGTATTTCTGCAAAGTGCTAGAAGGAATTGCTTTGAAGTTGGTGGAAATTGTCTGACCCTGCCAGCCCTTTTCAGCTCATTTGACCCCCTACCCCTGCACCCTTTTCAGAGGGGGACTCCTCGACCTCACAAACTGTAGTGTATAACATCATTCCTCTGCCATGAAGTCGCACAGACAATGACTGCTCAGGGCTAACTATTCTGTGTGAAATACATACTTCGTAATCAATCCTCATCAAAGATGTACAATATTAGCAAATACATAATCAATATCAGGAGACTGACAATCAAGCTCTGACAATCAAGCTCTACTCATATGTTCAACCCCAGAGCAAAAATGCCACCACAAATTGAACTTTGGGGAATCCGACTGCAAGAATGAACCTATGTCATAAAGCACCAACCCAGAAAGAATCAAAGCCCGTAATGAACCTGTCAGCCTTAAGGCGATCGTCCCCTAACCTTTTTTACCTTCAACCCTCCTATTCGTGCTAAATTCATTTTTGTTGGCCTTAGAACTGACTGAATTTTACCAGTGCTAACTGGTGCTAAAGTGCTTGTGCTCTCTCCCTAAAACATGGTAAAATTGGCTTACACCTGACTGGCATATTTAGAGAGCAAACTCCCCTCTGCCAGCAGAGTTCACTTAGTTTTTGAGTTTGGGGAAAAAAAACTCCACCTACCACCGGCGGAACGGAGTTTTAAAGTGCCATGCCAAGCAATACACAATGATCAGCGTCCAGAAAAAAAAAATTGCCTTGCATATCAATTTTCATTTTTCTATTCAGCAGTCATCTTTTTTTCAAAGTTATATTTAGTGCAATTGAAAAGTAATCATCAAATGACTCGTGTTTACTAGTTACTTATATATTTGCCCTTGCAGGTGAGACTTGGAGCCCCACTGTGCAGTCGGCATTGAAGTAAACAAGGCGCAGCATAGCGCAAGAAAGAAGACAATGCATTTGAAGAAAGGCGGAGATTTTTCGAAATCTGTTTAGCTTTACGTTTAGCTTTTGCGTATTATGAATCTTTTCAAGTTTCCAAATATTGCAATTGGCAGTCAGTCAACATGACAGTGTTTAATTAATGCGGATCTGCCTTGAGCTCCACTGCTTAAGCCCCAGCTCGATGGAAAGGGGTTTTGGAAAACTATGTTTATTTGTTGCCAAAGCCAGATGTGGCTGCAGAAGTACTTAGATAGGCCTTGCTACTCTAAAGCGCTTTTGACTTTACTCTCTAATGTCTACATTTGTTTACAAATCAGGTATATTTATTTCACATATGTTAAGATGGCCGTAGTTTCCAGCTAATTTTTATTGTAGCATTGTGCATAGGGACAGGTGAACCAGCAAATAACAATTAAGTAAACAAAAGTCAATATTTAGTGAGCACAAAAATAGCGATACTTAAGGAAAGATATGAGCCACTATCTTAACCAAGTATTTCTACCATAGTATATTCAGCCAAATAACACATTTGCCATTCGTTACTCAGAACAATTTGACGATTTAAAACAAAATACACATATACCAAAAGTATTGGAATGAATTTACCCCAAATGTCCTGTGGACATTGCAAATCAGTTAGTTCTGTGATAAGAACAGTTTCACTTCACCTCACAATTCCTAGTCCACGCACTACAAATATGTTCTCTCTAACACCCTGCCTATCAGTCAGTCCTTTTATGTGAAGCTACCTCACCCTCTGTGGCTGTCCGTCCTGTGTGACTACTTTTAACCCATGTGTCCTCCACCACCAAAACTGGACAGCTTCTTTACCACCAATGCAGATTCATCACTCGTTACAACTCCTTCCGACAGTGAAATAGTTTGCACCACTATACACTCTCCACTCAAAAAGGCTGTATTTGCACTTAGTAAAAGGTTGAGTCTCTATTATTTTATACAGGTATGTTTAGGATCGAGCACAAAAGCGTCCGTCCCTGTTGTTATCTCTCTTTGGGTTTTTAACCATGCTCATTTCACGTCTATCACTTTCAATAGTTTGTGGGCTTGCCTTTTAAAATCCGCCTGATTTCATTAGTGAAAGGCATGCACACGTCATGCCTTTTCCGGTGTTTAGCCCTCCCCGAGCACACCGGCCAACTACTGAAAACATACAAGGCTCCATGTTTTCAGCCTGGTTTCTGCAATACTTTATCTTTTTATTTTCCACATAGCGCGATCGCGCTGGGTTTTACATAGCATGATCACGCTTGGTTTTTTGGTTTTCAATTTCAGCGCGATTGCGCCGGGTTTCACCAATCACAATTGCGCTTGTTTTTTTTCTTTCAATTTATGTGGTAAGAAACGTCCAGTTTTAGAGTTTACAGCGCTAATAGCTCTAACTCGAGCATATGTGAAACCCATTGCATTGCAAATGCTTGTTTTAAAACTGGTCTTCGGTTTGGGTTTACAGTATTGCAGGGGCTTTAGCAGCACATAAATCCAACAAGAAACAGTCTGATGGGACTGTATTAAACAGTACTTATTCACTATGCATGTATTTCAAGATAGTCTCAACTTTGGACCTTCAAAGGAGAAGTAGAACGTGTTAGATACCTCTAAACTCCAAGGGGCATATTTATAATGCCTTAGCGCCACCTTGCACCACATTAACGTCATTATTTTTTACATTATTGTGGCCCAATGAGGCCGAAATTCCCACGCTGTATTTACAGAGTGGCGCAATGCGTGCTTTGCGCCACTCTGTTCCCCCGTTAGAGGAGCTGGAAAAATAGCATAAGGAAATCTATGAGCAGGCGTTAAAAGGGGGCTTCCATTCTTTAGAATGGGGCCCTATGTACTCTTCAGGAGTAGCGCCAACATTTTGACGCTACTTCTACAGACTACATCAATAGTATAATGGGAAATTATGCCATTGCCCCCTACCCTGCGCCATGGTGCGTCATATTTTAAATATGGTGCACACATGGTGGCGGTAGAGTGGTGTGAAGGGGCGCAGGGAAAGTGGCTCTGCACTTGGTGCAATGCCACTTTCTATAAATCTGCCCCTGAGAACCTGCTTGAAATAAGGGCAGCTTTCAGAGCTCTGTGATATAAACATGGATTTGCACAAGGATTCAAATAATGAATCATTCAGTCTACCACCTTTAATTAATTTACATATATCGCTTTTTGTTTCCTGTTTCAGACCGTAACCTTTTAACCTGTTCATAAATTAGGGATAACAGCACTGTCTGGCCAAACTCCTCATCACTTAAATGCTCAATTACTCCCGCTACCTAGGAAAAAGTAACCATTTAACTTTTTCAAAGAGCCTGGTCATTGCACCGTGTTCAGTATTTTAGTCATTTTTGTTCCACCTAAGCTACGATCATTTTCATGCAATCTACACAACGCGCAGAATCTGTTGAAATTTGTGGTAGATCCATAATTCCATTGAATTGCTTAGATGCAGTATCCGCAATCATCTTTATTTGAAGTTTTTTAAAGTAAAATTGTATGCAATAGAAGAAATATATCTAGGATTTTCATTAAAGTGTGGGGCAAGGAGTAGATTCTCACCGAGGGCCAGTCTTGTCAACAGGGACAAACGAGCTGTGGTCAAATTATTATTGGCTACCGTGAATATTCTTCCAGGTGCTTCCAAAAACAACACATTAGGGGCAGTAGCTATGAAAAGAAGACTCCTGGGTTTGCAATAGAGGGAGGATAGGACAAAGTAGAAAGCCATTCGATTTCATTAAAGCTATACCTGGAGTGTTTTTTTAAAGGGTATACTTTTTTAAATCTAATATTGCTATGGAAACTCGTAGCGAGAGTTACAAAGTAAACAATAACGATACCTATGTGCAAAAATTACAATTGAGATGTGCACGTCAAGCTGCGAGGAAGACGGAGTACCTCATTACATCACATCACAGATGGAAAATGTTAGAAATAAAGAAAATATAGAACCAATGCTGATCTTAGAATTAAATAGGCCTTTTTTGGCTGAGCCCAGTTACTTAGGCAGGGAATCAACAGCCTATCAACAGAAATGGAAGTATTTCACTCTTATAATGCGGGTTGAGATTGTATATTTTTTATTTGTATATTTTAGATATGGTACAATGATTTAAATCCTTTATATTGCATATTTTGACCGCCATGTAATAATTTTTTTTGACAAAACCTTTAATAAAATGCACAATTTTATACTACTCCTGTGTTCTCATGCTGTCCAGAACCTCCAAATACAAACAGATAAGTTATCATATGCAGTCGGGCATCTCCGAATACAAAGAGATAAGTAGATGTATTTGCTTATAATAATAATCAACAAATGGTCTGATGATAAGCCAGTGGCATGCTGTGGGTTGCCCACAAAGTAATTGCCTTGAGAAGTGAACAAACAGGTGAATAACAATCGATGCTTCAATTAATTCATTTCTGTCCATATTTGTGGCCGAATAAAGAAAAGTCGGAATTTAAAACTTCCTGTCTGAACCATATTTAAATTCTCTCTTCTAGTATCATTATTGAAGTGTTTGAAGGCCAATTTATTCATTTGAATCTCTAAGTCCTTCCCTGTTTCTAGACGGATGGTCTCACACATCTGAGTGGCTGTTTTGCATTTTCTTTAACTGAGAAAGAACCCACTAAGCCGAGGAAATTGTGAATGGGATTTTCCAGAAGGCAGTGGTTAGGCACCTCAGTGAACACCTGACTTCAGTTTTCAGCTCGGGTTACTGCCTTCAAGAGCTCAGGTCAACATAACACACAACATATTGAGAAGAGCTTTGAATCAGCCCCTTTGAGCTAATACATAGATTAGGCAAGCCTCGTTCAAGTACTGGCTCAATGAGTGGTTTTACATTTTTACTGGTACATTTTTCATTGGTGTCTTGGTGCAAAAAGTAGTTCCTTCAGGCATCTATCTCAGGTTCCTTGTTTCATAAAGTTTATAATGGCCTTATTCTTAGTCTCGCCTGCTCCTTAGGTATAGCCGCTTTCATTGGCATTCCCCACCACTACATGCTGGAAAAGTGAATGCCGAATTTATGGCTATTGCCATTTATAGGTTATTGACTGCCTCACTCTCCAAAGGCAATTGCATTTTCACCCATATAGCCACAGACAACATCAGCTTCCAGTGGGACAAGGCTAACCCATTGTCCACGCTCTACTTGATCTGCTTCCACTTCAGCCTACTCCATCGGTGCCACCCACTATCACTGGCATCCTCTCCAGCTGCATCGCTCCATTGTGAGTGTCTGATGAGCAGCTAGTGCCACTCTAGTGGCATTGATTGTTCTACTATGCATTACGGTATTGCTGCATGTTTGGAGGAGAGCGAGGGGAGGCAGACAAGGGACTAAAACATGGCATGACGTTTATTTTCTATCAAACTGCTGACACTACATCACATCCCAAACACCAAATGGATGCCAGATGGTCTAAATTGAGAATGAATGACACTGACAACAAAGCCAATTATTGACGAGTATGCTGCAATGCTCCATTCTATCTATGTTGACTGAACCCAACAAATAAATGACAGTCCAACTGAGCAGTGGTTAAAATGGGCGGACCCAACGCTCCGTTGCATGCCATGCCATGTGGCATCATGCCCATTGCATCCTGGCTCTAAGACTGCCAATCCAGAGATTTCTTGTTCATCCAAACATTGAACCAAATAGATTTTTCCTGCAGATCAATTGGTTTCCAATAAGGCGTTAATAGCAAGGGAGGAATGGCATTCCACATCAAGCAGGCAACATATAAGAAAGATTGTATTCCTAATTTCAATTTACAGGCCTTTGGCGGGTCAGTAAACAGGCTGCTGGTGAGTGTAGATTCCTATAGAGCTAGTGTATGATCACCAAATCCTTAAAAAAGGGAGGCACGATTCCATAAATAGCCTTGTAACAAATACAGATAGCCTTCAGTGTGATCCTTTTTAGGTTGCGCATTGCAGGGCGCATGCGCTGCTTTTCAGACGTGTTGGTATGTATCTGGGCGTTTAACAACGCCCAACTCACGCCCATCACCACCACTCGTTCGTGGGCTTGCCCTTCAAAAATCCTTTGATAACATTGGTAAATGGTTTACATTCGTCCCTCCTTGGGGAAGTTTTGTTACCGGCTTGGCCATCGTCCCTGTTTCATGGCTAATTGCACTTTTGCAGATAAGTTTGACTGCGAGCTAACTTCTTTTTCCTTTTGGGTCTCTCCTTATTGCTGATGCTCATGGCAGCCGTGGCGCTGTGAATCAGGTCGCTTATGTGAAACTGTTTTACTTTTGATTTTCAAGTTATGTGGCAAGAAAAGACCGGTTAGGAGTTTACAACACTAATAGCTCTAACTCGAGCAAATGAGAGACCCATTGCATTGCAAATGCTTGTTTCACTGTCAGCTAGTATACGTCACTGAGATGATGAGAGATCAAAATACTTTGGGGTAATTTTAGCATTACTATTACTCCTATGTTTTGGATAACCTGTATGTTTTATTGAGTATTTCTGAAGTGCCTGAAATAGTTGGCAGTACAGTAATGAAAGTGTGATCCTATAATTGCCCGAATTACTATGTGTTGGACCTGGCCCTTTTACAGGGTCAATTTCCCAGACTTTTTGCCTTTTACCTCCTTATTTTTCTGACCTTTGTGGGCTGACGTTTTGACTCTGAGCACTTTTTCACTGCTAACTACTGCTAAAGTGCATGTGCTCTCCCTTGTAAAATTGGCATGATTGGAATATACCTAATTGGTATATTTAATTTACCTATAAGTCCCTTGTAAAGTGGTATCCTTATACCCAGGGCCTGTAAATTAAATGCTACTAGTGGGCCTGCAGCACTGCTTGTGCCACCCACTGAAGTAGCATGTCAAACCTATCTCAGGCCTGCTAGCGCAGGGCCTGTGTGCGCAGTTTTCTGCCACAGGGACCTGGCATCTAAATTTACTTGCCAGGCCCAGAACTCTCCTTTTACTACATGTAAGTCACCTCTAAGATACGCCCTAGCTAGCCCTATGGGCAGGGTGCCATGGATGTTGACAGGCAGGACATGTGCCAGGTAGCGTGGCCTGTCCTGGTAGTGACAAACAGCCTAACTTGGTGTCTCACTACTGTGAGTGCTGGCATCTCATAGGATTGCATTGGAAATGCCCTGCCTTATGTGTAAGGGGTATTGTCTGATTTATGAGGGGTAGCATAGGCATGTTTGATATGGTTGTTATAGTGATAAGAAATGCTGCTTACTGGTGTAGGTGTATGTTTTATTACTATTACAGAAATGCCACTTCTAGAAAGTGCACATTTATCTGTACTTATGACTCTGGTGTTTTTGCAGCTTGGCTCCAATCCACGTCTCGGCAGACTGACGGCTTTGTGCATTCTTTTCAGACAGCCTGTACACAGGGAGGGTGGAGGTGTCACAGAGGTGCATCTACATATTGTGTAGCCTTCCTGGGCTGAGAGAAGGGAGAGGCGGGACACACCTGCATTTGTAAAGGCTGTGCCCTGGCCTTGCACAATAGGGTCGTTTACCCCCCACTGATGTTTGGAGCCTGTGCTGGAGGAGAGAAAGGGCACTTCCAGAACCAGTTGTAACTGGTTGGAACCCCTTTTCCTCCCCATTACAAACCACACTGTAACCCTAGTATAAGTACAGAGGAATTTTCCCCACAATTTAGACATTCTTTATACATTATTGGGACACCAGAAACTTACCTGGAAATGGACACAGGATGCTGCTGAATGGACTCACCAGGAACCACCTTGGACTGCTTCTGCTGTGCTGACCTGTGATCTGCCTGGTCACTAGGAGGAACTGCCATCACCTGCAACCCTTGTGCTGGCCTGTTGTTGGGCGTGCAGCCCTGTGCTCCCCCCCCCTCTTGTCTCCAGGGGCAGGGTGCCGTGGCCCCTGACCCCTGCAACGAGCTCAGGCGAAGGAGGGGTGCTTTCCCTTACTTAGTGCTGGGTGAGAGCTACACCTTTGTGCTCCCCCGCACCTCTAGACCCGTTGGCTGTAAAATACGCTTCACCGCCGCAAGCCGGGCTCCCAGAAGTGGCCCCCCGCACTGGTAGCACCTTTCCACAAAGCTAAATAACCGCCGCGGCCCGAGCGCCCGTATCTAGTGAAGCGCATCCAAAGTGCACTTAGGTTAGTGCCCCCGGGGCACAGGAAGGAGCTGCGGGGAATCCACACTTCACCGCCACGGTCCAGGACAATAGGGCACTCGCGCACCAGGTCGGGTGCGATGGAGGGCCAGTAAAGGAGGAAGATAGGCCCTGGGGCCGGGAAGCCCACGCCCCCAGAGCCCTCGCCCTAAAGAAAAAGGAAGTATGACCTCCCATACTGTATTTTAGGAAAGGGGTTGGTGCTGATGGTTTTCTTCTGTTTTAAATAGGATTCCAATGTGTTTGCCTTGGTTGTGTAGTGAGTTGCCAATTTGTTTGTGAAATCTTGAGTAGTGGGATGACTTCCTTCCATGCATGTAGGTTTTAGAAATTCATTGAGAATTTTATAAAATTCCTTGGTTGTAGCTTTCTGAATTCTGTCTGAGTAGTACCTTTTTTTTAGCTTTTTTAATTGATGATTTGTATATTCTGTTAAGTTTGTGTAGCTGCAGTTTGTCTTGACTGTTGTTTGTTTTGAGCCAGGTCCGCTGCAACTTTCTGATTTGTTGCTTTAGTTCTGTGTTTCTCCAAGGTGTTGGTTTTCTTTTGTCGTGTTTAGTTTTTCTGAGTGGTATTAGGATATCAAAAGCTTCCTGTAGCCACTCATAAAGTTTTGGCACAGAATTAATTGTATCTAGATCTATGTTGGCTGTTAGTTGTGTTTCTAAGTCATCAAAATTGAGTTTGCTCCATGGTCGATAGGTGCATGTATGTAAGTAGTTGTGGGGTGTGTTGGGTTGTGGAGTTTTATGTCGGAAAGTTATCAAATGGTGGTCTGACCAAGTGATTGGCGTGATGCTATGAACGGTAACTAGTTCAGGCTTAGTAAAAATGACATCTAGGATCTGTCCAGTGATGTGTGTGGGATTGTGTATAATCTGATGTAGGTTCAATGCGACTAGGCCAGTGGTGATAGCTTTTGGATGGGGCATATTGGGTTTGTCAAACCAAATGTTTAGATCCCCAAGAATGCATAGGTTGGAGTATAGTGTAATAAGGTTTGAGACTGTATCTAGAAAAGCATCTGGGAATGTGGAGTTGTTAGGTGGAGGTCTGTAAAGGAGGAGAAAGTTACAGGAGGAAGTTGGAGTAGAGTGGCATCTGACGAGGAGGGCTTCACAACCTTATATGGAAATGTTGCCTGTTTGAATATGATAGCTAGTCCACCTTCTCTCTTGCCTATACGGTTTTCTGTGATGGTTTGATAGCCCGTGGGAAGGGCTTCGTGCAACACTGGGGCCATGTCATGTCCCAACCAGGATTCCGTTATGAATAGTAAGTCAGGTTGTGTGTCTGTGAGCAGGTCGTAGATGTGGTGCTTGTTTTTTGAGAGTGATCGAGCATTTATGAGCTGGCAGTTTAGAAAAGGTGTGTTAGTGGTAGTGTTGTTTTGTTTAGGAGAAGGGTAAGTAGTATAATATGAGCTTGAAGCAGGAGTGTTGTTAGTTGTGATAACTGAGTGAGGCTCACCATAGTCTTGCTTTTCAATATAGTGATCCTCTTCCAGAAGGTTAAGGAGGCATTTTGTTGGGTCTGTGTGTGTGGGTGGTGGACTTGGTGGCAGAGAGAGACATGAAGAGTGTACTGTTTTTGTAGGGTAGTCTTATTATGTAATAGACAAGGGGATGCAAGGTTGTTCAGAGTGGCATGTTGTTTATTTTGTTTGCCGGGGCCCCCCTTCTCCTTCTGGTCAGTTTCTAGGCCTGTGGAGTGCCTTCGCACCTTAAGACCAGGTACTCGTTTTGGACATACTCTTTCTCAAGTTTCAGGTATGGACTTGGGGAAGAAATGTGGTAACCTGCTTATGGATGGGATGCTGACTGTATGTTCTGATGTTCTGTTTACTGCCCCTGACTTGTCATAGGTTTCATAATGGTCTTACTAGAGGCATTTACTCATATGGTTCTGACAAGGGCATTTATCTCTTTACTGTGATTCCTGACTACTGCTTATGTTGCAGACTACTGAGTACTTACGTGTTCTAATGTGACAACTGCTTATTCTTGCAGAGTATTAGTAACTTGTGTAACGTTCTGACAACTGCTAAGGTAGCAGGGTATTACTGACGTGTAATGTTGGTCTAATTATGTTTTGTGCAATACAGTTTATTTTTACATAGCTCAGTGGTGTGTTTACTTTGTGGTGTACATTTTGCATCACGTGTGTTGTGTGTGTTGTGCAAACGCTTTACAGATTGTCTCCAGGTTAGGCCTGACTGCTCGTGCCAAGCTACCAAAGGGGTGAGCAGGGGTTATCTTGGATGTGTAACTCCCTTGACCTGTCTAGAGTGGGTGGGTTTTGTCTGGCTTAGGTGCATACCCTAGCAAACCAGAAACCCCATTTCTAGCACTATGATTTTATACTTTGCTGTCATAAGGGGCAGTATCTTTCTCACAACACGAAGAAGTAAGAACCAAGACAATGAAAGCTTCACAATCTGAAATGCACAGTTCAATTTACTGTCAAACATAAATCTTAGATTAAGAACTGAATCAGCTCGAGTAGGCTGGTCTCCCAACTCTGAGGGCCACCGTAATTGGGCCAGATATACTGGGACCCTCATTGGGTAAGACTCTCTATTTTTCTCACAGTTCTTTTCTTTTCCATGAAGCTACTTCCATCTTATAGTCAGTAAAATTAGACTAATAGGGTGGAATAACTATCCTTGTTTAAATTGAGTATCATCAGCGTAGCCAATGAGGTCCAACACAAATGATCTAATTAATCTAGCTAAAGGGGCCACTTAGACATAAAACAGAGATGGGCTCAATGATGGCCCCCGTGGGTATGCCATAGTCTGTTCTGTAGTAGAAAGATGTATATGGGGGTAGCATAACTGCCTGATAACGATTCTTCAGGAAGGATGATAACCACCCCAAAGCTGCATTTTTTATCCTGATTTCATTGAGCCGGTAAAGGATGTGGGTAGATCCAACAGGATAAGAGCCAACTTACCACCCCTCTCTTGGATCATCTACAGCCTGCCCAACATGGCTAGGAGTGCTAATTATGCTCCATGATGTGCCCAAATCCCAACTGAAATTCGTCCAGGACTGCAATTTCACTTATAAACCTTTAAAGAAGTTTTTTTACCAGCACACCTGGCTCAGCATTTGACTTCTTTTAATAAAGGCATAATAAATACTTTTTCCAGTCAGGAAAATGTATTAAAACACTCATCATTTAGTTAGATTTTATTGGATACATACTGAGCTAATGACTTGCATACTTCATAACTTGACCGGAGGTCTGCAGTAGTTAGGGCTAGTGTTAAAAACTGGGTTTTAGATTGAGAGGTGTGTAAACCCTTCTCAAGCAACAACTACAGTACCTGCCAGGATGAAGCACAAAGTCACTAAATTAACCTGTGTGTAACCATCTGGTATCTTGGCACCAAAGTAGTCAGGCTTAATATAGAAGCAATGTATACAGTATTTTTGCAAAACTTAAGCCGTAATAAAGTAAAAAAAACAATACAAGAAAAAGCATATACCAATTTAGAAAAAAAAGTAGTTATTAAATTAATTGATAACAAAATGACAAAAATCCAATCAGTAGGAACAGAGTTACAAATCTTTACATTTTTTTGGTAAAAACTAGCACATGAAAGATCAAAGCGCCAACCACGGACAGCTGGTTCGCTAGACTAGGGCAAAGCCAAAAGTTATAACTGACCACGATGGAGCGCGATTCGGATACACAAGGTGGATTGGGCCTGGTCTCTGCTTACCTTGTGCTTACAAGACATTTTGAAGAAAAGTGTATGAGAAGGTAAACCTCAGCGGGGCAAGGCAGCCAGCGGTGTCTGAGGAGTAGGGTTGTTATCAGGGAGCCGCTGGACAAAGTCATAGTGAAGATTTCCATGTTCAGACTTAAAGCCTGGTTTAGAGTTTGGCGGACGGGTTACGCGGTCATAACCGTGACAGATGTCCCGTCTGCCCTATTACAATGTTGTTAGAAATGGGGTCTTTGGTTGGCAGTCAGGTTACCCCATGTCGATGCAAAGACCCTCACTCTAGTCAGGGCAAAAGAGAAACACACCCGCTTACCCCCTTGGTAGCCCTCACAAGCAGAAAGGCTTAACCCAGAGACAATGTGTAAAGTATTTGTACCAACACACACAGTAATACAGTGAAAACACTACAAAATGACTCAACACCAGGTTAGAACAATAGCCAATATGTATCTAAATAAAACAAGACCAAAACTACAAAAATCGAACAGACACAGGCGAAGTTCTGAATTTTTAAAAGATTAAACTTCAATATAGCACTTAGAAACACAAAGGCTCGTGAGCAAAGGCGCTGGTTCCTTGCTGCGGGGCGGTGGAGGTGAGGCGGCGTCAGTGCGAAGCGTTGGATCTGCGCACTTCGGGCAGATTCCGTATCCGGTGGTCAAGGAATAGTGCAGCGAAGTCAGGTGCCCCAGACGTCGGTGACACAGCACTTCAGGACTCACAGAGTTGCGACTTCAGCAGGGCTGCTGCAGCGTCGGGCCTGCAGGGTCGTCACACTCTAGCGAGGACAACAGATTCAGTTGCAGGCAGCAGCGCAGAATCCGGCAGCGGAGTCAGTCTGGGGTCATCTGAAGTCAGTGCACTTGATTTTTCTTGATTTTCTTGAGAGTCTGACCTAGACAGGGAATCCACAAACAGGCAGTCACAGAATGGTTAAAGCAAGAAAATGCCTACTTTCTAAAAGTTGTTTAAGAAAAATGCCAAAATTCAACCCTGCCGACATAACAAGCACATCAGGTATCATTTGGCATTTTATCCAAAACCCGTGTCAGTCTGTCTCTCTATATCACAGGATATAACATTGCAAACGATAGTGGATCGTATCTAAAAGTCATCTAAAAGATCGAACATTGCAACAGATACAACATTGCAAAGGATTGTAGATTGTATCTAAAAGGCAAAAACCCACAGACAAAACCACAGAGAGAACTCACTTAGGGCCGTATTTATACTCCGTTTGCGCCGAATTTGCGTCGTTTTTTTCGACGCAAATTCGACGCTAAACTAACGCCAACTAACGCCATATTTATACTATGGCGTTAGAGGCGAATAGCGCCAAAGTTCCCGGAATGTGCGTCATTTTTTAGCGTGAACCCCTTCCTTGCGTTAATGATATGCAAGGGAGGCGTTCCCGTCTAAAAAATGACTCCCAGGCCTTTACGTGGTAGTTATACTCCCGGGCAAAAGAGACGCCCGGGAGTGGGCGTGGCTAAAAACGGCGCATTTGCGCCGCTTTTTAACGCCTGGGTCAGGCATGGCGTTAAGGGACAAGTGGGCTCAAAATGAGCCCAGAGTGCCCTCCCCTGCCCCCAGGGACCCCCCCTGCCACCCTTGCCCACCCCAGGAGGACACCCAAGGCTGGAGGGACCCACCCCAGGGACATTCAGGTAAGTATTTTTTTATATTTTTTTAATAATTTTTTGTGGCATAGGGGGGCCTGATTTGTGCCCCCCTACATGCCACTATGCCCAATGACCATGCCCAGGGGACAGAAGTCCCCTGGGCATGGCCATTGGGCAAGGGGGCATGACTCCTATCTTTACAATGATAGGAGTCATGTTGATGGGGGATGGGCGTCGAAAATAAATGGCGCAAGTCGGGTTACGACGATTTTTTCGACGTAACCTGACTTGCCCCATTTTAAGACGCCCATGCGCCATTTTCCCCCTACGCCGGCGCTGCCTGGTGTACGTGGTTTTTCTCGCGCACACCAGGCAGCGCCGGTCTGCTTGCGCCGGCTAACGCCATTCAATAAATACGGCGCCCGCATGGCGCTTCAGAATGGCGTTAGCCGGCGCAAAACTTTTTGACGCTAAACTGCGTTAGCGCAGTTTAGCGTCAAAAAGTATAAATATGGGCCTTAATCTTTGGAGATGGACGCCAACTTGTATCTTTCCCGCCTCTCAAAACAACCCACCTATATAGATCATCCGTACGGAACGTGCACAAGACGGTGGGGAGCGCCCTCTGGTGTCCATAATAAATAACAAACAGAAAAGACATGAAAACCAGGCCTTCAGTAAGAGATGGCACAGATGGAGAAGATGTAAACAGACACATTCAAGCGCAAAGGCGTCTGACTTGTTACTGGTTTGTGTGGTAAATGCCTTACTAAAATGAGACATACACCTTTTTACAGGAATAAGCCTTTCCTCATATGGATTCAAATATAAATATATGTGACTTCAAACGTACAATATTCAGTCAACCAGTTCTTCCTTGTTAGACCACCATAGCAGTTTGAAAAAAATGTTGTATTTGGGGAAAAATAAAATGTATATTGTCTGCATTTTATCCAAAGAAGAAAAGTGAATAAAGGGTTTCGGGCCATTAAAAAACCTTCAAAATATATATAAAAGAGTATATTTCTCCATACAAAAGTATAAAATAGCTCAATTTCTTATAGTTCATAAGTTTCATGGATTAGCCTCAATTTTGCCACTTAGAAAGATGACGTCTGCTGCCAGTCCTAAAGTGTGTTGAGACCTTTTATTGTTCCGCAACTCTCTATCGAATAAAGTTCACGTTTAGAGAGCAGACTGTTCTTGTCGCCTCCACGAGGTCCTAATTTCACTTGTTCTATCACTTGCCATCTTATGTCATTGCTGTTGTCCCAGGTAATGTCCAACAAGTGGGGCTCCCAGAATTTTACATTTAATCCTACCCTTGTGTTGTAAAAACACTTCACTTTTTTGGTTGTCTTACCTATATACATCAGATCACATGAACATGAGATCACATAAACAACGTCTTGTGTATTACAATTGCTAAACAAAGTTAATTTGAACACAAAACAAAGCTCATTTGTATTGAAACTCAATTCACATGCTAAACATTGCCCACATTTGCGATGCCCAAGCACAGCTGGAAGACCCCACATTGTATTAATAGAAGGTTTTGGTGCTGATGGTGAAGCTGCTCTCAACAACATTTCCTTCAGGTTTCTTCGTTTTTAATAGAAAAAAAGGGGCAGTTTTTTTCTGTCAAAACATCCTTGACGAATCCCCAGTGTTTTTCAATTATCTTCCTAATAGCATTGCTGACTGGACCAAATGTGGTGACACAAATTAATCTATTCAGATTAGCATCTTTCTGATCAGGCTTCAATAGCCATTCCCTTTGGTTGTACCACACCCTTTTCCTTGCTCTTTTAACCAGTCTTTTCGGATAGCCTCTCTCGATCAATCTATTGATCAATATGTTTGATTCTTTGAAACAATCAACCTTATTCATACAGTTTCGATGGAAAGTAAAAACTGTCCAAACAGTAAATTGTCCCTAAAATTCCTTTATGGCTGCGGCTGTAATGCAACAATGTATTTCTCTCTGTAGGTTTCATACAGAGCGAAGCAAACAAACTGTACTTATCAATCCCTATATTTAGGTCAAGGAATAGAATGTTGTCTTTACTGAAATTCATAGTGAATTGTATGTCAGCTGACCTCTCATTAAACCAAGTATGGAAGGCATGTAGTTCAGATGTAGTCCCCTTCCAAGAACACATCATCACTGTATCTCGAACATTTTATAATCTGATTTTGAAAAGGATTTGCACAATTGAAAATGTTCTGTGTCTCAAATTCAGCCATAAACAAATTCGCTATGTTCGATGCAAAGGTAGTCCCCATTGTTACACCTTCCACTTGAAAGTAGAATTAAATATCAAACTGGAAATAATTCTTTGTCATGGCAATTTCCGTTAGTTCTACTATGAACCAAGTAGGTACCTGTACTGGCTGGGTATGTGTCTCTAATATATTTTTAATTACCCGAAGAGCTTCTTGTTGAGCAATGTTTGTATACAAGGACTGTATCTCCATTGTAACCCACACATTGGTGGGGTTTTTTAAAACCTCAAAATGTGGTGCATACTGTCCCTTACATGTGAACTTGACAGGGGTATGAATGGTTTCAGGAAAAAATCCACATAATGACAAAGCGGTTCCAAAATAGATCCGCAACCTGACACTATTGGTCTACCTGGGGGAATTCTACGATCTTTTGTGTATGTTAGGGAGGGTATAAATCACCAGTATTCTCAAATGTTCTCTGTTAAGAAACTAATATTTGTTCTTGCTTAGGAATCCTTGTTCTAATTATAATTTAGTCACTTCAGTAATCTTATGTCAATTTCGTCCCCTAGTGGTGTTGTAGGGGCAAAATCAACTGCTCTAGTAATAAAAACAGAATCTACTTGCGTCACAGAGGGATTAGCAGTTATGACTTGCTCCATTTTCATTAGGGAAAATAAAATCTATTTGCATTGTAGGGAAATTAGCAGTTATGACTTGCTCCGGGTGGGGGGGGTTTGAGAAGGTATGAGGCAAGGCTCTCTCTGATTAGGAACGGGAACGTCTTGTATCATAGATGTAGGTTCAGTATTGGTTACATTCACCAAGAATACTGTTAATGTCTGATTTATCGTTCCCCGTGAGATTCACAAACAAAACATCGACCTCTGCTTCTGCCCCTGCCTCTTCTTCCTCTCGAAGGCCTCCCTTCGCCTCCACCTCTCACTAAAAAGGTTGAGGCTCAGTACGACCCTGTTCACCCTGGTTTGATACAGAACTAGGGCTTGGTATTTCACCGTCCGAACTATCAGAAATTGAAGTATCAGAGAAGGTGGTATACTTACTATATCCACTTCTTCCCCTATTCACATATTTCCCAGCCTCTTCCTGTTTATATTAATCTTCATGCAGATAGGGATATGGTATATTCTTGTCATATGTGGCCAAATCCTTTTCTAATTTATCTAACTTTGTTTGTTGTGTGATATACGTAAACTCAATGGAAGTTTTGTTAAGGGCTTCCAGAGCCTCTTTGACATTTGTGATTGCAGTGTCACCCAATATTTCTCATGTTAGATCAGCAATCTTTTTTCAATTTGTCTATGTGTTCTAATACAGTGTGAATACCCAAGACCATCTAGTGTCATGAGCTCTGGTTGGCTACAAAACTAAAGTTATTTCTATACTTTGGATCTTCAACAAATATGGCAGGTTCATTTCTCACTTGCAGACCAACAGGAATAACATTCAAACTTAAATATTCCTTCATCAAATGACCATGCAATTGTGTTCTTGCCAATTTCTTTTTAATCCTTTCTAATTTTGTGATTTTCTCTTGCAGAGCATCCACCACTCTTGTGTTTTTTTTTTTTTCGATAAATGAAGGACCCCCTTAATATCCTGTCTATATAATCTTCGGTCTATGAATACATATACTTATGTGGCATAGTATCTTATCAAGAAGGATTTTCGAGTTCCTAGTGTGCCACCTTTATAAAAGCCCTCACAGCCTATCTGCTGCTCAGAAATTGTTTAAGAAAAATTAGGCAAACCCTGTGACCCCAGGACCCAGGTATGTAAATATAGCAAAAGGTTTTAACACTCCAAGGGGGAAGTGTAGCCGCAGTGTAACGGCGCAGTGAACGTGAATATTGTGACAAAATGGTGCCTTATAGACGTGAAGAGAAATATCAACATCAGGGAGATTGAATATTTGTAATTAGAATAAAAGTGGACATGAGTTTGGATTTAGGGTGAGTCTTTGTGAAGACTTTTGCTTCCTAACCCTGCTCCGTTTGTCTTAGTGACTATGATAGATTACATATTTTAATGATTGGTTTTCTTTGTGGGGTCAAAAAGTTTGCACAACTCATTGTGCGTTAATGTGTGATGAGATAGGTGACATCAGGACGCCTGGATTGAAGGGTTCTTTTTGAAGATTACTAACATTTAACCACAAATGTTTTGTAAATATTGTATACATTACCTGGCATCATTTTGTCACGCTATTCACGTTCACTGCACTATCTATCAAAGGGAAACTACACTTTAAGAATTTTTAAAAGCAGCCCCCATGTTAACCCATGAGAGAGATAGGCCTTGCAACAGTTAAAAACACATTTGGCAGTATTTCACTGTTAAGACATGTAAAAACACACAAGTACATTTCCTACCTTTAGCATACATTGCACCCTGCCCATGGGGCTACCCAGGGCCTACCTTAGGGGTGCCTTACATGTATAGAAAGGGAACGTTTGGACCTGGCAAGTTGCCAAGTCAAATTGGCAGTTTAAAACCGCACACACAGACACTGACATGGCAGGTCTGAGCCATGTTTACAGGGATACTCATGTGGGAGGCACAATCAGTGCTGCAGGCCAACTGGTAGCATTTGATTTACAGGCCCTAGGCACCTCTAGTGTACTTTACTAGGCATTTACTAGTAAATCAGATATGCCAATCATGGAAAAGCCAATTATACATACAATTTATTCAGAGAGCACATACACTTTAGCACTGCTTCTGAGTGGTAAAGTGCCCAGAGTCCTAAAGCCAACAAAAACTGGTCAGAAAAAATAGGAGGAAGGAGGCAAACCCTTTGGGGATGACCCTGCAAAAAGGGCCATGCCCCACAAATGTCCATTGGATATAATTTACTCGTAATACGGAGGACTGGATATACATCACGTTTGTGACGAGTAACTCCATCTGCCATACTCTAAATGAGGCCCTTAGTCTCTTTCTTGGAAGTCGAAAATCCACACCACGATAAAGCTGCAGGCTGTAGTTAATAAGGGCTTCACAAGGACTCTTCTGAGAGAAGCTGCTGAACATGATTTGCTGCTGCAGAGAAGGACATATCGGGCAATACCATAAAGTCAGGGCAACTAGCAATGTACCTTGGGTAAATAGACAAACATGTAGGTCCCAGTCTCCTCTCAACTTCCAAGGCACTTTTTAGGTGAAAATGTTCTAAGTCCCAGTTTCGGTTTTAGGCTATTTGGGCACCTTTAGCACCACTTCCCAGGGTCCAGGATTGGGTGAGCACTACTTGGAGAGCAGAATTCACTACAAGTAGGGTTCAGTTGCATGGTTTAAGTTGTTGGAACTTTTTGTGTCCCTGTAGCTCTGAACAGGAGGCCATCCACCGAGCCCTTTGAGTCACCCTTGTAGTCCTGGGTTCAAGCAGCAAATCAGTCCTTCAGCACTAGGGCGATCCTTCCAGCAGCAGGGCTCCTCTAAGGTATAAAGCAGGCAGGCCTCAAGCACCAGCAGAGTTACCTGAAGTGCAGGGAAGATCTTCTGAGCTCTTCCACAGGTTCAGGAGTGAACTGACAAGTGGGTCTGAGGGTCCTATTGTTATCCTTGCTGCCAGCTTTGAAGCGGAATAACTTTCTGGGGTTTCTCCCCCACAGATGGCTCTGGAATTTCTTTTCCTTCTGCCATGGTCCAAGGATGTCTGAGGTGAAAAAAGGCTAGTGTGAAGTCCTTTGTGAGTGTGCTGAGGCAGTTCCTTTGAAATGTAAGTGGGGTTGTGCACAGCTCTTTTTTTCCAGTTTTGTCAGGATGGTCCATCCTGCCAACACGTAGACCCTCTTTGTGTCACTGTCTTGGAGGAATACACAAAGGCCACCTGCATGCTAATAACAGTCAGGTGACCCAGAACACAGCCTGCAGGCACCAAATACTTAGGACAAGAAAATGCCAACTTTCTAAAAGTGGCATTTTCAGAAATGCTACTTAAAATCTGACTTTACCATTAAAGGGGATTTTAAATTACAATTCTTTAGACACTTCACATGGCATTTCTACCTGTTTCCAAACACAAGATAGCATTTATTAAAGGTAATAAGGTAACCCAGTGTAATACTATGGAAGTTGTTGGCCTCACAATAGTGAAAAAAGAATTAGTGTGTTTTTCACTACCAGGACATGTAAAACTTAAAAGTACAAACTTTTCAAATACAATGCACTGTGTCCCATGGGCTGCTCAGGGGCTAACTTGGAGGAGACGTATAAGTGCCCTTTGGGCTGTTCATGGGCTACCTTAAGAGTGACTTATATGTATTATAATAGGGAGTTAGAGTACTGGCAAAAGGTTTATTGTTCCCGGTTGAATTGGCAGTTCCAAACTGCACACAGGCTATAATGGCAGGCCTGACATATGTTATAAAAGGCTACTTAAATGAGTGTCACAATAAGTGTTGCAGGCCGATGAGTAGCATTTAATTTATAGGTCCTGGGTGCATGCTGAACTACTTTTACTAGAGACTTAGAGGTATATTAAATGTACCAATTAGGTGTAGGCCAATTTTACCATATGAGGTGTGAGCTTATGAACTTTCACACTGGTTAGCAGTGGTAAAGTGCACAGAGTCCTCAATCCAACATAAAATTAATTTCTGCAAACTGGAGTGGGATATGCAAAAAAGTTTGGGGGAAGACCACCCTAAGGCTCACATGTCTAACAACTAGATAATTATTTCACAATGTTGAAAACCTTCTTAACTCTGTCATTAGCCAAGGAGATTCTTTTAGCATAACATGTTGCTTATAATTCCTTTACTATTTTTTGTACATTTTCTCCGACCATTCACATAGTTGACTTTACAGCCTGCGTTATAGTTTCTACTGCATGCTCTTCCACTCATGTTTAAGTGCTGACGTTTTCATTATACCAGGGATCTGAAGGAGTCTTTCAAATAACTTGAGAGATTTGAGGGGGGCTAATTCCACAGTATGTCCAATCCACACATGCTATTTAGAGCACCTGTTATAGCTAGTGGATTGTGCTCGCCAAGTTTAGCTTTAATTGTTTCAGGTGTAGTTTTGGCAATGATGTGTATTGAGTTAGCAGGCTTGTCTCTAGTGTTGTTAGGACTCAAACACTCAAATTCTGTTTGCAAGTATTAGACAAAGGTCTGTCCAACTCTTGGGTTTTATTTTGCAAACTTTTATTATGATATTTTTGGTAAGTATGTGATCAATGCAATGTCACTCCAAATGCGCAAGTATATTTACCCAAAGTGAGATCCCCAAAATTGCAAGGGTGCTTAGATAATGTTTAGCATTGTTTAAATCTTTAGCATTTATTTTAATGTTAAAATTGTCTAATGCTGATGCCCATCTTTATGGAGGCTTGATGTTGCCATTGATTTGATTTGGAGATTTATAAAGTGCAAACAAATGCAAAAAGGCATCTAGGAACTGTGTGACAAGGAAGAGTAAAACTGTAAACCAGTAGAACAGGCAGCCATCAAAACAGCAGACCACACCATGTGTCCATTGCCTGTAAATCAAATGCTACTAGAGGGCCTATAGCACTGATTGTGCCACCCATTTAAGTAACCCTTTAAACATTTCTCAGGCCTGCCAATGCAAAGCCTGCATGTGCAGTTTCACTGTCATCTTGACTTGGCCCCATGCCAAACCTTAAACTCCCCCTTTATTACACATAAGACACCCCTGTGGTAGACCCTAGGTAGCCCATAGGGCAGGGTGCTGTGTAAGTAAAAGGCAGGAAATATACTTCTTATTTTACATGTCCTGGTAGTGATAAACTCCCAAATAAGTTTTTCACTGCTGTGAGGCCTACTCCTCTCAGTGGAGGACATTGGGAATTCCTTAATATATTTATTAAGTTTAATTCCTGATTGTAAGGAGGTAGAGCTCTTATGTTTAGCACCTATGGAACTGTGATGATTAAGCCTCTTTAATGCTAAAGTTGAATTTATCATTACAATTTTAAAATACCACTTTTAGTAAGTGGCCATTTTTTATCTCCTAGCCTTGTGTGCCTGCTGCCTGTCTCTATAACATGTCTGGGGTAGGTGACAGCCACAGAAACACGAAGATTAGGTGTGTTTGAGCATTCATTGGCATTCTGATGGCTCTTCCTGGGCAGAAAGGGTGTAATGGAGCTGACACACTTGAATAGGGAATGCCTGTCCCCAAACAAAAAGCTGATTATCCCCTACTTGTAGTCTGGAGCCAGAGTTAGAAAGACCCCTCTTTGAAGTCACCCCCACGTCAAAGGTACATTTGGGTATACGAACTGGGTCTCTGACCCCCCACCAAATTAGTACACTACTGGACCTGGGAAGAACTCTGCCAGTAGTAAGGACTGCAATGCTACAAGGAGTGCCACGCTGCTGGACTTCTCTCCAAGAAGGACTGAGCTTTGGCTTGATGAGCCACCCTGCTGCCTGCTGATCTTTGCCCTGCTGAGGAAGGAATGTACCTTCTCATTTGCCCCAGTGACATTAAGGGCTTGCTGGTTTGCCCCCTGCTCTCCTGCAGTCTCAGGGACATCGAAGATTGTCTGCAACTCTGCTCCTGAGGCTGGACTCAGTTGTCTGTGAGTCCTATCCTTGCCTGAGGTGCCAATCTAGCTGTTTCTCTGCAAAATTCGACACATCTGAGCTGTTGTGCTGTTCAGAACCGACACAGTGCCCACCAATGGTGATGCATTGCCGGCTCGACGACAGCATGGGATCCAACTGTGAGGTTTGACGATGACGCAGCACTGATCCAAAGATATTGCTTCATAGCTCAACAACGCATTGCATCCCTCTCAGCGGAGTTCGACACTGACGTGGGACATTAATGCGAAGCTCGACACCGGCGCATCTACCCAACTGGGTGGATCTGAACTGATGCAGCGCGTTTGCATCATTACTCGACATTGATGCTTGCTCCATCCAAGGTCCTGTAGCCTGCCTGCCCTCCATCCTGAACTTTGGATTTACCCCAGTCTAGCACAACCTCAAGAAACCTTTTAGTGCTATTAACTTCTATGCGCTATTTTTGGTTTATTCCTTAAAAATGTATTTCTTGACTTCAACTGATTGTAGTTTTTTTGTTTGGTTTCATTTTACTCAGATAAATATTCTCTATTTTCCTAAACCGATGTGGATTTTTTTGGTGCTGTTTTCATTATGTTACTATGTGTGTGTTGCGCAATTACTTTACACATTGCCTCTTTAGATAAGCCTGTCTGCCTGTGACCACCTACAAGAGGGTGAGCTCAGGTTACCTCTAAGTGTGTATCTAGCTTACCCTGATTAGAAGTGGTGGTTCCTGCTTGTAAAGGGTGCATACTGTGAAAACCAGAAACCCCACTCTGACAACCAGAAACCCCACTTCTAACACCAACCTTATATCATCAAACACAGCTTTTGGTTTACTAATATGATTACTTAATGAAGACTTTGCATAAACGCTTTCAATGGTGAGCTTACCTAGGTAGTCTTTGATAATGGACAAACTACCTTTATTTTTTCCTAGTTTTTATCATCACATCTTGCATCCGTATTCATTATCTTCAATATCTAATTTCATTCTCAATTAAACTCATTTTTATTATTTATTTATTTGTAGAGCTCGTGGTCACCTGAGGTTCTTCTGGTCTTAGATGAATTATAAAACAGACAGAAAAAAACTAATACAAGAAGAAAGAGAAAGATAGGCAAGCAGATGAGTTTTAAGCTTTTTCTAAAAGAGTGCAGGATTAGAGATCTGGCGTAGAGCAATTGGGAAGGGGTTGCAGAGTTTAGGGTCCAGCATTTGCAAAAATCTATCCTGCATCTTTCCTTTATGTAGAGGTTGATGCTGCAAAGAGATCTAGAAGGTATGTAAGGTTAAATTAGAGCAATTGGGGATCAGAATGATGTAAGGGCTTTTGCACTAGGCATTCACCTCATATTGAATCTGATGCTGGATCAGGAGTCAAAGTACGGCACAGTGAGCAAAAAAAGATGTGATCTACTTTGCATACACTTGAGGCCTACTACACGGCAACTTGATTGTCCACAAAAGCAGAGGACTAGATTACATGGTATCACAGTAGTCAGGATGAAACAATGCAATCCCCCCCCACATGTACATGATTTTCAGCAGGACAAATGAAAGGCTTGCCTTCAACATTTGTAGAGACAGAAGACAACAGGTCAAAAGCTTTTGATTTTACTAGACAGTTTGTTATCGAACCAGATCTCAATTTTAATATTCAACTAAATAAATTCTGTTTTCCATCTGACAATGTTATATATGGCAACCTCTCGACAACAAATTTATTTCCACAAAGTGGCCGATATGTTGTTCTGACAAACATTAAGAAAGTAAACTTTGCTTTGGCACTTCTGTAAGACTACTCGCAATGATTACTTTCAGTCGAATCATATATATTGTATTTAGGTATTTGCAACTAGGTCACATTTGCTTGTATAGTTTGCCATTTAAATCTCAACCACTATTTTTACATGAATTCATCCATCAACCACCATTAAGTACTCATTCCTAGCCAAAGCACATTTTACGCTAACACTAAGGGGCATATTTATGGTTTTTGACACCAAACGGCGCTAACACAGTTTTGCATCAAAATCTTTAGTGCCTGTTAGCGTCATTCCATAGCGGCAGGTGGGGGCCATATCTATGGAATGGTGTACGCTGGTGCTAAGGAATGGCTAGCATCTAAGAAAAACACGCTGGCCAGGGGGGGGATGGCAAAAGGGGAAAAAGGCATTAGTGGGTCAGAAATGACGCTAGGCTTGCTAGCGGCAATAAATATGCTGCTAACCAGCCTAGGGTCATTTTCTGATGCACTACCACCCAAAAATTACGCCTGTCTTAGTAAAGACAGGAGTCATGCTCACCTCCCCAATGGCAAGCAAGGGGACCAGGGTCAACTGGCCAAGGCCATAAGATACAGTGCCAGACAGGCCGCCCCATGTAAGGGGCCCCCAGTGGTACATTAAACAAAAAAATAAAATAAAATGAAAAATTAAAAATAAAATAATAAAATACTTACCCAGGATGGGGACCCACATCCTATGGTGTCCCTCTGGTGTGGGTGGGGGTGTTGCTGGGGCTTGGGGTGGGCATCTGTGGGCCCATTCCATGGTGTTTGGCTATGGAAATGGGTCCACAGGTACCCTAACTCCTGGTCTGACCGAGGCGTTAAATAATAGCGCTAAGCAGGCTTAGCGTCATTAATTGGGTCTGCCTACTCCGTGTGCGTTGTTTCTGCAACAGAGTAAAAATAAGGAGGGAGGCAGTTAGCATCATGTTGTGGACGAGGACGCCTACCTTGCTTCTAATTAGCGCAATTTAGTTTGCCACATCCATAACATGGCGCTAACTCCAATATTTTGATGCTAGAAGGGTCTAACGTCAACATATAAATATGGAGTTAGCACAGCGCAATTTTATCATCAACATTTTTACGCTAAAATGGTGCAAGCAGAGTATAAATATGCACCTAAGTAACATTGAAAGGCACAGACCTGTATATTTGCGGCTTTATATGTCATTATTTGGCAACAGTAAAATGCATATTTGAGAGACAGTGCTTATTTCGAGTAGGGGGGTGTTTTTTCAAGGGGAGAGGTGCATTTTAGGAGGACAACATATTGTGGGTTCAGGTTGGTGCATTTTGATCGACAGTCTGCCTCTTGCTTTGGAGCTTTCTGATAATAGGCAAGGGGCAGTGTGAAGAATAATCGGTGTACAGACTACGGCATATTTGAGTGGCAGCTTTACAGATGCAAGGACAGTCTGTATACTTGGGGTCAATGCTGAAGTTTTGTGGGAAGCGAAATGCTCATTTGGGGGGGGGGCATTTCATCATCCAGTTTGTGCTGCATAAGGTGAGTTTCACATGAGATATTTTTACTTGGTACGACTATGATGTGTTACAGCTATTTTTTATCAATAAACTGTAAGAACATTTGCACACTTTGTAGGCTGGATGTGAAACACTCGCTAGTGACTTTGTAGTTTAAGCCTCTGCAGTCTGCATTGAAAAATGAAGAAAGCTTGCCACCAGCTCTTTCTTCTAAAGAAGGTGAAACTGTTACTTCCTGATAGATAATCAGGACTGTTAGTCAAGCCTACCAACTTTCACATCTGGATGATAATAACATCCTGCTCCATGGCTTCCAAGACTTCACATTGGCACCTCTTAAGGATCCCACATGCTGTAGGTTTTTTCATTCAGGGCCTGGAGAAATATGACTACATCACCCCCATGCTGATGGAACTCCATTCATTCCCTTTGCCAGCCTAAACAATCGTCAGAACCAGCTACATTATTTACAAGCCATCATGACCAGTACCCCCACTGTTTTTGCACGCAAGTTGACCATCTCTGTTGGTTCTCGGAACACCCATAGCCAGGACACCAATGGACAACTCCGAACTATCCTTTTGGGGTAAATTGAAGACTCTCTTCTTTCCCGCATAAATTCCACTCTGGTTCTTCCGTCTCCTTTTTAGCGCTGGGAAGCCTTCGGGTAGCCATGCGCTTTATAAATATATTATACTAAACTTAAACTAAACTGCAGACTAAGAAGTATAAAATAAAAAACAAGGCAGCAGGTCATTTCTATATAAGCAACCAGGATCTGGTACAAGAACCTGTATCCATCAGCATCTCCCCAAAACCTACTCCAATTTAAGAAATAACTAATCACCTCTTTAAGGAACACCACATAACAACCCATTACCAGTCCATAACTCAACTACCTCTCACATGACTTGTTGAGTTTATGCCCGTCTTTGATGCTGTACAGCTCTGTTACCTTTAGGCAAGGTTCCCCTTATAGAAATACCACATATACACATGCATGAATATACATATTGCAACTTCTATTTCGAGATGGGGCAGCAGCAAATGCCTTCAATTGGAAAAAGCAAAATTACATCCCTTAGAATGCAAATAGCTGTTTATAAAACAAGACAGGATGGTCACCGGGGAGAATAAAGGCAACTCATTTTCAACTAATTTTAGTGCAGACGAGTGGTGTTAAAGTTGGTTCATTTGTTGGAAAATTGTTACATAACTAACGTTACATGTGTATTCCTGTACAGTGGCAGCTCCTTTAAACTGGAGGACAGAAAAATCGCAGGTAAATTTGAGTTAGCAAGCAAGCAAAGCAAGGGAGCCCAACTGGCTTAAAAGTGGGTCCCTCTAAGAACATTTTGAAGAAAAGAGGGTCAAATTATGAATTTTCAAGCTAATTAATTTTGACGGAGGAATTAGTGAGAAAACAAGGTGGTTTATGAAGTATTTCTGAAAGTGTAGTCTTTGAAATATTTAAAGGGAAAATAGGGGGCTATACCTTGTTAAACTTTGTGTGCCAACAATTAAAGGCAGATCATTTCCCTCTGTTGTAAAATGGAAGAGATAGATATCCATCTAGTGACTGAATTGCATAGTTTGAAACCAGAAAACCTGGGATCAATCCCAAATTACTTGCTTGACCAAAACTGTGATTCCAGGCAAACACTTTATTTCACAGAGCCACTTTTATCTTCATTATCACATGTGACAGCTCCTTCAAATATGTGACTTTATAGTGTGTTCTGTAGAAAACCTTTTCAGTTTGATTGTATAGACTACAACATTGATCCATGTCTATCAAAGGTTTAGGCCACATATCAGGTGCAAATTAACAACTGATCTTCCTCTTAGTTTACTAATGGCATTGTTGTTGGAAGTGGAAGCCTGAGTGTTTCTAATAAGTGTATATTTTAAATCTATGAATTACAATTAATGCCACTCAATGTAATTATATATAATCTAATGCACTAAGGTGAAACATCTCCACTGTTCTCCTGCACCTTCTTCACTCTTCTTCCTTTCTCACTACTCTCACTCTCTCTATCCTCCATCTTCTCCCTCAAGTCTCTTTCCACTAATCCTTCCTCACTCCCCTTTTCATCTCTCTGCTTCTCTAACTCTTCTTTCTCTCTCTTTGCCCGAGCTTTGGTAAGTGTGAAGTGGTAAAGGTTCAGATGCTATTTTTTTTAGAAATGCTCATTTAAGTGATATCAACAGCATAGCTGTAAAGTAACTTTCATTATGGAAAGAAGGAGCAGAACGCGGTGAGAAAGTTCAGCAAAGTCAAACAAAGTTCATTTTTCACCAGCTTTGTGTGACCATTCCTTCTTGGAGCTAATATGTTAACAAGTTGTCAGCTATGTTGGCATGTCATCAGAATTATGATGGGACTCTGTGTACTTCTGGATAGTCTGTCATGGAAGTTGTACATTCTTGTAGTTCACCACCTCCAGAGTACTCCGAGCTCACGTCGACTGGGCTGCATTATATTTGGTATGTCTAGAGGATCCTGGCAGGTGGATGCAGCGCTTCCTCATTGGTGATGGAACAATTTTCATAGTGAGGTTGCTGCCATAAATTTTACTTCAGTGAACTCAGACGAATAGCGTAAAGTCTGAGCTTTACATAAAGAACAAGTGTGGCAAATGAGCCATGCCCATTCAGCAAGAGTGTGGTAAGGGTGTAGGATGTAGTTGGTGGTGCACTTTGAAGCACACTGTTATATATATATATATATATATATATATATATATATATATATACATATATATATATATACACTAAGGCACGGCATGATAGCGCAGTCATTTACCAACAGTACATATTCCCTTTAAAATGCAAATAAATTTGCAAACACATACAGTTTTACTGATATAACTATTGTTGGAAATGGCCTTTCTGCAGGGTCACCCCCAAACTTTTTGCCTTCCTCCTCCACTTTTTCTGACCTCATTTTTGCTGGCTTTAGGACTCTGCACACTTTATCAGTGCTAACATGCATATGCTCTCTCCTTAAAACATGGTGACATTGGCTCATACCCAATTGGTTTATTTAATTTACTTGTGAGTACTAGTCAAGTGCACTACATGTGCCCAGGGCCTGTAAATTAAATGCTACTAGTGGGCTGCAGCACTGGTTGTGCCACCCACATATGTGGCCCCCTAGCCATGTATCAGGCCTGCCATTGCAGGCCCTGTGTGTGCAGTTTCACTGCCTCTTGGACTTTGCATTTAAGAGTACTTGCTAAGCCTTAAACTCTACTTTTTCTACATATAAGTCACCCCTAAGGTAGGCCCTAGGTAGCCCATAGGGCAGGGTGCTATGGAGGTAAAAGGCAGGACATGAACACGTGTGTTCTACATGTCCTTGTAGTGTAAAACTCCAAAATTCGTTTTACACTGCTGTGAGGCCTGCTCCTGTCATAAGATAGCATTAGAGCTACCCCCATATACTGTTTATTGGTAGATCCTGATCTGAAAGGAGTAGCCAGGTCATATTTAGTATGGCCAGAATGGTAATAGAAAGTCCTGCTTATTGGTGAAGTTGGGTTTTATATTACTATTTTAGAAATGCTACTTTTAGAGAGTGAGCATTTCTCTACACTTAAATCCTTCTGTGCCTTCCAATCCACGTCTGGTTAGGTTTAGTTTACAGCTCCCTTGTGCATTCACTCAGACAACCCCAAACACAGGATGCTCAGTCACACTTCCACACATCTGCATATTGAATGGGTCTTCCTTTGCTGGGAGGGTGGAGGGCCTGACACTTACATGTTAAAGGACAGTAGCCTTCCCTCAAACAATGGACTGCCAAACCCCCTACTGGGACCCTGGCAGACAAGATGGAACTGAAAGGGGACCTTGAGCACGTCTAAGTCACTCTTTGAAGTCTCTCCCACTTCAAAGGCACATTTGGGTATTTAAGCAGGTTTTCAGACCCTACCAACTCAGACACTTCTGGACAAGATATCACTGGAGAAGAAACCCTGAACCAGAACCTGCAACCTACCAAGAAGAACTGCCTGGCTGCATAAGGACTCACCTGACTACTTTTCTGCAAAGGCCTAGTGCCCTGCTGTTGCCCTGCTGCCTTGCTGTCCTCTGGCTCTGGTGAGAAGTGCTCTCCAAGAGCTTGGCTAGAGCTTGCCTCCTGTTCCCTGAAGTCTCAAGACCAAAAAGACTTCATTTTTGCAAAAGAAATCCTTGTGCGGTGAAAATCGATGCACAGCCGCAAGAAACAACACACAGCCTGCATCGCGGTGAGCAAATCACTGCATGCCGAACCGGATCGACGCAGCCCGACTTCCCAAGGAGGAGAACAATGCAGCGCCATCGTTGCGACCGGAAATTCAAAGCACAGCCCAATTGGTCGACGCAAAGCTGAGCCAGAACAACGCAGCACGACTTTCTGAGAAGAATCGACGCAGCGCCTGCCGTGCAGCAGGAATTTCCACGCATCGCCCACCAGATCGACACAGCCCCTGTGATTTTGTCCTGTACGCCTAGGATTTCAACGCATCGTCCCCGGGGCGTCCAAAAACCCCGCAACCCGAAGAGCATTCCAGTCTACGCGCCGGAAATCGAACCAAAGCCTGCCCTGCGTGAAAACTCAATGACGCATCGTCTGTGTGCGCCGAAAAAATCGACACACACCTCCCTGTTTTCCACGCAACTCCTCCTCTGCGGTTCCTTGCAGAGAATTTGAATGCAAACCAGTACTTTGTGCTTGTAAGAGACATTTGTTGCTTTTTAAGAAATAAAGAATCTTTATATCATTTTCCAGTAATATTTCAATGTGTACTTATTGAACCTTAATCGTTTTGATCTGCATTTAACCAGATAAATATTATATATTTTTCTAAACACTGTGTGGTGTATTTTTGCGGTGTTATACTGTGTTATTGCAGGACTTATTGCACAAATACTTTACACATTGCCTTCTAAGTTAAGCCTGACTGCACATTGCCAAGCTACCAGAGGATGGGCACAGGATAATTTGTATTGTGTGTGACTTACCCTGACTGGAGTGAGAGTCCTTGCTTGGACGGGGGTAACCTAACTGCCAACCAAAGACCCCATTTCTAACAACTATGTAGTGCACAAACGATAATGTGTGCAAATCTATTTTCAGCGAATATTTGTAATTTGTGCATCACAAAGTAAAGTCTCATGATTTGTTTTGATCCTATTACAATCTTTGTTTCCATAACTCTTCCAAATTACAAAAAAACACTTAATTTGTGCTGTCTGAACTACTGACGTATTTGAAATATTTGTACAGTTCACTTATAAGTAAATTATAAATATTCAACCATTTAAATTATGTTGGGTGTTAGGGAAAATGACACCATGCGACCCCTTTCCTTAACAAAATCCTCTGTGGCTGCTCTCAAAACCCTCTCGCTTTGCAGTCAGAGAAAGAAATGTAAATAATCTCTCTATGGTAAAAGAATAGGCAGTAATTTATCAGAAGACATAGCCTGACATCTGATATCTGCATTTGAACACACAACAAATATAACATGATAGAAACAAAATTCATGTTTATTGATCATTCAGTTGAGTAACTCCAGCATGGTTCTGTCCTTTGGGGGTGGGGCGGATGTATAGTGCCAAGAGAAATGTAGGAGGTGGGACCCATTTTAACATACTATAGGCAAGTTTGTGCAAGTGCTGTATGTGCCCAAATGCTCAATTGTGAAATTAATATTTATCAGGATGCACAACAGCAAGTCGTGAATGTAAACAAGTAAGAAGAAATGCACCTCTCCTCAATGGCCCCAGAAACAGCTATGACTCTTAGGAAGGAACATCTACCACCACGGCCTGTCTACCTATTGTTCGACAAAGGGTGGGGTCATAGGGCGGAGTCCCTGATGCTTTCTGGCACCACCCTATGACGACTCGGGGCAGGGTGGGTTGAGGAGCCATTAAGAACCGGCATGCCGCACACCCCGAGCTGGTCACGCTGCCCCAGACGTCAACAAAAAGTGATGCTACTGCGTGTCATCTGGTGTTGGAATCCATAGGCCCCAGATAATGGCAGGACAGGGCTGAAGTGATTTAAGCCCTTGGGTATCCACGATGTCTGACATATACGAACTAAAAGTGCCTGCCTGGCTCCTGACGCTCGCATAACGCGAGGGTCAGGGAATGACTCCAACACATGGCAGCGTCGGCTGCCTTAAAGGTACATTTTGTTTTCCTGCTTTGTGTGTGAAACATTCTTCTTTCATTAAATAATGAACTCCAGCTTCTTAATGTAAATATATTTTTATTTTGTATGAAGGTAAACAGCCAGCCCAAGAATCAGGCCAGCACCAACTGCCTGCTTCTCTCCCGCATTCTCATTCTCCCCGTAACTTGTCATGGCAATGGTTGGCATAACAACCATGTCATGAGACACATATAAATAATACCTGCGATATACAAAATATATGCACATTTTGTTGCATAAAAGTTCTTGCCACTTAACTTCGTTTGACACGCCTGAAGGGGCATTTAGTTTAAAAAAAAATTTCATTTGGTAAATTTGTTGGGATATTTCAAACAGGTAAGGTTTTTCTGGGATGATGTACAGGTATTGTGTACAGACAAACAAGATCATGATAAAATGTCACGAAAAGTCTTATCTAAACTAAATGAAACTGGTCTAACAGTTGAGCTAAGCAAATGTAGATTTGCAGTTCAAGAAGTGGAATATTTAGGTCACATGCTATCGAAACAGGGTATCAAACCAAAGTTTAAATTAGTAGAAGCTACTGAAAAGGTTTCAAAGCCCTTGGATAAAGAACAATGACGATCGTTTTTAGGTCTGGCAGAGTTAAATGCAAAATTTGTTGATCCTTGGGCTGGCTGACTCCAATTGATCCCACCCTTGTCACCACTGAAAGGTCCTTCTTTCATTAAATAATGAACTCCAGCTTCTTAATATACAATATCTTTTTATTTAGTATGAAGCTAAACAGCCAGCCCAAGATCAGGCCAGCACCAACGTCCTGCTTCTCTCCCAGCATTCACATTCTTCCCTCCACTTGTCATGGCAACGGTTGGCATAACAACCATGACACACATATAAATAATACCTGCAATATACAACTGTGTGCTTTCCAAACTGATAACTAAATAGTCACAATGGGCAGAGTGTAATGTGATTATTTATTTCATAAAGCAGGAAAATTGGGGTGGAGGTGCAGCCCCTCTGCCTAAAGAAAGCAGCCATCCCTGTTCTTAAATGTATTGGTAGGAAATTAAAGATTAAAGTGTTTATATAAATTCAATAATTTCTTAAAAGGAAAGAAAACAGAAAAAATATAATAAGAGCTGCAGCCCTTGAAAGGAAAGAGAGGATATATACCAGCCTTTTTTTAATTGGATTGATGTGCTTTTAGTACACTTGGGCCCATATTTATACTCTGTTTGTGCCGGATTTGTGTCATTTTTTTAACGCAAATTCGGCTCAAAGCTAACACCATATTTATACTTTGATGCTACCCCTGTTTAACGTCAAAATATCCCAGTGTGCGTCATTTTCTGGATGCGTGAAACCGCCTTGCATTAATGAGATGCACGGTAGGCGTTCCCATCCAAAAAATGACTTAAACACCCGTGCGCCATATTTATCCAACCGTGCAAAAATGCCGCACGGCTGGGTGGCGGAGCTGAAAATGGTGCACATCCTGATTTGCGTCAAAATTTAATGCCTGGGTCAGGGCAGGCGTTAAAATGGGGCAAACACACCAGTACTTAAGGAAACCCACAGAAGCAACATCAGAGCTCCAAAAGGAAGACATGGAGGTGCTATTCATCCAGCATGCAAGAAGACGCAGAGCACAGGAGCAACAGCAGCAGCTTCCACCACACCAACAGGGACCCCAAAGGCAACGCCAAAGGCAGGAGTGGATATTCCAGACCAGGACAACCCTTCAGGGCCTCAGAGAACATGACATCATCCAGAGGCATAGAGCCAAACTGGCAAGCATTACAGCAGCTGCTGCGCCAAATTGAGCCGCAGTTGGCACCCAGCTTGCAGACACCTCACATCATTCCACCATAGACCAAGCTGCTATCTGTCCTGCACAAGTTGGCAAGTGGTTCTTTTCAAACCACTGGTGCCCTGGTTGCCGGGATCTCACAGCCCTCATTCTCTGCCTTCCTCCCCAAGGTACTGGATGCTATCATCTCCCTCACACCCTGCCACATCAGCTTCCCAAACACACAGCAGAAGCAGCAGGAGACCAAACAGAGCTTCTATCAAATCAATGGCTTCCCACATGTGCTTGGTGCCATTGACTGCACACATGTACGGATTGTGTCACCTGCTGCAACCGAGCATCTATACCGCAACAGGAAGCACACACACTCCTTCAATGTGCAGGCCATTGTGGATCACCGGGGATTGATCACCAACATCGTGGCAAAGTATCCTGGGAGTGTACATGATTCATTCATCTTCCGCCACAGCACCATCAATCAACACTCCCAGGATGGACGGTATGAAAATGGCCTACTTGTTGGTAAGTACAGAACCCTAGTTATATACACACTGCACAGCAACCCTGTAGGACAAACAACACATACACCACTAAATTGACACGTGGCCAGGAAGACACTGAGGTTGTGACACTGCTAGTCATGTTTGATATCCTGACCCAATGGGATATACACCTATGGACCAATGACAGATGCAAATGACAACAGATGCCACTCCAGAGATACAAGGGACCAATTTAAAACCACACAGTGACAATGACATGGCCTTAACTGACAGTACAACTTCGAAGATGAATCTTCCAATATCACATCTATAACACTCAATCACACACCCTTCCAAGCAATACCCACTGTGTAAGGGGTGTGTAATGTGTTTTGCTCCAGGTCAAATACCATGAGACACATAGCATGATGATGCTGACTAATGAAGGTGACATGGAATCATTGAGGCAGTACCAACATCTCACATCACTCCTGGGGTGGACTGTGCTATGAACACATATTGATGTGACAATAATACAAAGTGCACACTTCTACACGTACGGATTGAGACAATTACACATATACATAATAGATGTACAGGCACATGGACCTTCTGACACTTAAACCTTCACTCCCACAACTATGTTAGCCAGCTTACCTAGAGCAGGTTCAGTAGTGTAGGTACACGTTTGCACATGTGCCAACTCGGTGAGAGCACAAAAATAGGTTTGCATAGAACTTGTCACACATAGGATATTTGTGTATTGTCAATTGTGAACACTGTCAACTTATGGAGATGTGTTGTACATTGTCACCTAGCCAAATCAAAGGGCCTCACTGTTGTTTATCACATGCTATTACATATGTTGAATTGGAAGGGATGTTCAGGCCATATAATGCAACCGTGTTACCACCACAGTGGATTCGATTTTGATAATTAAACAACCCAATGCAGAAAGAGCATCCTAGAAACCTAGGATCCTACACAATAACGCAAACACAGATGAGTCACAGATGACACAACATAACAACTGTCATGCAAAGTAATAATCAAGGTGCAAGCACCATCCAAATATTTACACAAATTTTCTCTTTCAGCTGATCATGGTTACTGGATCCAGTCATGGATCATGACCCCATTTGCCAACCCAAGCACAGCATCAGAGCATGTCTGTAATGAGGCACATCAGAGGACATGCACCATAGTAGAGAGGACTTTTCGCATCCTGAAGTCCAGATTCCGGTGCCTCGACATCACTGGAGGCAGCCTCCTATATTCACCTGAAATGCTCTACAAGATCATTTTCACCTGTGCCATCCTGCACAACATTTGTGTAAGAAGGAACATTCCCCTCTATGAACCAGACCCACAAATGCCTGAAGAGGAGGATGCTGTTCGTGAAAATGAGGGGGACCATCCAAACACTGCAGCAGGATTGCGTCAGAGACAACACATTGTACAAAACCTCTTTTAACTATAGTCACCATCACCACTTTGTTATCATATGTCATTAAACACCTACCTTCATCACTCAATCATGCTCTGGGTAATTGTTATGCATCACATGATCCCTAGGAATCATAATCAGAGTTTAGCCTCATGGAGCATTGCAGAAATACTGATTAGGATACAGAAAAAGCCACATCATATTTGATGGGTATGAATGTACAGCCTACATCACACACAGTGTAAATGACATATATCCTGTCTATTTCACATGTGAAGGGCAATATCAGAGGACCACAGCTATGACACACATCCATGTTGCCAACATGGTCCATTGCACCACATGACACACAACTAAGACACAATCAATCATAAGGAAAAAAAGTGTCTCATACATGAGGCACTGGATGTGCTATTGCATTGCTAACAGGAATGTATGCCCAGACCCTTGACAGCAGTAAGTGTGACATCAGCTATCTTTGCAAGGAGCATGTGTGACAAGGAGTCTATCTAAGCAGAAAATGGATAGCACAAGTGCCCCAGATATGACAAGCATTGCTCACAAGACATGCCCTGTGCAGTCCATCCTAGGTAAAAAGTACTGCCACTGCCATGTTTTCAGTCTCTGGCCACCCTTCCCTAGCGGGGCCTGTAAATGGACTATCTGTACCGTGAGAATCTTCATCTACACACACCCAGACTCCCATTCTGACTCCTGTGTGCTTTCCTCTTCAGTATGTCATGCCATAGTGATAGTTCATCAGTCTGCATGGACTTCAGGTCCGATAATGCACTGCCTGGTAGTCGGTAGGACCTGTAATTAGCTGTCCATTGCTTCCCATGTGAAAGGTCCAGTTGGTCCTTTGAACTTGATTCTCAAATCCAGGACTTGTGAGAGACTGAAGCTGCACACAATTGTGAGCACTTCCATGCAGACCAGCCAAATTGAACCTGCCCTGCCATTGCTGCTGCCTGGAACTGCTTAGAAGCTGCCATTTTCTGAATCTCCTTATTGTGCATAGGTGTACAAATCACTTGTGTAACAGAGCCCTTGTGCAGACCACAGCACAAAAACAGTTGTTAGTTCCCACAGTGTTGTTCCAGCTTTTCCCAGTCAGAGTCTGCTCACTGTGTATTTGCTGTGTTCATGTTAGGTCCTGACAGAGCCTGCATCCTGTCAGCCTGACTGGTTCCTGTCTTTGCGTTATCCATAGAGGTTCCCTATGGCTACATTTGTCCCATAGTTGCTTTCCATGCCCTCTCTTTCCTCCTGGGGTATTGTGTCTGGTAGATCTACGATGAATCTTCAATTATATAGTATAGTTTTATCAGTTTCCTTATCGTATTCTGTTCTGGGACATGTATTCAAATTGCCTAATCCAGCCCCCATCCCTTGTCTGGTTTTGCTTGTATTCATTAGTGCCAAACAGTGACATTGTGCTATGGCTGTATGCATGGATTCGGTACTGTGCCTCCAGCACAACAAACAAGGGTTGCCAATGTGTATGTAAGGACAAAACATGTTTGTGCCCTGACAGTCCACACACAGATTCACTTCTGCCGCCACCTTTTGATGGTGCCTGCGTGTTGACTAGCTGTGAGATTAATCAGCACAGAGGCACTGATGTTCCCTGGTGCAGTGGGAGTTTTAGAGGCCACCCTGTGAACAAATGTTGTGATGAAAGCTGCCTGTTACCTATTACTGATCCATAACGTTTTTAAGCACACCAAGGTTGCCCTGTCATCAGCCTTATTAGAGTTCTGCAGTGCCATAGCTGGACTATCCCCATGTGTGTCGTTAGTTGTTCTTTGGCTTCAGTTCAAATCTGCTTTGAAGGATACTCTGTTAATTCAGGGAATGGCTCCACAGACTCATGACTAGACCTGCACGTAACTGTGACAACATGGAGGCCAATACTGACACAGGGTACACATGGCCACACATTTGAACTGGACACCTTAGTGCACTGAACCACTGGAAATATGTGAACACATGCAGCATGGTCTGCTGGACCTCCACAGCCACAGGAGAAACATAGGTCATTTGCATGACTCAAACTGTGGTGTACCATAACTTTTTTGGAGTGGATTTGGGACTCTGTGTCACAAACACTGCACCTACCTAGCATGTTCAAATGATGGACTCATGGGTAGTATACACACAAGTGACCATGAAGTGGTATCCAACATTCCATTACATGTGATGGCTTACATTGCCATTATCAACCGTCCTCTATCAATCCTGTGTATAGTTTGCCATGGGAGATGTTTGGTCCCCAAAGTCAGGGAAGTTCACACAGCATAAGACGCAACAGATATGACAAATACATATCATGACTGATCTACCTGAATAAATGGCATCTGATGGTTATCCACAATAACAACACATGCATACAAGCACATTATGCAAAACATGTCTTGTGACGTTCACACATAGGCCCAACAAAAATTGAAATAGCCAATTCACAGACATAAACACACAGGCCATGATTGAATTATTTAAGTTGCATAGCCTTTCTATCCTCTATTGATGCACCACCTGCTCAAACTAGAGAATACCAATTTTAAATCCAAATGTTTGGGTTGCTGTTGCATCAGTTAAGAGTGCTAATCCGGCACAACAACATGAGTATTATGGTCCGCAGTAGTGTGGTCTGCCACATGTGCCCAAACACTAGAACACACTCAGAAGGCCCTAACAGCCTATCGTTGTGTAGTTATAGCATTCATGTATGTTAGAAATGTGAATAATGACACAAACACAGTTAAAGACAGATATTTTGTCGCAAAAGTAGAAAATAAAGATGTATATGAGTAAAAATATGCCGCATATGCGTTAAAAAGTTACGCTCACAGCCATTATACATCCATTGGTCCCTAGCGGTAATTCCAACACTGCACCCCATGAAATTGGTTATCCATGAAAAATATATTGATCCTTGAATGAGGGGGAATTTTTAAGCATCTGCGTCAAGAAATATAATAAAAACGCACCACATTTGAGACAGGAAGTGATGTAATAGGATATCCTGTTTACAGAAATGGTACAGTGGGTGTACTTTCACTCTCACTTTGCAGTCTGTGATTCTTCTAGACTGTGTGGCTGTGTAGAGAGTTGTGTGTGTCAAAATTGTGCTTTTGTCTCCTGTATGCCATTTCAATTGTCATCTGTTGTGTTTGTAATTGTCTCTGTAAATCAGTGTAAGTGTGTTTTTGTCATTTTTTGTGTCTAATTTTGTATTTTGTACTATTGGGAGTGTGTAGTGGGTATTGTTAGTTGGGGTATTGTTGGACTGCTTATGGGTTCTTTAAGGTTCATTTTCAAACCTCCTTTCCCTGTATTTCCCTCTTTTCCCTTTCCTATCCCTATTATTTTTGTGATGTTGGGAAGGCCACGTCTGGGGAGAATGGGTGAGGAGGAGCTGGGGGCTTTCATTTGGCTGGTGTGCCACTTCCTCCCCCTGATGTTAGAGGCTGGTGGCAGGGTGATACAAGGGTATCACACCGAGACGAGGAGGCTCAGGTGGTCCAAGGTGCTGTTCTACCTAAAGAGAGTGTTCAACAGCCAGCGCAATGACCACCAACTCAAACATCGCTGGGCTGACCTTGTGGCCAGAGAGCAAGACCTGCTGGACCACCTGGGTGTGGCGATTGGTGGTCCTGTTGCTGAGTACAGATCAGACTAATGTGTACAGTAAAATGCTCTGTAGTGACAGCAGCAGATTTGGTGACATGCTGCATGCAATGTTTGTGGACATGTGGAATGCAAGGTGAACATACAGTGGCCCTGATTTATACAATATTTGCTACGCATTACCGTCATTTGTTGACGCAAAAGCTGCACAGACTTATAAAAGACAACTTGATCTTGCTGCTTTGACGTCAATAGATGATAGTAATGTGGCACAAACAAATGTATTATTCATGGCCTGTGAGTGTACCAGGAATGAGATGTATTTCACATGCTAATGCAAGGAATTAATGTAGCCCCCAATTATTTTGAATACATGTCTGAACTGTACTCATGGGCATACATACAAAGATCTTCCTAACCTCTGGTAATGTCTTAGGCTGATATTTTGACTTTTTTTGTGCAGCATTTAAATTAATTATGGATGCCAAAGGAATGCACACTTGATAATATCTAAATGTTTGGTGCTACTTTCCATAGATGTAGCGTAAAAACATGAAGCAAATGCTACCCATAAAAAAAAAAGATCTGACCCTATGTTCATTGTTCCTTTGTGTTTTATTTTGCCTTGGGCCATCTGTGTAATTTTATAGCCAAGCAATTTTCATAAGTTAATGGGTCATCATGGGATCCCTGAACTTTGTGAATGCATGGTCACAAATTATTTATTTGCATGATGTTGTGCAAGGGACCCCCGACTGCTTCCATCATACGTTTAAAGTGACGAAATAGTTTGCTAGTTATGTTTGGTACACCCTTGCTGATCTAGTGCAGCATATATACAATTGTTAACTTCTCAGTATAAAGGCTATCACTAACATGGGTGTATGCTAAGATCAGCAGACCAGCATTCCTGTGACTGCTGCCATTCCCAAGGTGCATACAAATTGAGACCTATCAACCATCAAGATTGCCACAGTAGGACATTTGCTAAACCATGTTTCAATTAGGGGACAGTGTCAGTTTGTTGTATAACCACTGATCACCCAACTTAGCAAATGTAAGATGATGAATGTGGCCAACTGTGATCTCCAATACCTGATATAGGTACACAGGGCCCTGAGTAACACATTTCAGGTGCAATGACTACACATGTGCCCATGCATTCTGTCACGGAGGATCAAATTAGACACTGTCAGCATATATTTCTTTGTTGTTTTGATTTAGATAAATGGCCAATCCATGTTTAGCGTAACATTGTCATCAAGTAACACACAGGATCCCTGCCATCATGGTGTCATAGGGGTCATATACGGCTCTGGGTACACTGCCAATGTGGCATATGTAACCTACATACAATACAGGCACACATATAATGGACCATAGAAAGCACAATAATTCCTGAACTAAACTCAACCCACATGAGCATCACACAGTAACTCATTGTCCCTTGATGCACAAGCCACAATACCTGAGTGACTGGTATTGCAGTGCACCAGGAATGTGGCTTTGCATGTCTCTCATAACAACAAATGAAGAAATGGAGTATCCTCTAGAAATAATTCTGCACACAATTATTGTTAGGGCTAGTGCATGTGTTCATATGTGTGTCTATCACTCACTGGAGTGACAGGGTCAGTACATGTTTGCAGTAGTATGTCTGTTGGGGTGAGTACATGCCTGAGGTGCTGCTCTATCATATAAAATGTCACACACAGTGATTTGTTGTTCCAAGTTTTGTACAGTGAGCAGACATTGAGCACATTTCACCTTTCCATGTTTTACAGGTGGACCAGCCCCCTAAACAATTGGAGAAGTGTCTCGATTTGCAGACCCAGACATATCCAGTACGTGTTGATATGTTAGTTCTGTGTTGTGTTTGTAGCTGTTGTGTGATTGACTCCTGTGTGTTAGACACATTCAAAGGTATGATGTGCTGGCACATGATCTGATATGTGACTTGCCTGGAGTTTGACATTTTGTTTCAAGTTTGAGTTGGACAATCAGTGGCGGAGAGTCACATTTTGGGATTCTAATGCTGCGCTATAGGCATGGGCAAGTGAACAGGGTGATATTTGTTGCCACATTTATGCAATGATAAATTTGGTGGTGGCCATTTTCATGATTTAGTCAGCAAGTCATACCCTGATTCACACAGACCAGTGATGCCAAAGTATTACCCACAGACTTGAGCCTCCCTGTTAACTAACCTACATGTAGGACTGTATGTTTGACTTCCTAGCAGCATCTAGCTCCACATGTCGTGCTACGTTTATGTGGCACTTGAGTAGAATGTCATAGGTGTGCATGTAGCTCAAGCCCAGATTGGTGCTTGCATCTATGTGCTTGTTTTTGGAAAGGTATTAGTGAGATCAAATGATGTTGACAATTGTCCGCAATTAGGAACATAAATGTGGATGTGATTGTCCAATGTTTGAGTCAATCCTGTTGGCAGCCCTCCTTACCTGTGGTGGACTGACTAAACACATGGACAGCTGTCCAAAGCTTCCGGTCTGTCCTTGATGTTTGAAAGTATGTGTTGCATGTCCATCACCCACTGAGACACAGAGTTAGGCTTATGAAATATGTGTACATTGGTGTGAGGATCCCAGTGTAGAAGACAGACATGTAATTCCAACATTCATTTGTTCCAGGATACCCCCTCATGATTAGCAACTGCATACCAACCAAGAAATTCCATTTACAAATCACAGATCTTGTCGGGCTTGATTGTCATTCAAAAGATAGTCATTAGTTGGCCTGTCACATGTGGAGTACTTGCAGCATTTGTTATGAGACTAATGGCAGTACAATGATGCACAGATCATTTAAGTAGGTACACACCTTTTTGAGCATTGCTGTGCTGTTACATAGTAGCTGTGTAGGCTGCGTTGCCCTGTTGTCATTCCTCAGGGACAGGACCAAGAGTCCTCACACACCTTAATGGGTGTCATGCTTCATCACATTACTACAGACGACTCCAAGACCTTCGGAAACTAAACTTACTTGTGTGTCTACCTTCACGCCAATGTCTAACACCATCAAGAAGATTATCAATAAAAGATGGGGTATTCTCTGTAGTGGAGGCGAGAATGTTTCAAAACCGCTGTTTGCTTTCAAAAGGACCACTAATATAAAAGATATGTTGGTCCATACCCGTCCCAGACCTCGGACTGCCTCCACCAGACAATCGTCCCTATGGGACCTTCCGCCAGTTACCGGGCATTTCCCATGTGGGAATTGCAATGTATGTTCACTCACTAAACGAGTGGATTCACTGGAATTGGAACCTATTGGAAAATGGCGACTGCTCAAACATACCAATTGCAATACTCGCAATTGTGTGTACCTGATTACCTGCCCTTGTGGTTTACATTATGTAGGTATGACCACAAGAGCGGTCAAATTAAGAATAAATGAACACCGCAGTAACATTCGCTGCGGCCGTGCTTCGACCAAATTGAGTATCCACTACATAGAATTGAGACATAGGGGGTCATTTTGACCTTCCGCCAAGGTACCGCCGCTGAATGACCGCACCGCGGTCAAAAGACCGCGGCGGCCATTCAGACATTTCCTCTGGGCCGGCGGGCGCTCTCCAAAAGAGCGCCCGCCGGCCCAGAGGAAATGCCCCTGCAACGAGGATGCCGGCTCAGAATTGAGCCGGCGTAGTTGCAGGGGTGCGACGGATGCAGTTGCACCCGTCGCGTATTTCAGTGTCTGCTTAGCAGACACTGAAATACTTTGCGGGGCCCTCTTACGGGGGCCCCTGCAGTGCCCATGCCATGGGCATGGGCACTGCAGGGGACCCCAGGGGCCCCGCGGCACCCCCTACCGCCATCCTGTTCCTGGCGGGAGACCCGCCAGGAACAGGATGGCGGTAGGGGGTGTCAGAATCCCCATGGCTGCGGAGCGCGCTCCGCAGCCATGGAGGATTCACAAGGGCAGTGGTAAACCGGCGGGAGACCGCCGGTTTACCCTTTCTGGCCGCGGCTGAACCGCCACGGTCAGAATGCCCTCGGGAGCCCCGCCAGCCTGTTGGCGGTGCTCCCGTGGTCGGTGACCCTGGCGGTCACCGGCCGCCAGGGTCAGAATGACCCCCATAGTCCTGACGACATGTGGTGGGTTGTACTGCAGACTTGCGCACAACAAGGAACGAGTCCCCTTTTCGAACTAGAGCAACGTTGGGCTTTTAAACTTAACACACATCGTAAGGGCTTAAATGATGATATACAATGGACCAATTTTTCTTTCTGAACCACTCTAGTAGGATTACTAGTACCATCCCACTTTGTCCAGCACATTTATGCACAATTTGGAGGCTACCTGACTAGGCACCTCTGTCAACACCAGGACAGTGCGCGCTCTACGGGCATCTAGAATGCAAAAACCCAACACTTGCAAGATAATGTAATTTATGCATTGTGATGATATGTTATTGTTTAACCTTTTGCATTGCAGAATTCCATCCAAAAGATTCATTTTTAAGGTGCTTATAAATACTGTACATTTGCAATGTATTGCTGCAGACATTCAGAGTGTGTTAGGGTGTGGTCCCTTTCCAGGGCCTTCTAGAGACTTTCCCTGCAACATGCCTGGGCATGGTTCTAGGCTGGGCCAAGACTCTATAAAAGAGAGTCATCCCAACTTCCAGTGCTCACTATTCAGAGGTCCCGGTGCAGAGCAGCAGCTTCTTCCTGAGCTCCTGTCCCGGCGGCCTATTTGGATTTTCCAGTCTTCTGCGCTCATCTCTCATTGGTGATCACTGTTTCCAGGCGGTAAGACGGTGTTTGGACATTTCCCAACACCGTAATTGAGAATTTTCATATTCTTAATTTTAATTCTTAAATGAATAACAGATTACTTGTGTGCTGCCATTTTTTGACATTTGTATGGTGGTTTGCAAATAGGGAGGACGTGCAATTTATTCCATAAAGATTTGACTTCGTTATTACATTGTTGTTCATTGCGCGCTGATATTTCTTGACATTTACATGATGTTTGACGAGTTGGCAAGACGTGCAACTCGTTTCATGAGCATTTAACTTTGTTGTTCATTGCGCGCTACCATTTTCTGGCATTTACATGGTGGCATTCGAATCGGCAACACGCGCGATTCTTTCCTTGAGTGTTTTTTCATGTTATTCATTGTGCGCTACCATTTCTTGGCATTTGCATGGTGGCATTTGAATCGGCAAGACGCGCAATCCTTTCCCTGAGTGCTTTTCATGTTGTTCATTGTGCGCTACCATTTCTTGGCATTTGTATGGTGGCATTTGAATCGGCAAGACACGCAATTCTTTCCTTGTGTATAAATAATGTAAATTACTGTGCGCTACTATTCTAAGACATTTTCTTGGTAGCATTTCAAGTTGACACGTTGCGTGATTTATTCCTTGAATCTACGTTGTGTGATTTCATGGTGCACAATCCTTTATGGTGTTTAATACTCATATAAAAATCTGCAATGTGCGCAATTCACTTCCCAATGTTTTTTCTGAGATGAACACAACAATACCAGAGTTCTAGATGTAATGCTGTGTGTTCCTGATATATATTCTTAAAAGGAGATTCAAATGGTTGTTTAGAAATTGCTCAGAGTGTTTCCTGATTCTCATGCTAAAGAAAGTACTCGAATCTGAAAGTCCTATTGAACTTTTCCTGTTTTCTCTTCAGGCATTCGGTCATCTAAAGCCTAGTCAGTTTTAGGACTATTCTAGGGTTGTTCATGTTTTTCGGAAAAGACGAAGCTTAGAGTTGCAGCATGGTACTGATTTCATGAGATGTAATTTTGATGTTGTGTTTTAACCTTTTGCTTCCTACAGGTCTCCTTCCCAGCTGTTCCCGTCCTAATCCCCTTTTCCCCACTTAGACTCTCTTAGACTCTGTGATAAATCTAATCAGAGTATTGGAGCTGTCTTGTGGTGGAAGTGTTGGGAACGTGCACAGACCCCGAGGATCTGGCGACTCTGACAACCTCCCTCTGACTCTATTACTTTCCTTTTTTATCCATTTATTTGTGCAAACCTCGCTGTCAGTACCTTTGGTCTACGACTGGATATTAGTGTTCCCATGCCCCATTAACATACTCTGGGGGTCATTCTGACCCTGGCGGTAAAAGGCAGTTACCGCCGGTCAGAAGACCGCCATAACACCGCCGCGGTAACCCGCCAGGGTCATTCTGACCCACAACTGCCAAACCGCCAAAAATCCAACCTCCACTGAAGGCCGCCACATCAGCGATAAACTGGAGATGAACAAACCTCCACCGTCACGCCAACAGAAATACGCCCATGCCATTACGACCCACCAATCCACGCGGCGGTCTTTCAACCGCGGTATCCCATTGGCGGTACACACCGCCGCGCTCAAAATACACACACCTTTACAAAACACAGCCACATTGGATAATTCAAAATACACACACCTGATACACATACAAACACCACTCCCACACAATCAATACGATATAAAACACACACCCACATCACCCACAAACCCCCACAAATCGAAATTCAGAGACAAGGCGCAATACACAGAGAGAGAGCACAGGGAACGCAAACCACAACACACACAGGAACCCAACATCATCCCCCACACTACATCTACGCACAAAACACCACACACCACTACACTCATCACCACAAACACCACCCCACACCTCATCCACGCCACCCCATGGCACCCCAAAGACACCCCAGGTTCTTGGACCAAGAACTCAGGGTCATGGTGGAGGAAATAATCAGGGTAGAGCCCCAGCTCTTCGGCACACAGGTGCAGCACACCACAATAGCCAGGAAGGCGGAGCTATGGCAAAGGATCGTCGACAGGGTCAACGCTGTGGGACAGCATCCCAGAAATCGGGAAGACATCCAAAAGCGCTGGAACGACCTACGGGGGAAGGTGCGGGCGATGGTGTCAAGACACAACATCGCTGTGCAGAAGACTGGCGGCGGACCCCCACCCACTCCACCCGAATTCACAGCATGGGAGCAAGAGGTCTTGAACATCCTGCATCCTGAGGGCCTCGCTGGAGTAGGCGGAGGAATGGACTCTGGTAAGTCTAATCTCAACTACTTCCAACCACCAGCATGCCAACCCCCACCCCCACCCTCACCCCCAACCCCCCAGCACATATCCTCCCTGCTAATGTCTCACCACCACAACCCACCCAAACCAACACCAACCCCTGAATGCCAACACAAACCATGGACACCCATCACCTAAGCATGACCACTGCACATACCCATCCCCCCCCCAAACCACCCTCACAACTCCTCCCACAAGGGAATGCCAGCACTGGGGGACAAGGGCACCCACAATTCGCACGCCATGGCACACAGAGAAGCAATAACCATACTCTTTTACCCCTGCAGGGCCCGAACGCCAAGACACCGGTCCGGAGGGTCCAGAAATGTCCATCCCACCCCCAGAACAGGCCCCCAGTGATGACAGCAGCTCTGTCGACCTAGTACCTGATGACCAGCCCGGCCCATCGGGGACCTCTAGACAGTCGGTTCCCCTCAGGCAGCCACAGGCCACAGCAGACCTACCCCCCTCTGGAAACCCCAGCACGGCACCCACCCAGCGGGCCCATGCCTCTGTCTCCAGGACAGGTCAAGCAGCGGTGTGTCTACCACTACAGGGCACCCAGGGCAACCCACCACCCCAACAACAACAGGGACCTGGGGGCAGTGGTAGTGGGCACACCGTCCAGGGGACAGAGGCCCAGGAACAAAGGGGAACTGGGAGGGCCGCTGTGTGACAGAGGGAGGACAGGCCTAGGGAACCCACTGTCCAAGAGGCCCTCACCACCATCATGGGAGCGTACCACCACTCCCAAGAGACGATGGCGACGGTCCTGGCCAGGTTCCAGGAGATCCAGGCCATGCAGGAGGGCCAGTACATGGGGTTCCGGGAAGAACTGCGCAGCATCAGTTCCGCAATGGGTACAATCGTGGTGGCACTCAACCAGATTGTCACCACATTGCGGGACCATGTGGCCCCCCAAAGGGCCCCTGCCACTAGCATGGAGGAAGAACAGCCCACCACCTCCGCCGGCGCTAGTGGTCAGGAGGCCCCGACACAACAGCAACGGCCCACCCGGACCCCACCCCCTGCAGAACATGAACCACCCCGCAAGAAAGGCCTGAGATCGAGGAAGAAGACAGAGTAGGATGTCAAGACCCCCGCCATGCACGGATCCCCCCGGATGTCATCCCACTGTCCCACTTGTTCACCCTGTCCAACCTTGAACTGCCCCTGCTCCACCTTCCGCAGGCATATGGACAATGCACCTGTGCGAACGTGAGTCTGGACTCTGCCATGGACATGCCTCCACCATCACCCATCACCCTTTTTGAACTATACACCAATTTTTGCACTTCAATAAACACAATTATTGCACAAAAACCATCAGGAGTCTGCTATTTATTTTTCGAAACCAAATGTATTCGATATAACCAACAAAAAATGTCCAAATACATTGTGATGACAACATACCAGTGTCACACAGCGGTAGTCCATGGGGAAATAAACCAGAGGGCACTCCGTGGGGACCACATCACTGAAATAGGAAGGCAAAATCACAACTAAGTTACCATACATTGGGGTGAAAGGTCAGACAGTAGAGAGCCAGTACTGTTACAGATATAATAAAATGCAGGAGTAGATTCTTACCTGTGTGTTACTGGAAATACTGCAGTATCACTCTGTCCCTGTTGTCTGTGTCGTCCTCTTCGTCTTCCTCCTCTTCACTCTCCGCAGGCTCCACAGCGGCCACAACACCACCATCTGGACCATCCTCCTGCAGGAAAGGCACCTGGCGTCGCAAAGCCAAGTTGTGAAGCATGCAGCAGGCCACGATGATATGACACACCTTCTTTGGTGAGTACAGTAGGGATCCACCTGTCATATGCAGGCACCTAAACCTGGCCTTCAGGAGGCCGAAGGTCCGCTCGATCACCCTCCTAGTACGCCCATGGGCCTCATTGTACCGTTCCTCTGCCCTTGTCCTGGGATTCCTCACTGGGGTCAATAGCCAAGCCAGGTTGGGGTAACCAGAGTCACCAATTAGCCACACACGCTGTCTCTGTAGCTGTTCCATCACATAAGGGATGCTGCTATTTCGCATGACGTACGCGTCATGCACTGACCCTGGGAACTTGCCATTTAAATGGGAGATGTACTGGTCAGCCAAACAGACCACCTGGACATTCATCGAATGATAACTTTTTCGGTTCCTGTACACCTGCTCATTGTCTTTGGGGGGGACCAAAGCCACATGGGTACCATCAATGGCACCAATGATATTGGGAATGTGTCCAAGGGCATAGAAATCACCCTTCACTGTAGGCAAGTCACCCACCTCAGGGAATATGATGTAGCTCCGCATGTATTTCATCAGGGCAGACAACACTCTGGACAATACCTTTGAAAACATAGGCTGAGACATCCCAGATGAAATGGCCACTGTAGTTTGAAATGATCCACTAGCCAAAAAATGGAGTACTGACAGCACCTGCACTAGAGGCGGAATCCCTGTGGGTTGGCGGATGGGTGACATCAGGTCTGGCTCCAGCTGGGCACACAGTTCCTGTATAGTGGCAGTGTTGAGTCTGTAGGTGAGTATGACATGTCGTTCTTCCATTGTCGACAGGTCCACCAGTGGTCTGTACACAGGAACATTCCTCCGTCTCCTCGCAAGTCCCAGCGGACGGTGCCTAGGAAGGACAACATGGAGCACAGAGTCAATCAACCCACAGGTAAGTTCCCACAGCCTGCACAGTACACGAATCTCTCTGGATTGAATAGCTTGTATGAGTGTCGATGCAAGGCCTAGCCATGTGTGACGCAGTGGGAATTAAGCCATGTGGGCCCTTGAAATGGCGGCTACCTGACCTGTGAAGTGTGACAATGTGAAGTGAGGTCATTGCGCTGGCGTGGCACGCCGTGGCGGTAGGCGGTCGAAGACCGCGGCGCAAAGCAGCATTGGTTAACATTGAACCCTATGGGTTTCAGGAGCCAATGACGATGTGCGCCGGCGGTCGCGGTACGCACCGCCTCGGTACGCACCGCCGCGGGCGTGACACCATTTTCTCTCTGCTTAATCACACGAGACCTGACCATCCACAGGAGAGGACCTATACTGCAAGTGCTGCTGTGACCTCGGTCTGGAAGTGACAATGGCTGCTGCGACTGGGGAAAGGGCCCCCGCCTTCAGTTCCGAAGAGTTGGAGAAGCTCGTGGACGGGGTCCTCCCCCAGTATGCGCTACTCTACGGTCCTCCAGACCAACAGGTGAGTACACGGGGGCCAATGCATAGTGGGCAATGCCTGTGATGAGTGGGGTGGATGTACGATGGAGGGGAGGGGAGCGAATTACGAATGCATGGCACGACAGATGAGAGCATGTGCCACCTGGCAAGTTTGGGGAGGGAGGGCCACTCACATCGAGCATGCAGAAAAGTGATGATGTTTCTTTTCCCCCCCTGTACATGTCACATAGGTCAGCGCCCATCAAAAGATCGATATTTGGCGTGCCATCGCCAAGGACGTCCGGGCCCTGGGGGTCCACAACAGACGGGGCACCCACTGCCGCAAGAGGTGGGAGGACATCCGCCGCGGGAGCAGGAAGACCGCCGAGGCTCTGCGGGGGATGGCCTCCCAACCTAGGAGGGGTGCCAGTCGTACCTTGACCCCCCTGATGTCCCGGATCCTGGCGGTGGCCTACCCCGATTTAGATGGGCGCTTGAGGACATCACAGCAGACACAAGGGGGTGAGTAACAGCACATTCAGCTAAATTTGTGCGCAGTGGAGGTGCCTGGGTGGGGGAGGAGGGCTGTGGGTATCCCTAGGCCAGGGCGATTTCTGTAGGCTAGGCCCCTCCGTGAGGTCTGGTCCTGTGCCCCCGCCCCCCACCTCTGTAGGGTGCCCAGTAACGCTATTCATGGACCTGTGTATTCTGTGTGGGCAGTTGTCGCCCATAGGCTTGTAGGGCATGTCCCAGGGAATGAGTAGTGTACCCCAAGTGCGCAGCGTAGTGCAGGGGGCTTCTGTGTCTGTCCTCTCCGCCAACAGTGTCCCCAATGCATGCACTCAACTTGTCTTTATTTCTCCATCCCCCCCCCCAATTTCTTTGTTTTTTGGTGAATGTGTGCATTAGCATCATCAGGCAGAGGAGAAGTGGCATCGGCGCAAGAGGGAGCTGCATCTCACATGGCCCCGGAGGGCCATGCAACGGACTCCGACATGACCAGTGAGACGGAGGGCGAGGGGGGCTCCACCACGGGGACCCGTGCAGACGTCAGTGACACCGACACGTCCTCGGATGGGAGCTCCCTTGCGGTGGCGGCAACATCCGTGCCCACCGATACTACAAGTACACACCAGCTCCGCCCTCCCAGCAGCCCCTCGGCCTTTGGCCCGTGCCCGCACGTCCCAGGCACCTCAGGCCCTGCCCCAGTCACCCCTGCTGCCCTCAGTGAGGAAGTCATTGACCTCCTGAGGACCATCATTGTTGGGCAGTCTACCCTTTTGAATGCCATCCAGGGTGTGGAGAGGGAGGTGCATCAAAGCAATGCATACCTGGAGGGCCTTCATTTGGGTCAGGCTGCCCATCAGCGATCGTTCAACGCTCTGGCCTCAGCACTGACGGCAGCGATTGTCCCTGTCTCCAGCCTCCCTCTTCTAACTCCCTCCACCCAGTCCCACTCCCCTGTTCCTCTGCCTATCACATCCACACCTACAGACCAGCCTGCACACACCTCAACACCCAAGGGAAGCTCATCCAGACATAAGCACCACAGAACACACAAGCATTCCCACAAGCAACATACAGATGCAGACATGCCAACAGCCACTACCTCCTCTGTGTCCCCCACCTCCTTGTCTCCCTTCTCCCTCCCTGTGACGTCTACACTCACACCTGCATGCACACCACCATCAGCCAGTACACCCATCACCAGCACACCCTCCACACCAGTCCGCACACGTGCAGTCACTACCCCCACTGCCATGTACACGTCCCCTGTGTCCTCTCCCAGTGTGTCTGTCACCCCCGCTTCCAAACCACACAAATGCAGGCAGGCACCCAACCAACAGCCATCCACCTCACGTCAGCCTCCAGCCCAAGCACCTGCACCCAAAGACACCAGACTTGACTCTCCTACAACCACATCCTCTTCCTGCACTCCCATACCCACTCCAGCTACCCTTCCCATGGCTCCTAAAAAACTAATCCTCTATAAACTGGACCTCTTTTCCTCACCTGACCCACCCCCTCCATCTCGTAAGAGTTCCAAAAACACCTCAGCCACCACCAGCCCAGCAACTCCCAAGAACGTCGTGACTGGTTTTTGGAGTCCGCCCTTTCCTTGTGCAGGGACATCGGCCAGCAGCAAAGGCACAGCCAGCCCCCCCCCCTGGGAAGAGGAGCAAAAAACTGAAGGGCAGGCGCGACAGGCCTGATACGCCTGCCCCCAAGGAGGGTAGCCTTGCACCGTCACCTGCCACATCGGGTAAGGGAGCCAAAGGCCACGGAGAGTCTGCCAAGGAGGGCAAGGGCAGCAAAGCGCAAAAGGCAGGGAGCAGCCGACCTGGCCATGAGGGCCCCACCAGCCCCATTCCGGGGGTATCGGAGGAGACCCAGGGCCCCAGGACTCCATCACAGGAGGGCCCCGCAACGGAAAGGTCCGATGCTGACTGAGCAGGAAGTATTGGCCAGGTGTGGTTCACTCGAACACAAGACAGGCACCGCTGAACAGGGCCCCGCCGTGAGGAGCACCGCTGAACAGGGCCCCGCCGTGAGAAGCACCGCTGAACAGGGCCCCGACAAGACAGGCACCGCTGAACAGGGCCCCGCCGTGAAGAGCACCGCTGAACAGGGCCCCGCCGTGAGAAGCACCGCTGAACAGGGCCCCGCCAAGACAGGCACCGCTGAACAGGGCCCCGCCGTGAAGGGCACCGCTGAACAGGGCCCCGCCGTGAAGAGCACCGCTGAACAGGGCCCCGCCGTGAGAAGCACCGCTGAACAGGGCCCCGCCGTGAAGGGCACCGCTGAACAGGGCCCCGCCGTGAAGAGCACCGCTGAACAGGGCCCCGCCGTGAGAAGCACCGCTGAACAGGGCCCCGCCAAGACAGGCACCGCTGAACAGGGCCCAGCCGTGAAGAGCACCGCTGAACAGGGCCCCGCCGTGAGAAGCACCGCTGAACAGGGCCCCGCCAAGACAGGCACCGCTGAACAGGGCCCTCCTGTCAAGCACCGCTCTGCTGGGCCCTCCTGTCAAGCACCGCTCCGCTGGGCCCTCCTGTCAAGCACCGCTCCACTAGGCCCTCCTGTCAAGCACCGCTCCGCTGGGCCCTCATCTCAAGCACCGCTCCGCTGGGCCCTGCTGTCAAGCACCGCTCCGCTGGGCCCTCCTGTCAAGCACCGCTCCGCTGGGCCCTCATCTCAGGCACCGCTCCGCTGGGCCCTCCTGTCAAGCACCGCTCCGCTGGGCCCTCATCTCAAGCACCGCTCCGCTGGGCCCTCCTGTCAAGCACCGCTCCGCTGGGCCCTCCTGTCAAGCACCGCTCCGCTGTAATCCACCTGATGGACTGTGGCTTTGCACCCCCCAGGATGGCACAGTGGGCAATCCACCCACTGTAGAGACTTGAGAGACTGTGGCTTTGCACTCTCCAGGATGGCACAGTGGGCATGGAGGCCCTTCGTGGATCTGGCGTCGTGGACTCATGTGGCTGAGGTGCCCCCCCTTCCCTTCCCCCTGAGGTGCCAGTTTTTTATTTTTGTGATGCCCCAGCAGTGTTCTCTCCAATGGACTCGATCTCGTGTGTGGGCTTTGCCCATGTGTTGGTGCACATTGGCCCACGGACATTTGGACTTTGCAAAACTGTGCCGGACTTTTGCTACTTGTATATATATAGTTCTAGATGTGTATTAATTCTTTATATATTGGTAAGTTCGCTATACTTAATTATTGATGTAATATAGTTCTATTTTTACAATCATTGCCTTTTGTCTTTGCATTTTTGTTTTGGGGGGTTGGGGGTGTCACTCTGACTTTTCAATCTGCATTGGTGTGTAGGTATTTCGGTGGGGGTGAGGGTGGGGGTGGGTGTGTGGCGTATGTGTGTGCCCGTAACCTTTCCTCCTCCCCCCTCCCCTGTGTCGTAGGTGCAGTACTTACCGTTGTCGTCTGCGGCGACGTTCGTGATCCTGGAAGAAGAGCAGGAAGGCAATGGCTGGGAGGATGTGGAGTTCCGGTTCCATGCTGTCCCGATTCCGCATGGAGTGTGTCGAGGTGAGCGTTTTCCATTGGAAATGTCTGTTTCCGCCGTGTTTTTATCGGCGGGGCTCCCGCCCCGGAAAAGGTGGCGGATTGGTGAGTTGTGATAGGGTGGGCGGTACATTGTTTGCCGCCTGTCTGTTGGCGGTGACCGCCGCGCTGTTTGTTTGTGCCGCCGTGGCGGTCGGAGTGTTAAAGCGGCGGCCTGTGTTGGCGGTTCCCGCCAGGGTCAGAATTCCATTTTTTGGACCGCCAGCCTGTTGGCGGGTTGGCCGCCGCTTTAACACTGACCGCCAGGGTCAGAATGACCCCCTCTGTGTTTTAGATGACCTTCTGGCAGCATTTGGTTCCTATTTATTTAACAATTCTCCACTTATTATTTTTGTTGAGTGGAGCACTGCTCCAAGATGGCCGCCGTCTAGACCTGCTAAGTAGCATCATTTTCGTGAGCCCCCTTTTTCTCTTTTTGTTACCAACAACACTTTCGGTTCCTTAGGCCGTGTCCACTGCGTTGCCGTGCAACGCGAGTATTAACCCTACCCACCAATGGGGGTCCACTTCCGGGTACCTGATTATTTCTACCCCGAGGTCTGCAGCTCCCTCTACTTCCAGGAGCGCGACCAGGGGTAGGTGAATACATCCGACGTCAGGATTATACAAGTGAGTGTCCCGATAGGTACTGTCTTCCTCTTTGTATGCTTATCGCTAATAACAATAATACGACAGAACATACGAGGCTGGAACGCGTCACCTTCCTTAGACTTGCGTGACCGTCAGAGAGCAACACGCGACAGGCTCGAATTCCGAGCCTGTGCGTCTCTTACTTTGTTTGTAGAGGGCTGTGTTACATACTGGAAACGCCCCGACGTGTGGATTTCATTTTAGCTCGTGCACATAATAGTGTATTCCCTTCCTATTCCGAGCCGATCTAATCTCGGCAGGGTGGATTTTGAGCTTCTCTGAACTTATGAGGCATTTTTTGACAGTATTTCTGCATAGACACCGATTCCGTTTTACGTTTGACTACAACCGGTTGGAGTAAAATAATGTGGGGTGTTTAATCTAGGTGCCTTGAGAGATTATCAACTCCATCCTGATTATCATTAACCTGTTCCACACTATTTCAGGATATGCTGAACACCTTTTGTCATTTATGATTCTGATTGTTTCATTGGTATTATAACACAATTGTCTGTTTTCTCGCTGTTTTGTCTACTTAACGGTTAGAGTGTATTATAAGCCTGGCTATTGGCCTGCGTGATCCCATGAAGCCCTGTCCCAACTCGGGAGGGTAAGCCTACTGTTATTTATTCAGCATGAGTGTGCTACCACCAACACCTCCACCTTGTGTTGCACAGTTTGTCACATGTTTACTGTTTGTTTGCCGAAACAAGGGTATGTAGTACATTACCTATTTGTTGATACCTTTTATACCTTTGCAGGGAGACCATTAGGAACAGAAAGTTCGGGTCAGGTTGGACTTTCGTAGGTGACTGGTGATACTTTTTTGACTGTCAGTTATAGTTTGTAAGAGTCCACTTAATTTAAAGTTGGAGAAGCTTAGAAAAACATTAGGTCCTGAAGAAGTGTCATAGGATCCTGGTGGACCACAGAGACGCAAAACATGTCAACCCTAATTTAAGGCGGGTCTGGTAGTTCCTGACCCCCTTCCTTCTTCTTTTTTGCACATTCAGTATTAGAGAGTGGTTGAGCATTATCTCTACCTCATTCCCTGGATATATTTTTAATCTTGGCCATCACCCCATACAGATAAATAAACATAGTACTTAGTGGGGGTCCTGAGCCAATTTTATTCAGTTGTGCTTGATCTCTTCTCCCCTCATTTTTCATTCACTTATCTGTGGGGTATTAGCGGCATCATCGATAAAAGATCTCTGGCAGAGAGCCCCCCCACGGGGGTGCCCGTCAGACATTGCAGCGCCGGTCTGACGAGGAACCTGTCCGATGATGAAGCATGACACCCATTAAGGTGTGTGAGGACTCTTGCTCCTAACAATTAGGACTCCCCAGTGTTCACCTTGTTTTTTCTTTCTATTTTTGAACAGTGTATTTCATTATAAAGTAACTTCCATCGGAGGGTATACACTGGACCATTAATCCTCCGGATTCCCTTTATCTTTTTGTAGTATTCAGTACAGCAGTTTAGCTGTGGGATTGTACAGTGTTTTTTTTTCGAGGTATCCCCGATATGGATAATTTCCAGGGGCTGAGCTTCGATGATGACATCATGTCTGCAATTTTACAAACCCCATGCATTCTGGTTAACGAAGGTGCAGGACCCTCGGGTCCCACCAAGGAAGAATGGGACAAACTGTCCTCACTTAAACGAGAGTTGGTTAAAACAGTTCTACATGGGACAATTATGACAGAATACCTTAGAGCAAATATAGCCCCCAATGGACTACTTGTGTCTAATATGCCTCGAATCTTCCTACAAGACTTGGTCTTTAGGAAAGACTGCACACAGATTGCCTGCAAATGCACTTGTGACTGGCTGGTGCTTATCATCAACACGTCCAGACGATTAGCAGAATCCATGGCCATACAGTTCACATTTATGGAGAATACACTGAAGACTACACCGTCTATTGCAGCATTCAAAAGTCGACTAGCTGAAATCAATTCAGATCTTAATGAGTCAAAAGGATTCTTGACTCAGCAAAAAATCACTAAATTACAGAAAGATATCAACAGATTTAACAGAGAGAAGGTCTATCCTTATATTAAGGAAGACTACACTGCTGACACGCAATCTATCTCGTCAGATGATTCTTCCGCTTCCATTAGGAAGCCTCGCAAGTATAGCCAAAGCTCTTCATCAGATGGATGGAGTACGGATGACGAGAGATCGCAGCAGTATTTCAACTTCCCCCAATATCATCCTGGCCAGCCGCTCGGGTGGCAACAACCCTTCCCCTTCTATCAACCCCACCCCATGTTACCATATATGCCTTTTTTAGGCCACGACAGGGGCAGAGGAAGAGACAGGAGAGTTCACTGGGCTCAGGAAGAAACACAGATGATTACTCAGAGCCAGGGCAGAGTCCAACAGCCAAAGACCTAGTGGTCAACTTGTCCGCAAGACCTCTCTCCCCTGAGGAGACTAAGGGGGTCATTACAACATTGGCGGTAAAAGCCGCTTACCGCCGTGCAGAAGACCGCCAATACACTGCCGCTGCCGCGGTAGACCGCCACAGCTATTATGACACACATCTCGGAATCCGCCGAAATTCAGACACCCACACAACACCGCCACACCAAAGGTCAGTGATAAACTGGCGGAAACAAATCCTCCACCTCCACGCCAACAGAAACACGCCCATGCTATTACGACCCACGAATCCATGCAGCGGTCTTTCATTGGCGGTACACACCGCCGCGCTCAAAATACACACACATCTACAAAACACCGCCACATTGGACAATTCCAAATACACACACCTGATACACATACACACACCACTCCCACACACCCAATACAATATAAAACACACACCCACATCACCCACAAACCCCTACGACCAGAAATTCTGAAAGAAGGCCAGAGAGAGAGCACAGCAATTGACAACACCATCACACAGAGGCACACAACACCATCACCCACACAACATCCACGCACAAAACACCACACACCACTACACTCACCACACTCATCACCACTACACTCACCACACTCATCACCACATACACCACCCCACACCTCACCCACACCACCCCATGGCACGCCAAAGACACCTCCGCTTCTCCGAGTAGGAGCTCAGGGTCATGGTGGAGGAAATCGTCCGGGTAGAGCCACAGCTATTTGGCTCACAGGTACAGCACACATCAATAGCCAGGAAGATGGAGTTATGGCGCAGAATAGTCGACAGGGTGAACGCCGTGGGACAGCACCCAAGAAATAGGGAGGACATCAGGAAGAGGTGTAACGACCTACGGGGGAAGGTGCGTTCAACGGTCTCCAGGCACAACATCGCGGTGCAGCGGACTGGCGGCGGACCCCCAACTCCTCCCCCACAACTAACAACATGGGAGGAGAAAGTCTTGACCATCTTGCATCCTGAGGGCCTCGGAGGAGTCGGTGGAGGATGGGACACTGGTAAGTCAAATCTTAAATATCAGATCCCCCACCATACCTGCATGCTCTCACACACACCCTCCCTCACCCCTTCCACTATCACTACAACTCCTCACTAATGTACCCATGACACCAACCACCCATCCCAACACCAAGCCCTGCATGACACAACTAAGCATGAACACCCAGCATTAAAGCATGCTCACTGCATATACTCAGAACACCCCCCCAACCATCATCACACAAACCCACACACAGGAATGCTTGCACTGGGGTACACAAACACCCACCCATTGCACACCATTACACACACACATGCAATAATCATGCTCTTATGCCCCTGCAGGAACCCGAAGGACCGTCACCACACCAGAGGGTCCAGACAACACCACTCCACCCCCAGAAGAGGCCCACAGTGACGAGAGCAGCTCTGCCTTACTGGATCTTGATGACCAGCCCAGATCATCGTGGGCCTCAGGAAAGTCGGTTCCCCTTGCACAGGCACAGCCCAACACCGACCTTCCACCCTCTGGTAACACCAGCACAGCACCCACCCAGCGGGCCCAAACCTCCCTACCCAGGACAGGTCAATCAGCGGTGTGTCCACCACTACAGGGCACCCAGGGTAACCCACCACCCCAACAACAACAGGGACCTGGGGGCAGTGGTAGTGGGCACACGGTCCAGGGGACGGAGGCACAGGAACACAGGGGAACTGGGAGGGCTGCTGTGCGACAGGGGGCGGACAGGCCAAGGGAACCCACCCTCAACGAGGCCCTCTCCTCCATCATGGGAGCAGACCACCACTCCCAGGAGACGATGGCGACGGTACTGGCCAAGTTTCAGGAGACCCAGCGCCTGCAGGACGAACTGGATTTGGGGTTCAGGGAGGAGCTCAGAGCCATCAGCTCCGCCCTGTGCACCATCGTAGGGGTGCTGAAGGACATACAAAAGACCATGGGGGACACCGTGGCACTCCAAGTGGCCCCTGACACTAGCATGGACGATGAACTGCCCACCACCTCCGCCGGCGCTAGTGGACAGGACGCCCCGCCACAGGACCACCACACCAGCACCCCACCCCCTGCAGACGGACAACCACCCCGCAAGCGGTCCCTGAGATCCAGGAACAGGACAGAGCAAGATGGCAAGACCCCCGCCAGGAAATGAGGCCACCCTGATTGTCCTCCCTCTGTCTCACTTTGTTACCCTGTCCTGATTGGAACTGCCCCATCTCCACTTCCTATTGCCCATATGGTCAGTGCACCTGTGTGACTAATGGACTGGACTCTGCCATGGACATTCCTCCACCACCCCCCATCAGCATATCACTACCCCCCTCCATTTTTGAGCACTGAAATAAACACCCTTGAACCACAAAACAATCTGGAGTCAGTCTATGATTTGGTAATTTGTATTATCAATGACAGTGTCATAATGGCTGTACCATTGTAAGGCTAACATACCTATGTCACACATCACAAGCCCTTGAAGGATGCAAGCAGTTGACACGTAGGTTACCACACCTGTGAAACCGTAATGGAAGGGTACAACTATGTTAACAAATAGTGATTGAAATCGAGAAACAGGATAGAGGTAGACGTGTGAAAGTTAATGTAATGTTAAACATGAAAATGTTCTCACCTGTGTGTCACTGGAAATATTGCTGTATGACTGACTCCCTGTGGTCGTTGTCTTCTTCCTCAGCTTCATCCTCATCACTGTCCACAGGCTCCACAGACTCCACAGCTGCTACAACACCGTCATCTGGATCATCCTCCTGCAGAAAAGGCACTGGCGTCGCAAAGCCAAATTATGGAGCATGGAGCAGGCGATGATGATGTCGCACACATTCTTTGGTGAGTAGAATAGGGATCCACCTGTCATATGGACGCACCTGAACCTGGCCTTCAGGAGGCCAAAGGTGCGTTCGATCACCCTCCTAGTCCGCCCATGGGCATCATTGTACCGTTCCTCTGCCCTGGTCCTGGGATTCCTCACTGGGGTCAATAGCCAGGACAGGTTGGGGTAACCAGAGTCCCCCAATAGCCATACACGGTGCCTCTGGAGTTGACCCATCATATCAGGGATGCTGCTATTCCGCAGGATGTAGGCGTCATGCACAGAGCCAGGGAACATAGCATTTACCTGCGAGATGTACTGGTCTGCCAAACAGACCATCTGGACATTCATGGAATGATAACTCTTCCTGTTCCTGTACACCTGTTCACTCCTGTGGGGGGGGACCAGAGGTACATGGGTCCCATCAATGGCACCTATGACGTTAGGGATATGTCCAAGGGCATAGAAGTCACCTTTGACTGTAGGCAAATCCTCCACCTGAGGGAAAATGATGTATCTCCTTACGTGTTTCAGCAGGGCAGCCAACACTCTGGACAACACGTTGGAAAACATAGGCTGGGACATCCCTGATGCCATGGCCACAGTAGTCTGAAATGACCCACTTGCAAGGAAATGGAGCACTGGCAGCACCTGCACGTCAGAGAGGATTCCAGTCGGATGGCGGATCGGTGACATCAGGTCTGGCTCCAACTGGGTACATAGTTCCTGGATAGTGGCACGGTCAAACCGGTAGGTGACGATGACATGTCTTTCTTCCATTGTCAACAGGTCCACCAGCGGTCGGTACACCGGAGGATTCTGCCATTTTCTCATATGTCCCAGCTGACGGTGCCTACGAAGGACAACAGCGAAGAACCAGTCATTATTCCTCCAGGTATGCACCCACAGTTACACACAAAACTACACCAGACACAAAACCCTTCCTGTATGTGTGTTGAGTGTAGGCCTAGCTATGTGTGACGCAGTAGTAAATGAAGCCATGTGGGCCCCTGAAATGGCGGCTGCCTGACCTCTAAACTGGGACAATGGGATTGTGGGGTAACTGCGCTGGCGTTCCACACCGTCGCGGTAGGCGGTCGTAGACGGCTGCGCAATGCTGCATTGGTTAACATTGGACCCTATGGGTCCCAGGAGCCAATGAACAGGTGCGCCGGCGGTGATGATGCGCACTGCCGCGGACGTCACCGCCGCAGACGTCACCGCCATTTTCTATCTGTTCAATCACTAGATACCTGACCTTCGACAGGCGAGGACCTACACTGCTAGTGCTGCTGTGACCTCGGTCTGGAAGCGACGATGGCTCCTGCGTCTGGGGAAAGGGCCCCTGCCTTCACTGCACAGGACTTGGAGAAACTTGTGGATGGGGTCCTCCCCAGTACACGCTACTCTACGGTCCCCCAGACCAACAGGTTAGTACACAGGGAGCACGTTGTATGGGCTAGGCCTGGGTGGAGAGGGCTGGGTGGAAGAGGGAACATAGAACATTAATGCATGGGAATGAATGGGCCACATGGCCAGAGTAGGGAGGGGGCCACTCACATTGACGGTGCAGTTGGTAATGAATGTTCCTCTTCCCTTGTGCATGTCATGTAGGTCAGCGCCCAACAGAAGAGGAACATCTGGCGTGCCATCGCCAAGGAGGTCCGGACCCTGGGGGCCCACCAGAGACAGGGCACCCACTGCCGGAAGAGATGGGAGGACATTCGCCGCTGCAGCAAGAAGACGGCAAGAAGACGGCGGAGGCTCAGCTGGGGATGGCCTCCTAACGTGGGAGGGGTGCCCGTCGCACCATGACCCCCCTGATGTTCCGGATCCTGGCGGTGGCCTACCCGGAGTTGGATGGGCGCTTGAGGACATCACAGCAGACACAAGGGGGTGAGCACAACCTCATTCTGCGCACTTTGCGTGCAGTGGAGGGGTCTGGGTGGGGGAGGTGGGCTGTGGGTGTCCCTAGGCCAGGGCGAGTTAGGTAGACAAGGCCCCTCCGTAATGTAGGCCATATGGCACTCAACCACACCTCAGCAGAGTGCCAAGTCGAGGTATAGTTGCCCCTGTGGCATCCATGTGCGCAGAGGTCCACCATTGCCATGTAGGCCATAACCCAGAAATTGTGTGTGCAGAGTGCAGGAGCACGGCGTAATGCAGGGGGCTGCTGCGTCTGTCTTGTCCGCCAACAGTAGCGGAATGCCATGCACTAAAACTCTCTTTCTTCTGTCTCCCCCCCCCTTTTCCTGCTCTCCCTGTCCTTTGTACATCAGCATCAACAGGCGGAGCTGCAGTGGCACCGGAGCACGAGGGAGCTGCATCCCACATGGCCATGGAGGGCCACACCACGGACTCTGAATGCACCAGTAGGACGGAGGGAGAGGGGAGCTTCACGTCGGCCACCGGATCACCAACCAGCGACACGGACTCGTCCGCCGATGGGAGCTCCCCTGTGGTGGCGGCACCATCTGTGCCCACCACTTCAACAGGTACAGCCGCCACCTCCCCTACCAGCGCCGCCCTCCCAACAGCCCCTCAGCGTTCGCACCGTGCCCCCTCACCCAGGAGGGTGGGCATCACCTTCGCCCCAGGCACCTCAGGCCCTGCCCCAGTCACCCCTGCTGCCCTCAGTGAGGAGGCCATTGACCTCCTCAGGTCACTCACTGTTGGGCAGTCTACCATTGTGAATGCCATCCAGGGTGTAGAACGAGAGTTGCAACACGGTAATGCATTCCTGGAGGGCATTCATTCTGGTCAGGCTGTCCTTCAGCGAACCCTGCAATCTCTGGCCTCAACACTGATGGCAGCCATTGTCCCTGTGTCTAGCCTCCCCCCTCCAACTTCCTCCACCCAGACCCAATCCCCTGTACCCCAGCCCATCCCAAGCACACCTACAGACCAGCATGCACACAAGTCAACACACAAAAGTAGCTCAAGCAAACATAGGCACCACACATCCCACAGGCACTCACACAAGCATCACACCCATACAGACACAGCAACATCCACTGTCTCCACTGTGTCCCCCTCCTCCTCTTCTCCCTCCTCCCTCCCAGTCTCGTCTACACACACACCTGCATGCACCACATCTACAGGCACCATGAATCGCACCAGGACACCCAGCACCACAAGCCGCTCACCTGCACTCACCACCTCCACTGCCATTTACATGTCCCCTGTGTCCTCTCCCAGTGTGTCTGTGACGCCCCCTCCCAAAGTACACAAACGCCGGCAATCACTCACCCAACATCCATCCACCTCACGACAGCCTCCAGTACCTGCACCTGCACCCAAAACAGCTAAAGTGACACCTCCGACAACCACCTCCTCTTCCTCCACTCCCAGACCCCCTCCAGCTACCCATCCCAGTGTTCGTCAGAAACTGTCCCTGTGTAAAATTGACCTTTTTGCCCCCACCCCCCCTCCAATTCATCAGTCCCGTCGTAGCGCCTCAGCCAAAAAGCCTCCAATACCAGTGGTGCGTGTTCAAGGCTTGTGGAGTGCACCGGCCACTAGGGCAGGCAGTAGGACCCGGAGCCAAGGCACTGGCAGCCCACCCCCTGTAAAGGCTCTAAAATTGGAGAGTGGACGACGGGACCGTGTTAAGACTCCTGGTGGGACAACAACTGACATGGGTTCGAAGGGGATTGGTGAGTCAGCTGTGACACCACCAAAGGTGGGGAAGGTCCAGAGGAAATCTGCCCAGCCTGTTGTGAGTGTCACGGCGGAGAAGTGCGCCATCATTTCCGGCGGTCCAGACACAACCGCCAGCACCGTCGTCACTGGTTCAGAGACCACCGCCAGAGTCACAGCCCAGGAGGGCACAAGTATCGTCGTTGGTCCAGAGACCACAGCCGGAGTCACAGCCCAGGAGGGCACAAGTATCGTCACTGGTCCAGAGACCACCGCCGGAGTCACAGCCCAGGAGGGCACAAGTATCGTCACTGGTCCAGAGACCACTGCCAGGTCACAGCCCAGGAGGGCACAAGTATCGTCACTGGTCCAGAGACCACCGCCGGAGTCACAGCCCAGGAGGGCACAAGTATCGTCATTGGTCCAGAGACCACTGCCGGAGTCACAGCCCAGGAGGGCACAATTATCGTCACTGGTCCAGAGACCACCGCCAGAGTCACAGCCCAGGAGGGCACAAGTATCGTCACTGGTCCAGAGACCACCGCCAGGTCACAGCCCAGGAGGGCACAAGTATCGTCACTGGTCCAGAGACCACCGCCGGAGTCACAGCCCAGGAGGGCACAAGTATCGTCACTGGTCCAGAGACCACCGCCGGAGTCACAGCCCAGGAGGGCCCCGGCTGCCACAGCCCCGCTGGGCAATGATGGAACGTCATGCCACACACCAATGCCCAGTGTGAAGAACGTCATGCCACACACCAATGCCCAGTGTGAAGAACGTCATGCCACACACCAATGCCCAGTGTAGAGATCGTCATGCCACACACCAATGTCCGTATCAGAACCGCCATGTCAAAGCACCGCTGAACAGTCCAGAACTGCCATGTCAAAGCACTGCTGAACAGGGCAAAGACCGCCATGGCAAAGCACCGCTGAACAGGGCAAAGACCGCCATGGCAAAGCACAGCTGAACAGTCCAGAACCGCCATGTCAAATTACCGCTGAACAGGGCAAAGACCGCCATGGCACAGCACCGCTGAACAGGGCAAAGACCGCCATGGCAAAGCACTGCTGAACAGTCCAGAACCGCCATGTCAAAGCACCGCTGAACAGGGCAAAGACCGCCATGGCAAAGCACCGCTGAACAGGGCAAAGACCGCCATGGCAAAGCACCGCTGAACAGTCCAGAACCGCATGTCAAAGCACCGCTGAACAGGGCAAAGACCGCCATGTCAAAGCACCGCTGAACAGGGCAAAGACCGCCATGGCAAAGCACCGCTGAACAGGGCAAGCACCGTGTAGGAATGAATAGCCCGCCACATCAGGCATCCTTATCCCATGTGCAGCTGGGACAGTGACAGGACAGGAACATTCACGGGAGACTCATCCAGTCTGGGCACCAGTCCCACCCAGTACCAGTAGAGAACTGCATCTACTTGAGAGACTGTGGCTTTGCACTCCCCAGGATGGCACAGTGGGCAAACCAGCCACTGTAGAGACTTGTGAGACTGTGGCTTTGCACTCCCCAGGATGGCACAGTGGGCAACCCACCCACTGTAGAGACTTGTGAGACTGTGGCTTTGCACTCCCCAGGATGGCACAGTGGGCAAACCACCCACTGTAGAGACTTGTGAGACTGTGGCTTTGCACTCCCCAGGATGGCACAGTGGGCAACCCACCCACTGTAGAGACTTGTGAGACTGTGGCTTTGCACTCCCCAGGATGGCACAGTGGGCAAACCACCCACTGTAGAGACTTGTGAGACTGTGGCTTTGCACTCCCCAGGATGGCACAGTGGGCAACCCACCCACTGTAGTGACTTGAGAGACTGTGGCTTTGCACTCCCCAGGATGGCACAGTGGGCATACCACCCACTGTAGAGACTTGAGAGACTGTGGCTTTGCACTTCCCAGGATACATTAATGGGCATGGATCCCCGTCGTGGATCTGGCTTTGCATTCATCCGGCTGAGGTGCCCCCCCTTCCCCCTGAGGTGCCTGTTATATTTCTAACTGATGCCCCGGCAGTGTTCTCTCCGATAGTGGTCAGGTATCATTTGTGGGCCTCGCCCATGCATTTTTGGACTGTTGGTGTACGGACATTGTTGTGTACATATCTGCACTATTTCTCGTATTGTGTATATAATTATGACTAATTTTCAAATATATATCTGTATATTTTTGTATGACATGTATATTGGCACATTATAATGTTTGACCGAATTTCGCATTGTCTATTCATTCTTCCGGGGGGATTGTGGGTTGTTCTTGTGATTTTTGTGAATACATTGGTGTGTATGTTGTAATATGCGAGGGTGGGGGTGTTTGGTGGGTGTCCCCCTAACTTTTGCCTCCCCCATCCCCCGTGTCGTAGATGCAGTACTCACCGGTGTCTTCGGCGCCTACGTAGCTGTTGGTCGTAGAGGAGCAGAAAGACAAGGGCAGGGAGTATTTGTAATTCCGGCTCCATGGTGGCCTCCTTCCTTGTGGGATGTGTTCAGGTGAGCGTTTTCCCATTGCAAAAGCTGTTTCCGCCGTGTTTTTATCCACTGTGAATCCGCCCCGGAAAAGGTGGCGGATTGGCGGGTTGTAATACTGTGGGTCGGTATATTGTCTCCCGCCTGTCTGTTGGCGGTAACCGCCGCGCTGCTTGTCTGTACCGCCGTGGCGGGCGGTGTGTTAAAGTGGCTGTCTATGTTGGCGGTTTCCGCCAGGGTCATAATTCCCTTTTTTTGTCCGCCGGCCTGTTTGCGGTATTTCCGCAGCTTTAACACCGTCCACCAGGGTTGTAATGACCACGTAAGGCTCTTAATAGAGGTTTGGGATTTGTATCGACCCCCAGAGAAGACTTTTTCTGTCTTCAGTGTGAACTTTCACAATTTTTCAGAAAAATCTGACTGCAGGTCTTCTTTAAAGGCAAACCCATGGATACGTCACCGTCAGACTCGGGTCTTAAAAAACTGTCCAAGTTTGTGCCACCCACATCCTCGATGCCGTGTGAAGTCCTGGCGTTTGAAAAGGCAGTCACTACCGACATCACTAAACTACGACCCAAACAAAGTTTTGTTAACATACCTAAAGTCGAGAGCGACGCTCCCAAAAGACTGGCAGCTGACAGTAGCATCACTATTAAGCCAGCAGATAAAGGTGGTGCTATAGTCGTAATGAACACAGAGGACTATAGGCAAGAATGCCTTTGCCTCCTGGGTGATTCGACCTATTATGCTAGGATTGAGCATGACCCTACTGACAGAATCCAAGTAGAGATAAGAGGAATGATAGAGGAAGCCCGTGGAAATGCTTGGATTTCACAAAAGGAAGCAGAATTTCTGGATACTGTGAATCCCAGAACACCTTATTTTTACTGTCTCCCTAAAATTCACAAAGGTAAGACTCCCCCCTCCGGGTCGCCCGATAGTTTCAGGGATAGGATTTATCCTTGAACCCTTATCTACATTTTGTGATCATTTTTTACAACCTCTCATGCAGAAGTCAACTACTTACTTGAAGGATACTAAAGATGTCCTCAACCTTATTGAATCCATCAATTCTACCGTTGACGTCCATGCACTGATCACTCTAGAGGTCGAAGCACTATACACTAATATCCCGCAAGTAGCCACTTTAAGAGTAATTGAGACAGCCCTTCTATCTGCTAGACTTGAATCAGCTACCCCAGTTCATTTTATAATGCACTGTGCCAACCTAGCCATGACAGAGAATTTTTTCCAATTTGAGGACCTCCTTTTCCACCAGATCAGAGGGACTTCAATGGGCAGCACTTTTGCCCCGAGCCTGGCGTGCCTCTATATGTATGACTTTGAGAAACGGTTTATACTGCCTGATACCAATCCCTTTTTTGACAACATCAAACTATGGCGTCGATACATTGACGATATTTTGATTATCTGGCAGGGCCCCATCACAGAGGTAGAAGCTTTCACTACATGGGTTAATGGCCTTGATCCTTTTTTGAAATTCACCTCTTCGGTCTCAGTCCCCAAGATTGCTTTTCTGGATTTGGTGATTAGTATTGATGGAGGGAAACTTAAGACTTGTACATATCATAAAACCACAGATCGCAATAGTTTACTGCTGTACGAAAGCCACCACCCCAAAGCACTGAGAGACAATTTGCCTTACAGCCAGTTTCTACATTTACGCTGTAACTGTAGCAACATCCACTCATTCGATGCACAAGCTTTAGATCTGCAAGACAAATTATGCGATCGCCACTATCCCAATAGAGTGGTTAACACTGCTTACAAACGAGCCAAGTATAGTGACAGAGACACATTACTACAGACGACTCCAAGACCTTCGGAAACTAAACTTACTTGTGTGTCTACCTTCACGCCAATGTCTAACACCATCAAGAAGATTATCAATAAAAGATGGAGTATTCTCTGTAGTGGAGGCGAGAATGTTTCAAAACCGCTGTTTGCTTTCAAAAGGACCACTAATATAAAAGATATGTTGGTCCATACCCATCCCAGACCTCGGACTGCCTCCACCAGACAATCGTCCCTATGGTACCTTCCGCCAGTTACCGGGCATTTCCCATGTGGGAATTGCAATGTATGTTCACTCACTAAACGAGTGGATTCACTGGAATTGGAACCTATTGGAAAATGGCGACTGCTCAAACATACCAATTGCAATACTCGCAATTGTGTGTACCTGGTTACCTGCCCTTGTGGTTTACATTATGTAGGTATGACCACAAGAGCGGTCAAATTAAGAATAAATGAACACCGCAGTAACATTCGCTGCGGCCGTGCTTCGACCAAATTGAGTATCCACTACATAGAAATGAGACATAGTCCTGACAACATGTGGTGGGTTGTACTGCAGACTTGCGCACAACAAGGAACGAGTCCCCTTTTTGAACTAGAGCAACGATGGGTTTTTAAACTTAACACACATTGTAAGGGCTTAAATGATGATATACCGTGGACCAATGTTTCTTTCTGAATCACTCTAGTAGGATTACTAGTACCATCCCACTTTGTCCAGCACATTTATGCACAATTTGGAGGCTACCTGACTAGGCACCTCCCTCTGACTCTATTACTTTCCATTTTTATCCATTTATTTGTGCAAACCTCGCTGTAAGTACCTTTGGCCTACGACTGGATATTAGTGTTCCCATGCCCCATTCACATACTCTGTGTTTTAGATAGCCTTCTGGCAGCATTTGGTTCCTATTTATTTAACAATTCTCCACTTATTATTTTTGTTGAGTGGAGCACTGCTCCAAGATGGCCGCTGTCTAGACCTGCTAAGTAGCATCATTTTCGTGAGCCCCCTTTTTCTCTTTTTGTTACCAACAACACTTTCGGTTCCTTATGCCGTGTCCACTGTGTTGCCGTGCAACGCGAGTATTAACCCTACCCACCAATGGGGGTCCACTTCCGGGTACCTGATTATTTCTACCCCGAGGTCTGCAGCTCCCTCTACTTCCGGGAGCGCAACCAGGGGTAGGTGAATACATCTGACCTCAGGATTATACAAGTGAGTGTCCCAATAGGTACTGTCTTCCTCTTTGTATGCTTATCGCTAATAACAATAATACGACGGCCTCCCGAACATACGAGGCTGGAAGGCGTCACCTTCCTTAGACTTGTGTGACTGTCAGAGAGCAACACGCGACAGGCTCGGATTCCGAGCCTGTGCGTCTCTTACTTTGTTTGTAGAGGGCTGTGTTACATACTGGAAACGCCCGGACGTGTGGATTTCATTTTAGCTCGTGCACATAATAGTGTATTCCCTTCTTATTCCCGGCCGATCTAATCTCGGCAGGGTGGATTTTGAGCTTCTCTGAACTTATGAGGCATTTTTTGACAGTATTTCTGCATAGACACCGGTTCCGTTTTACGATTGACTACAACCGGTTGGAGTAAAATAATGTGGGGTGTTTAATCTAGGTGCCTTGAGAGATTATCAACTCCATCCTGATTATCATTAACCTGTTCCACACTATTTCAGGATATGCTGAACACCTTTTGTTATTTATGATTCTGATTGTTTCATTGGTATTATAACACAATTGTCTGTTTTCTCGCTGTTTTGTTTAGGGTTAGAGTGTATTATAAGCCTGGCCATTGGCCTGCGTGATCCCATGAAGCCCTGTCCCAACTCGGGAGGGTAAGCCTACTGTTATTTATTCAGCATGAGTGTGCTACCACCAACACCTCCACCTTGTGTTGCATAGTTTGTCACATGTTTACTGTTTGTTTGACGAAACAAGGGTATGTAGTACATTACCTATTTGTTGATACCTTTTATACCTTTGCAGGGTGACCATTAGGAACAGAAAGTTCGGGTCAGGTTGGACTTTCGTAAGTGACTGGTGATACTTTTTTGACTGTCAGTTATAGTTTGTAAGAGTCCACTTAATTTAAAGTTGGAGAAGCTTAGAAAAACATTAGGTCCTGAAGAAGCGTCATAGGATCCTGGTGGACCACAGAGACGCGAAACATGTCGACCCTAATTTAAGGTGGGTCTGGTAGTTCCTGACCCCCTTCCTTCTTCTTTTTTGCACATTCAGTATTAGAGAGTGGTTGAGCATTATCTTCACCTCACTCCCTGGATATATTTTTAATCTTGGCCATCACCCCATACAGATAAATAAACATAGTACTTAGTGGGGGTCCTGAGCCAATTTTATTCAGTTTTGCTTGATCTCTTCTCCCCTTATTTTTCCCTCACTTATCTGTGGGGTATTAGCGGCATCATCGATAAAAGATCTCCTGCAGAGAGCCCCTCCACGGGGGGTGCCCGTCAGACATTGCAGCGCCGGTCTGACGAGGAGCCCGTCCGATGATGAAGCATGACACCCATTAAGGTGTGTGAGGACTCTTGCTCCTAACAATTAGGACTCCCCAGTGTTCACCTTGTTTTTTCTTTCTATTTTTGGAACAGTGTATTTCATTATAAAGTAACTTCCATCGGAGGGTATACACTGGACCATGAATCCTCCGGATTCCCTTTATCTTTTTGTAGTATTCCTCAGGGACATTCTATGATCTGCACTGTGATTTGGACTGTATAAGCTAATTTTGAGGAAGTGTTAGAATATCATCTGTAGATGTATCACTCAATGATGTCACTAATGTTTGGCTTTCTCTATTTTTACAGCTGCCAACCTGAATGCCCATGAGATCAGGGAATTCCAGAGGCGGGCGATGCGTTACCGCCACATACTAGATGTGGAGTCTGGGTTCCGCAATATGGCACGGCGTTATTGCCATGAGAGAGCCACAGGGGTTCTGGAGGGCATTTGCCCAAGGGGGGCCATCCTTGCCCACAACAGCCACCACCACTAGCACAACCGCTCAGACCACAGTCGCACAAAGGATGACAGCCACTGTTGCAGGTCCATCAACCTCATCAGCTCCAGGCCCACAGACAGCAGCTCCTGCACCTCCCCCTCCAAGCATGGCACTGGCACCAGCAGTACCATCCACTAGTGGCACACAGACAACCCCAGCTGCAGTGATAGACAATGCTGAATTCCAAGCTATGAGACGTGACATGCAACGGATGTTGCGCAGGATGGACAGGCTGCAGCAGCAGGTGTCCCTCAATAGCAGGAGACTGTGGGGTATAAAGAAGATCCTGCGGAGGAGAAATTTGTGACTTTGGACCCTCAGCCATGATTCCCTCCCCTCTCTCCTCTTTCCTGGTTCCTATATTTAGTGGGTTCACGGGGCTTAGTGTTGGGTTAGAATAGGCTGTTAGTTTAGTTAGTATAAGTGGGTTGGGGGTTAGAGGGGGTTATATTATTACATGTGTTTTTGTTGTGGGTGGGTGGGTGGTTGGATGATGTTGGGGTTTATGTGTATAAAAAAACATTAAAAAAATAAAATAGTTTAATTATCCTTTTTTACTGTTAAATAAATATTTAGGTACTCCTTTACAGTATGTGTCATGTGCTTGGGGATCAGGGCCTTGGCATGGGTGAACAGTGTCAATTTAGTATTTGCATTTGTGTACCATCCTGCATTCGAATCCCATTATTGACATGGTTATTCACAATTCCTAATGTGCAATCACATTGGCAGCTACACCAAAGCTACTTCTCAATGCATCTGCCATCCATTGCACCCACCACTCAAGGTTACTATGGTTCCCAATGTGTTGTGAAGTTTGGATGTGTGTTTTAAATCTGTCATCGTTTGAGACCTGATTTGGAATCTTGGGCACTGTGGTATGTCTGCCTGCAGACTGATATTCATGTGAACCCTGAAAAGCTGAATGATGTTATAATCTTATGTAGTATTGTATACATAACTCACACCTATCATTTCTTACATTGTACTCCCAGGTTACAAAATTGTCCATACACTCGTACACATCCATTCCTGCTGTATGGCGTGTGTGATGAAGGTTTATAGTCAGATGTCGCATACATAAAGATTGTCTTGAAGGGAATTTTGGACACATTGATTTTCAGCTTATACATACCTTGAAGCTGACTTTTTCAGTCCAACACAGCATTATACTGTTAGTTTTCAATTTACTTCAGAAATAAGCCTCAGGAAGTGCAGATGATGATACAATCCAGAACCCAGTGCATAGTTATCAGCCCACAATCTTTCAACGCAGTTGTATTGACATTCTATGGCCACTGACATGTGACATACATCACTAATCTCCTATACAGTTGATGTGTCACATTACACAGAGACAAAGTGGTTGTGTAAGTGCTATTTATTTGAAAGTGCTGTAGTGCAATAATTACATAGTCGAGGATTGTGAGTCCATTAGTGTGACGCCTTCTATTGTGATGCTATACAAGTGCAATGGGACATGTCATTGTGCATGCTGGGGTGAAGTGTCATACAGTGCAGAGGAACATGAATTGCCAATGAGGTAGTGAGAGACAATCACAGAGCATAGTGTCAAGGTAAACAGTGTGCTGGAGAACAGTGCATGTGAGCAGCTGTTGCATGACTGGCATGTTAACAAGCACAGGACCTAGGATATCAGTGCCCATGTGGCATGGACTTGTGCTACCGGGTACTCCTATGGGTGAAGGTGATCTGTTCCACGTCTTCATCTTCTGATGTGTGTGTTGTCTCCTCTGCCCTTGGTGGTGGTGGGTTTGAAGGGGCAACACACACTTCAGTGTTTGAAGACGTGGAGTCAGAAATCCTGGTAGCTACCAACTGTGGGGCTATTAAGGTCATTACTGCAGCAAGGAGGAGCTGCTGGTTCTTGAGTATAGCAGCTACATCACTGTGCTAGGCAGCCAGGTCAGCCCTGAGGGGGTCATGATTGCATTTGTGCACGCTGTGAAAGGTTAGGGGTGCCAGGTGTTGTGGCAACTCCCTTACTGCAGTGGTGAATTTCCTTACACTTTGTTGTAGTCCTTGCAGGATGGATGTTAGCGCTTGCATGGCTGCTGCCTGTTCTGCAGATGACATCATGCACGAATGCATCCCCTCAAGGTTGGCTGCCATATTTTGCATCCCAACCCACACCTCCTTGGCCAGCTCCCGCTGTACTCCAACTACAGTCCTCCCAAAGGCGGTACCAGTGTCCTCAGAGTCCTCAGCTGGGTTGGAGCTGGCAGGTTGTACTTTTGTTTCCTCTGTGATGGCTGCTACTTCTGTGCTCCTCCTTGCGACTGAAGGTGGGGTCTGGTGGGTTCCAAGGACATCTTGGAGGGTCTTCTGGCTAATGTTTGTCAGCTCGTTATCCATGTCATCAGGGAAGTCCAGGACAGGCATATCCCCAGAAGAGCCATCGTCCTCTGCATGAGATATTGTACAATTAGTGTGTCTGTGTTGTGGCATTTGTAATGTGACATTCCTGACTTCCTATTAGTTGCACATTGTGATCTTGGTTCCTGTTCATTGTTCCTGTCATTAAGATTAGCAGTCTTACAGGCCTATGCCATACCTGCATGTCACATGTGGTGTGGGCAGTTTGGTGAATTGTCTGCATCACATCCTCTAGGTGTAGGTTCTGTCCAAATTGTATGTTGCCACCTTCTTGTACTACTCAGCCCTCAGTCTACTTCCATTATCATGGTGTGGCCTTGCACTGGCTGTGGGTGTTCTGATGGCACTTGCACCACACTTAACAATCTGGAACTGATCCAGTCATAGATATTTCACATCCACCTACAGGGAGTGCAGAATTATTAGGCAAATGAGTATTTTGACCACATCATCCTCTTTATGCATGTTGTCTTACTCCAAGCTGTATAGGCTCGAAAGCCTACTACCAATTAAGCATATTAGGTGATGTGCATCTCTGTAATGAGAAGGGGTGTGGTCTAATGACATCAACACCCTATATCAGGTGTGCATAATTATTAGGCAACTTCCTTTCCTTTGGCAAAATGGGTCAAAAGAAGGACTTGACAGGCTCAGAAAAGTCAAAAATAGTGAGATATCTTGCAGAGGGATGCAGCACTCTTAAAATTGCAAAGCTTCTGAAGCGTGATCATCGAACAATCAAGCGTTTCATTCAAAATAGTCAACAGGGTCGCAAGAAGCGTGTGGAAAAACCAAGGCGCAAAATAACTGCCCATGAACTGAGAAAAGTCAAGCGTGCAGCTGCCACGATGCCACTTGCCACCAGTTTGGCCATATTTCAGAGCTGCAACATCACTGGAGTGCCCAAAAGCACAAGGTGTGCAATACTCAGAGACATGACCAAGGTAAGAAAGGCTGAAAGATGACCAACACTGAACAAGACACACAAGCTGAAACGTCAAGACTGGGCCAAGAAATATCTCAAGACTGATTTTTCTAAGGTTTTATGGACTGATGAAATGAGAGTGAGTCTTGATGGGCCAGATGGATGGGCCCGTGGCTGGATTGGTAAAGGGCAGAGAGCTCCAGTCCGACTCAGACGCCAGCAAGGTGGAGGTGGAGTACTGGTTTGGGCTGGTATCATCAAAGATGAGCTTGTGGGGCCTTTTCGGGTTGAGGATGGAGTCAAGCTCAACTCCCAGTCCTACTGCCAGTTCCTGGAAGACACCTTCTTCAAGCAGTGGTACAGGAAGAAGTCTGCATCCTTCAAGAAAAACATGATTTTCATGCAGGACAATGCTCCATCACACGCGTCCAAGTACTCCACAGCGTGGCTGGCAAGAAAGGGTATAAAAGAAGGAAATCTAATGACATGGCCTCCTTGTTCACCTGATCTGAACCCCATTGAGAACCTGTGGTCCATCATCAAATGTGAGATTTACAAGGAGGGAAAACAGTACACCTCTCTGAACAGTGTCTGGGAGGCTGTGGTTGCTGCTGCACGCAATGTTGACGGTGAACAGATCAAAACACTGACAGAATCCATGGATGGCAGGCTTTTGAGTGTCCTTGCAAAGAAAGGTGGCTATATTGGTCACTGATTTGTTTTTGTTTTGTTTTTGAATGTCAGAAATGTATATTTGTGAATGTTGAGATGTTATATTGGTTTCACTGGTAATAATAAATAATTGAAATGGGTATATATTTTTTTTTGTTAAGTTGCCTAATAATTATGCACAGTGATAGTCACCTGCACACACAGATATCCCCCTAACATAGCTAAAACTAAAAACAAACTAAAAACTACTTCCAAAAATATTCAGCTTTGATATTAATGAGTTTTTTGGGTTCATTGAGAACATGGTTGTTGTTCAATAATAAAATTAATCCTCAAAAATACAACTTGCCTAATAATTCTGCACTCCCTGTATATGTTGCTGAGACCTAGCATATACTATGTATAGCATTGGGATGGCACGATAAAGGTGTCAGCATTTGTAGTGTGTACTGCTGATGTTGGGGAATGTGTGCTACATTGGATTGCACTGATGGTCCTAGCAGTGTTCCATTTCCTCTTATGACTGTGCAGGTGTGTTTCACTAGCTAGACCCATATGTCCTCCGCCTCAATGCTGTTGTCTTAGCACTATGACACTTGAGATGTTACATGGTGGCATTGCAGCTATTGTAACACAGGCACAGGGCAGACCCTGAAATGTGCAGCATGGGTATGACATTACTACTGTGTACCTCATAATGTTACTAACAAAACCTGATGTTTATAGAGCATATAGACATGAGCATTTGACAGGATTTGCACATTGTTAGTAATGACAGGGGATTCATAACATTGTCATCCTCAACCCTCTATTTTGGGTGTGTTTGATCCATGGGCGCATAACTGCCATTGGCTACTTGGCCTGCACACAAAGCACACGTGGTAGTGGCAACTGTTGTCAATGGTAAATACCACTTGCGGATATGGCCTGACACTGGAAATTGAGCCCTAGTTCATGTACCAACAATACCAGCTGTCGTGTGACGGCAGGCCAGTTTTGCGTTGTACCCTACCCTCCTGGACTGGCTTTGCCTTTCCAACAGCCTTGGCATGGCAGAGTACCCCCATGCAAAGGTTGTTGGTTTAGTGTTGTGCTGTGCCCCAGGTTTCCCCTGCACAGCCCATGCACCAGTGCCGTGCCCCTTTACCCTTTCCACTACCTGATTATCATGGCTGACATGCATTGTGTAGTAGGTATGCCCCCCCTTGTCTACAGTTAACATTTAGGCATTTTTGTCCCCCATGCAACTTACACTGCATCTGTGTTGTTTCCTGGTAGTCTGAGCTGTCCTGCCCTTGAATCCCTGTGACGATCTCCTCTGGGATGAAGGCTGCCACCATCTCCCCCATGTGGTCCTGGGCCTCCTGCGGTGCTGGACTCCCACCTCCAGTCTGCAGTGCTGCCTTCCTGTTCCTTGACATTATTTCCTTGGTCCAGCGCTTGCAGTCATGCCAGCACTTCTTGCACTCAGTGACTGTTCTCTGTACTTCTGCCACACTGTTGATCTTATCAATAATTTGTTGCCAAATGGCCTCTCTCCTCCCAATTGGCAATTTATAGGTGACAAAAAGTTGATGCTGGTGTTCCGTCACTTCTTTCACCAGTATTTCCTGCTCCTCTGCACTGAACCAGCACTTCCTTTTCTTCTTCTCCCTCTCCTGCGTCTTGTCTGGGTCCTCCTGGCTGGTTCCTGGTCGGTTGTAGCCTTTCATAAAAAGGTCACAGTCAAGGCATCAAAAATTGCAAAATCTTAAAAAATATCACAAAAACGTTGCCTGAAAAGTCACAGACATGGCGTGATGGAAAACATGGGGATACTGTAATGGTGAACTGTTCATAAAAAGAATGAGATGAGGTGAGGCGGCCTTGAAGATCCAGACTATGGTTCCTGACAAAATGCTGGCTTGATGGATGATGTCTTCGGGTCACATCGCTTCTGTATGAATGTATCCCTGCTGCAGTAAAACTCGATTTTAGCCAATAACGGCGATCAGGTAGCAGGGATGGGCAAGTACATGTGATTTGCTCACTTGACACCCTATGGTAATTAAATAACCTGCACTTCTGCGTTTTATGCTGGTTACACCAGCGGGGGTAAGGTGACCACCTGGCATTGAGTCAAATTCTGTCCAGGACTATAAAAAGTTCAGGAGAAAGAGTCAAAATTCAGGACAAAAATTTAAGATGAAGGATCAAAATTCTGGACAAAAATTCAAGAACAAACGTCAATTTTACAGACACATCCAAGAGAGGGCATACCCCATTACATTATCGATGCATTTATTGACTCTTTTTTACATAGCACTATTTATTCACTGTGGTCTTTTTCTGATTGCCTCCAGGTATGCTACATTCAGGTGTCACATTACATCCTTGTTCAGTAGTAAATTAATGCTCTTCAGCACTGTGTCAAGGCCATCGCCCCTACCCAAATCTATCCAACCTTTCTTGCAGGGAAAGTAACAGCAACATTTTGATTATGTTTCTAAACATTTTAAAACCCATGGTAAATAGTTTAGGAAACATTAAGATAAGTAACCTTATGCTAGTTTGAACATGTTGAACAAAAACACCTGGCTCACCTTATCCTCCAATGGCCTTTCAACCTAAAAAAATAATAATGAGGCAGAGCAGATGGTGTGGGTGACGGTCTCACACCTAGGCCCTGATTCTGACCCCGGCGGTCTGAGACCGCCGGGGCCAGGGTCGGCGGGAGCACCGCCGACAGGCCGGCGGTGCACTGCAGGGCATTCTGACTGCGGCGCTTTGGCCGCGGTCAGATTTGGAAAACCGGCGGTCTCCCGCCGGTTTTCCGCTGCCCTTGAGAATCCTCCATGGCGGCGGAACGCGCTCCGCCGCCATGGGGATTCTGACACCCCCTACCGCCATCCTGTTCCTGGCGGGTCTCCCTCCAGGAACAGGATGGCGGTAGGGAGTGCCGCGGGGCCCCTGGGGGCCCCTGCAGTGCCCATGCCAGTGGCATGGGCACTGCAGGGGCCCCCGTAAGAGGGCCCCACTTTGTATTTCAGTGTCTGCTCTGCAGACACTGAAATACGCGACGGGTGCCACTGCACCCGTCACACCTTCCCACTCCGCCGGCTCAATTCTGAGCCGGCGTCCTCGTGGGAAGGATGATTTGCCCTGGGCTGGCGGGCGGCCTTTTGGCGGTCGTCCGCCAGCCCAGGGCAAAACCCAAAATACCCTCAGCGGTCTTTCGACCACGGAGCGGTATTTTGGTGGGGGAACTCTGGCGGGCGGCCTCCGCCGCCCGTCAGGGTCAGAATGTCCCCCCTAATGTCAGAATGTGAGGTAGCAACAACTTGTCTGTAGTCTTGCACCACTAGAGTGTACGTCCCGGACTCTCCATTTATCTCAGAACTGGGAGCCCGGACTACCAATCAAAGATAATAAAAGAGGAGGATGAAATTGAGATCAAATGGAGATCCACAGAAACTGATTCAAACCGTTGTTGCTAAGAACTGGATAAATAAGGAAGAGAAGAAGAAGAACAAGGTGGGACAATTCCTAAAATCAGACAAGATGGGCTCACCAAGACTATCGGAAGGTATTGCGTACTTGGGGAGTTGTCTCTGCAGACAGGAGAGAAGAGGCACTGTCAAGTAGTTGAACAAGCAGCAATGGTCAGGTGTTCGTGCTTCTGAAGGGTGAGCAGGGGCCAGGCCCCTTACAAGGTTGTGCAAGGCAATTGCCCACTCTGTCCATATCTTTAAATGGTTTTGCAATTGACCAAAAGCCAAACTGGTGATCTGGGTTATCCCTAAGTGTTCGGTACACATAGAATCTTCAACCTATTTGGGATGTAAATTGCACAAACAACATGTAAGAACATGAGCAAGATTTTAAAATGTAATTAGTGTTTCTTTAGCATATGGTACTGTTTTCCCCTTTATATACAATTAGACCTCAGATTGAACTGGGAACCAGTTACATTTTGATACCTAGGGATTAATATCTACCATTTCTGTATTGATTTGAAGGATGGAAATCTCGGCAGAGCTTCACTGTCCCTGTGAGCCCAGTTTGATTTTTGGTCTTCTCCTGCTTTTTGTAGTGGCCCACATGGCACTAGTGAAGATGGTGTGCTACCCCGATTACTGTATTATTTTACAAACCTTCCCCTGCTCATCCTTCATTCCTTCTTCAGACACGCCACACATCAGATTTGGTCACTGGGGTGCAGTTGGGTAGCTCTTTCCACTCTAAGGCTACCTGTGACTGCGGATGGATTAGGCCTTCCAAGCTTAGCTTCCAAGCTTAGCTGCACAGGTCCAAGGGGTGACTCGTTGGCTGTCTGCCCATCCCCCTACATGAGATGGGATTTATCTTAAAGACTTTAAGGAGGGCTTACTGCACTACTCATTGTTTCCTCCTGACTATTCAACTGAACACCATACGGGGGTATCATGCAAAGCTTTCTGTTGCCTTGCTAGAACCTGTAAACTCACTGACACAGAAACCCTGTGCTCAAGCACTACCTTTGCTAGGCCTTACCACTCCCACAGGATGGTTGTGCTCTGAGCAACTCTGTCAGTAGCATGCTGCAGGCATCTTGAAATTGGGGGATTTGTTTCTGGAAGGCGAGCTTCTAATTTTCCAAACCCTTGTGACAGACTACCATCTTCATCCCAGTCAACTCCTTACTTACAGACACCTTTAATAATCATTCAAAGCCCTATTTCATGTTTGCCACCTTCCACTAACTCCACATGAGATGTGCCAGGAACTCTATAGCATAGGGACTGGCAGCAAACTGATACGATGGGTGTACAGACCTTTCCTGCAACGTGGAGACCACTCCAGATCTTCTCGTCCTACCTGGGTGATTGATGGGGCCAAACCTCTGCAAGATACGGACTGGTGTAAAATACTGGATTTTCCACACAAAGTATACCACAGCTGCCACTTTAACTACATTCATAGAGCTTCCATGAGAATGCACTCCGCCCGTTGCTTGCCACTAGCTTTTTGATTTGTAACTCGCATTTCGTTGCTTTCAGTTTGCTGGCTTTCTTTGTTTTAGGCTATCCAACTTGAGTCGTCCCTTTCCTTGCTCAAACCTGTGAGAAGCCTCCTACAAAACCTTGTTTACAGTATCCTTCTGAGTGCTCCCTTTCTGTAAACAGGCCTGTAACTCTTGTTCTTATCTCATCATATTTACTGTGCATTCAAACAACAAGGTCAAATGTCAGGCTCTGTCTTTGGTGAGAACTTAGGGCCAGATGTATCAAAGGGTTTTACCCATTCTGTGTCTATGGGAAAATGTGTTCATACATATGGCCCTTAGTGTTTACCTTTCTTTCTCTGACTTCAAAGTGAGAGGGTTTATGCAACAATCTTGTTGGATACTGGGGGTAAGAAATATTTTTTTCTATCACATGACAACATTCAAATGAACTGTGCAAGGATTTTAGAATATATCAGAATTAGGAGTACAAATTAAGTTCATTTTTGTTAATTATGAGCTGTGCTGCAAACAAATACCCTTATATGATTAAAACAAATCATTACACTAGGTGATGCAATTTCCACACATCATCAGCTGTGCACTGTATAGCTATATTTGCAAAACTGTATGTCTGTGGAAATGTAACGGCCATTTCAATCAAAAACATGTTGTCTGTAATGGTAGTGTGCTACCACACCGTGCATACTTCATTCTACTCTGCACCACTCCACACCACTGTACCCTACTCTGCACTACTCCACTTTACCCCACTCTATGCCAAGGCATTCTGGGACACTGCACTCTTATCCACGCTGAACCACTCCACTCTATGCCACATCACACTACTCCTCTCTCCCCCTCTACTCTGTGCCAATCTACTCTATGTCAATGCACTTTACGCCTCTCCACACTACTGCGCTCTGCCCCTCTTCACGCTATACCAATCCAGTCTAGGCCACATCGATCTACTCCACACTCTCTGCCACTCCGCAACACTGCATTGAACACCACTGCACTCTATGCCAATACACTCTATGCTACTGCAATTTACTCTGTAACACTCAACCTTATGCCCCTGCACTCTACATCAATACACTGTACATCACTCTAATCTACTCTGAATCACTGCACTCTATGCCACGGCACTCACACCACTTTATTCTAAGCCAATACACTCTATGCCACTCTACCCTGCACCTCTCCACTCTACACCACTTTACTTTACTGTGAAGCAATCTACTTTACTCACTGCACTCTGGGCCACTGCACTCTACTCTGAAACAATCTACTCTACACTACTGCAATCTACGCCGCTGCACTCTGTGCCACTCTGCTCCACTGCACTCCAAACCACTGAACTCTACTTCAATGCACTGTATGCCAATGCACTCTAAACAACTGCACTATAAGCCTCTGCACTATACTCTGCACCACTGTACTCTATGCCAATGCTCTCTATACCACTCTACTCCACTATACACCACTGTTCTCTATGATACTCTACTCTGCAATATTGCACTCTCTTCCACTATACTCTACGCCACTCTACTCTGTACTACTGCATTCTGCACCAGTACACTCTATGCCACTCTACTCTACATAACTCCACTCTACACCACTGCACTCTACAGCACCATAATCTGCACCACTCTACACTACTCCACTCTGCACCACTCTATGCCACTGCTTGCTATGCCACTCGAGTCTACTCTGCACTCTATGCCACTGGACCACTCTGCACTACTGCACTCTCTGCCACTCTATTGTATGCCACTCAACTCCACTGCACTCTTTGCCACTCTACTCTGCCCCACGTCTCTCTGTGCCTCTGCACTCTATACCAGTGACAACTGCACTGTATGCCACTGCACTCTACTCTGCACCACTGGACTCTACACCACTGCTCTCTATGCCACTCTACTCCACTGCACTGGCACTCTTCTCTGCAACATTGCACTTTCCGCCACTTTACTCTACACTGTACTACTCCATTCTACACCAATACACTCTACACAACCGCACTCTATGCCACTGCACTCTATGATACTCTACTTTGCATCACTCCACTCTACGCCACTACACCCTACAGAACTATATTGTCCTCAGCACAACACTACACCACTGCACTATATGCCACTCAAGTTTACTGTGCACTCGACTCCACTGCACTATACACCACTCTTCACACTACCACTCTATTGTACACCACTCTATTCTACACCGCTGCACTCTATGTCACTCTACTCTGCACCACTCCACTCTGCATCACTGCACTCTACTATGCACTACTCTAATCCATGCTTCTGCATTCTATGACACTACATTGTACACAGCTGAATTCATGCCGCTGCATTGAATTCCACTTCACTCTACACCACTATTTTCTGCAACACTCTACACCAATGCAATCTACACCAGTCAACTCCACTGCATACCACCCCACTATGCACCACTCTACACGACTCCACAGTATGCCACTCCTAAACACGACACTCTCTGCCACTACCCTCTATCTCCACTCTTTGCCATTTCACTCTGTGACACTCCGCACCACTCTCCTTTATGCCACTAGCTTTTAGGCATGATGAACAGCAGCCAAGCTGGTGCATACCATGGCTAAAATGCAGTGGCAAAGCCAATAACTCTTGCGTAGATGAGACCTATTGGCTTTGCCAATGTTTGTTACTACTATGAGGTGCCGAGGACACGGAAAGCGCTGTGAATATGAAGTCCTTATTTTAAAGATGCATTACACACAGCATAATATAGGCTGCCACAAAATTCACAAATATATTTAGGTTAATTAAAAAAAGTCCTTCTAAAATACGGATTTCAATAATATACAGATTATACCTAGTGCAAACATTTCTTATAACTCCACAGCTCAGCCTTAAAGTACCTCTCTAAAAGGAAATATCTTTGCCATCAGAAAGATTCAAGTGACCCCTTCCATTAATGTCAATACAGGTTTCCAAGCCCCTTTACATTTGCAGATTTACCAGTTGCACACATTTTGCATTTCGTTTGGGAAGGAGACACCCTGGCAAGAAGGCCTGTTTCTTATCTGTCTGCCCCACCCTTCCTCAGAACACACAAGACACCCTGCCTTTCAATCCAGCTGGGGGAACTGAATTGTCCTAATTACATTTGTCCTTTAGCTGAAAGGCTAAAATGATGGACAATTGCTGTCCGTTAAGCCTTTCATCACGGACAATGGACGGTAGGGCTAAATTCCGGGCCGTCCTTGAAAATTAGGGGCAGGTGGTCACCAGATAAAGAGTCGGGAGATCACCGAACTAGCACCAGATAAAGTGCCATTTCACTGGTTTTGACAGACCTGCTGCCAAGTATGGTTGAAGATACTGTGCCTTGTAATTATGATGCTGATGTGGGACAGCTTTGCCGGTACATTATTATTCTCTATGAAGGAATGCTACTGCATTGTCTTGTTAACTGCAGCTTTGAAGGTGAAGAAAGGGGCAGATATTGCCCAGAGTTCCGTAAGTTGCAAAGACGTTGTCACGTGGATAAGATGTACTCTGCAGGAGATGATGGACCTTGGTTTATAATTTCCAGCTATAGAAGATGGTTTAAATAATCAGACTCAGAGTTACAGAGTTTGTAACAGATCTTTACATTTGATCCCTGTTGAGATATATTTTGTCTGGTGAGCCTGAATTCCAATTTTATCTGTTCAGGGGAGGCATTGTGTGGTAATCTGAAGACCTTCCTATATATACTAGAGACCAGGCTGTCAAGGAGGATTGCGTCTCTTCATCACATAGCTGGAAATATTTTGCCTTTGTTACTTCCAGGAATGGCATCAGCAACGGCCCAGACAGGTGCATTGCCAATTGTTTCCAAGGACATACTAAAGATTTCCTGTGTGATTCTTAATGTATTGCTTTTGGGGTGAAAGATGCCATGACTGTCTAGCAGAATACCCAGGTACTTGTATTGGTTTTCTTTTGAGATTTTGCATGCATTTAGACCTTATGATCATTATTTTGGTCTTTACTCCTGGAGCAGCTCAATACACAATCAGCAGCAGAGGTGGCTTTTGTACGGATAGCTCCCTGGTTGAAACAAAAGTTGCCTCCATCCCACCCGCTTGTAGAAGTGTTGGATAAAAACGGTGTGGGGTCAGTTGAGGGGTTTAAGAGTTAAGAGAGCCAGGAGAAAAAAACAAACACAAAATGTAGACATGGGTGCCAGCAGTCTTTAGAAACCATGGTTAGTACAGTTCTCTTTAGGGCCGTGCCAGAGAGAGACTGTTTGATAGAAATTGGGTTTTTGATTGGGGGGGGTGTGAGCCCTCCTCAAGGGACAACCACAGTCACTGTCAAGGTGAACCACAAAAATCACTAAATTAACCTGTGTTTGATTCTATGATAGTTTTGCACAAAAGCAGTAAGGCTTAACTTAGAGGCATTGTGTAAACTATTTATGGAGCACTTCAACAGTAATAAAGTGAAAACACACACACAAAAATCCCAGAACAATTTAGGAAAATAGAATAAAATGTCATAAAATATTTGACAATATAAGAAAAAAAGAAGAGAATCTAATCAGTAGACCCAAAGTTGTGCATTTTTAATATTTTTGTAAAACTAGTGCCTAAAAGATCAAACTGCCAACCATGGACATCAAATCCCATGAGTCAGGGCTAAAGTGAACAGTTATAGCGGATCGCAATGGAGTGCTCTTCGTATTCACAAGGTGGCCCGGTCTCTACTTACCTTCAGATTTAGAATCATTTTTGAAAAAAAAGTCTGAGAAGGTAAAGTTAAGCGGGGCAAGGCAGCTGACTATGTCTGAGAAGGCGGCATCTTAGGGGTGAGAGGGTGGGGTTGGATGAAGTCCAGGTGAAAATGTCTGCAGACAGACTTAGACCCTCATTATGACTTTGGCTGACTTTTTACAAGACCGCCAAAGCTGTGGGCGCCAGAAGACTGCCAGTGCTGGTAGTCTTCCGACCATCATATTACAAGTACTGCAGGATTTCCACCACATTTTGGGCAGAAATCCTGCAGTGGTCGTGTTGGCGGTAGGAGGCGCATGGGCAGTTCCACCAGTCCTATTATGACCTGTTATACGGCCTGGAGGTGTCCTGATGGCGGGGCGCTGCCAGTGGTGGAAGCGCCCATTCCTGTTCCCTGCCAGACGACCTCCTCACCGGACAAGGTAAGTCGGGCGTCTGACAGGGGTTTGGGGGTGTTTGTGTGTGCGTGTGTGAGTGGGTGTTGTCTGTGTGTGCGCATTTATGTGTGTATGCATGTGTGGATGGGTGTTGTGTGTGTGTGTTTGCATGTATGTGTGTATGGGTGTTTATATGGGTGTGTGTATAGGTGTTTGTATGGGTGTGTGCTTGGGTGTGTGTATGCATGTGCGTATGCATGGTTAAATGTGTGTCTGAATGTTGAAGTGAGTGCGTGTATGAACGTTGAAGTGAGTGCGTGTATGAATGTTGAAGTATATACGTGTACGGATGCTTGTGAGTGAATGTGTGTATGTCAGTGTTGGTGTATGAGTGTATGCGAGGTACATGAATGAGTGCATGCGAGGTGGGTGAATGATTCTATGCGGGGAGTGTGTGGGTGTCTGTGTGTGTGGAGGGGGAAGGGCACTGTACTAGAAGGGGGAGGGGGTGTGGTGAGTATTGGGCTTGAGGTGGGGGGGTTGCCTGCCGGTGACAGGAAAGGAATTTCCTTTCACAGGTAACCTTTCTGCCAGGGTTTCCGTTTTACTTCTACTGGCCAGTGCTAAGGTGATTGTGCTTCTCTGCTAAACATGGTAGCATTGGTATATACACAAATGGCATGTTTAAGTTACCTGTGAGTCCCTTGTAAAGTGGTAAACTATATACCCAGGGCCTGTAACTTAAATGCTACTAGTGGCAAAGCAGTACTGATTGTTCCACCCACTTAAGAAGCCCTTTAAAGATGTCAATATCTTAGGCCTGCCACTGCAAGGCCTGTGTGTGCAGTTTCACTGCCACGTCGACTTAGCATTTGAAAGTAATTGCCAAGTCTTAAACTCCCCTTTATCTACATATAAGTCACCACTAAGGTAGGCCCTAGGTAGCCCATAGGTCAGGGTGCTGTGTAGGCAAAAGGCAGGATATGAACATGTGTGTTCTACATGTCCTGGTATTCCTAAATTCATTTTACACTGCTGCGAGGCCTGCTCCTTTCAAAGGATAGCATTGGGGCTACCCTCATATACTGTTTGAGTGGTAGATTCTGATCTGAAAGGAGTAACTAGGTCATATTTAGTATGGCCAGAATGGTAATAGAAAATTCTGCTTATTGGTGAAGTTGGATTTAATATTACTATTTTAGAAATACCACTTCTAGAAAGTGAGCATTTCTCTACACTTAAATCCTTCTGTGCCTTCCAATCCATGTCTGGCTAGGTTAGTTGACAGCTCCCTTGTGCATTTCACTCAGACAACCTCAAACACAGGATTCTCAGTCACACCTGCACACATCTGCATACTCAATGGGTCTTCCTGGGCTGGGAGGATGGAGGGCCTGACACTTACATGTCAAAGGACAGTGGCCTGCCCTCATACAATGGACTGCCAAACCCCCAACAGGGACCCTGACAGACACGATGGAACTGAAAGGGGACTTTGTGCACTTCTAAGCCACTCTTTGAAGTCTCTCCCACTTGAAAGGCACATTTGGGTATTTAAACAGGGTCTCTGACCCTACCAACTCAGACATTTCTGAAGTCAGACACTTCTGGACACTTCAAGATACTCCTTGGGACAGACACTCTGCCCCAGAACCTGCAATCTGCCAAGAGGAACTGCCTGGCTGCCCAAAGGACGCACCTTTTAAGAGAAGGACTGCTGCCTTGCTGTTGCCCTGCTGCCTTGCTGCCCTCTGGCTCCGCTGAGAAGTGCTCTCCAAGGGCTTGGATTGATCTTGGCTTCTGTTTTCTGATGTCTCCGGGCCAGAAAGATTTAATCTCTGCAAATAACACCTTGTGCAGCGAAAAATCAATGCGCAGCCTGCCAGAATAGATGCATCCCCTGCACCGTAGTAAGAAAATCACTCCACGTTTAACCGGAATAACGCAGCCCGGCTCCCCGAGTAGAGATCGATGCAGCACCAGCGTTGTGACCGGAACTTCGATGAACGGCCTACTGCATCGAAGCATAGCTGAGCCGGAACGACACAGCCTGACTTCCTGTGAGAGGAATCGATGCAGCGCCTGCCGTGCAACAGAAATTTCCCTGCATTGCACACTGGATCGACGCAGCTCCTGTGACTTAGCCCTGCGCACCCAGGATTTTTCACACCGTCCCTGGGACGTCCAAACACCCCGCAACCTGAAGAGTATCAAAGTCTGCGTGCCAGAAATTGATGCAAAGCCCTTGTTGCGTGGAAAAATATTGATGCATCATCTGTGTGCGCCCAGAGAAAACGACGCACACCTCCCCGTTTTCCATGCATCTCCTTCTGTGCAGTCCTTTGTGGATAATTTAGACGCAATCCAGGTACTTTGTGCTTGCAAGAGACACTTATTGCTTTTAAGAACTTAAGACTCTTTTTATCATTTTTTAAAGTGATGTTTCAACGTGTACTTATCAAATCTTGATCGTTTTGACCTGCATTTAATCAGATAAATATTCCATATCCTGTGTGGTGTATTTTCGTGGTGTTATACTGTGTCATTGCATGATTTATTGCACAAATACCTTACACATTGCCTACTAAGTTAAGCCTGACTGCTCAGTGCCAAGCTACCAGAGGGTGGGCACAGGATATATGGGATTGTGTGTTACTTACCCTGACTAGTGTGAGGGTCCTTGCTTGGACAGGGGATAACCTGACGGCCTACCAAAGACCCAATTTCTAGCACTTGTCCACACTCTAAGGGCACATGATGCAGCACTTTACTAGGGACTGACAAATAAATTAAATCTACAATCAGGTGTAGGCCAATTTTACCATGTTTTAAGGAGGGAACACAAGCACTTTAGCACTGGCTAGCAGAGTCCTAAGGGCAACACAATCACATTTCAGCAAGCAGGAAGGGAGTAGGCAGAAGGTTTGGGAGAAGACTATCATAAGGCTGACAGATCTAACACTGCTGCAGACAGCCCCTGTGTCCCGCTGAAGGTTGTCACCCTGGGCACAGCTTGCCCATGTTAATGGCCGGCTCTGATCAACTGATGCATACACCCTGTATGGCCCTCCCAATGGAGGTGTTGACGATGTGCGTCAGGGTGTTGCTGATTGGGTGCATGGGTTTGTTGGGGTCACTGTGAATTGTCTGCATAATTGTCGTTGAGTCGTTCCTGGTGAGGGTTGACCATTGGATCAGGTGGCCATCTTTGTTAGTGGTTGGTAGGTTAGCAATGAGTTCTGTGGGATTAGGTCGGTGTGCGAAGTTGCTGTAGATGTTTGCTGTGGAAGAAGTTGGATAGATTGTCGCTGAGTTGCTGGGAGGCAGTGATGTTGGTGACAGTGGCTGAGGGAGAGGTGACATCCTTAACAATCAAACAGATCTCCTTTCAGCTGCTGTTGCTTCCTTCAATGCGGTTCACTAGTACTTTTTTCTTGGGGTCTCTTTTTTTCTGGTGATAGCGTCTGAGTGCAGCTTTTTAGGTAATTCTGTTGGTAGTGTCATGGGTGGCTCTACCTTTCCTTTCTAGCTGTTTCTCCCACCCTCCTTTTTCCTCCTCTGTTCTCCTTGTCTCTCTCCCACCTGTCATTTTCTCTTCTTTGTGTTTTATGTGTTCTGATTATAACACATTAGGAATTTACATAAAAACGCTTTTTCCTAGTCTGACAGTAATATGTTTTTCTGTTCTGAACAGATTTTTTACCTCTGTAACAGCTTGAAGGGAATGTGTTACATACTATTGACTTAATAACTATGCTGCTGGCTTCACACGTTATATTGCTAGCTGCAAGGAATGATTCACCTGCATTCTCCTGAGCGTAAGAGGCTGTCTGATCACTGGGGCTGTAGTTATGCCTTTTAAATGTTCATACGGTCCTTTTTGAATGAGCCTACATTTTATGGTGTCTCTAGCCATAAGTGGTTGGCCTATGGTTGCAGTGCTATATGAACATTTCTATAGATTATGTTATGCTTCTTTTGATATGAATAAAGGAATTAATCTTTGAGGCCCAGTGTTACTGAAGCTCCAACCAATTGACCTCCACGTGCCAGACAAAAGTATAGATGAACGTTGGTAAGTAGATTTTCTGGTTCAAATCTTTTTATTGTCACTGAGAGCAAACCAAACAAAGAGGCGGTGCAGCGCCCCGAGAAATACTTAACTGTTATACCAATGGAACAACCCTCGGCATCCTCCAGGAGTACTTATAAGAAGAGATCTATAAAATAAGGTACAAAGTGGTTCCGATGGGAACCTCCTACGTGTCCTTTGTGGGCAGCGGGGTTGTCTATATCTGTCAGCTGCAGAAATCTCAAGTATTTAGGGCAGGACAGCACTCTGAACTCCTTAGAGAGAAGAGCTAGGAACGGGCAACAGAGCTCTCTAAAGGAATCTTCCTGAGCCCTGTGGGTTAAGGTGAGCCTCTGCATATCCAGCACATGCCAAAGCCGGTGAAGCCAACCAAGATGAGATGGTAGTGCATCAGTGCCCAGTGAGCAGGGATGTTTTGCAGGGCCACACCCAATGCCAAGCCGATCTGTTGCTCCCTGTGCGATTTGATCGGGAAGGTAAGGACTTTTGGAAATCCCGGGATGCAGGAAATCGAGGTAGCTGGGTGTGAAGGTGGGTGTCAATATCATTCAGGATTCCCTCCCAACATTGTGTGAGTTTAGGGCATTCCCAATGCAAATGTACCAGTGCCCCAGGGCAGTCACAGTGTCTCCGAAGATCTGTGCTATGAGTGGGGTCAGTCCTGTGCAAGCGCACACATGGCAATTTTTGTAGCTGCCTCAATTGTAGCTGTGTTAAATGCTGTATGGCGCTCCTTGTAGTACACCTCTTCCTACTCCCTATCTGTGAGCGTCCTCCTCAACTCCAACTCCAAGCATTTCTGTCCTGGTGTCTTAGTCGCTAAGAGTGTGTGTTGCACAAAGCCACATAGTTCGGTGATGAGGCATTAGTTTTCATGAGGGGCCATTTTGTAAAACCTGTGAGTGACTGTTGTGCTCCCGCGTGCACCACTGGTGCAACACCCAGTGCAGGATCTGCAGATATTGCATCCTCTCTGGCTCTGGGAGTGCATAACCATCCTGTATCTGCTAAAAAAGAGAGGGCCCTTCTTGTCAAAGAAGTGTCTGACGGAGTGGCAGTCGGCACTCAGCTAGTGGCGAAAGGCAACTTGATCTAGGCCTGGTGTAAAAGCTGCACTGTTAACTTTTAGGGTCAGTGGAAAGGGAACGTGGAGTGCAATGCGATCCTACACTTTCAAGAACACGAGGCAGACCCCGAGCAAAAGGGCAGCACGGTCGGGTTCAGCAGGATTGACAGACCCAGACACATTAAGATCCTGGGGTAAAACTAAACGCACTGTTAGGGGTAATCAGGCAGCCTCGGAGCTAGTACAATATAAGGTTAGAGAGCCCAGTGCATTACAATAGAGCAGGGGGACTGGTTCACCTACTCAAAGAGACACCAAGGATACCAGGGATGGTGCCATCTGCAGGGTGAAAGGCAAAAATTACGCCCTTCCTTAGATCATTCTTTAAAATTGTAAACATTCAAGAGATCCAACAACAGTCTAATTAAAATAGCAAGTATGGGCCAGCCTCAGACACCCTATTAGTATGGAACTGGGTACCACTAAACTCAGTGGAGGACCCAGGGCTTACTTACATAAATCGGAGCCAAGTGCTTCCCCAGGCCTCCGCTGAAGGCAATGTGGCAGTACCATTATTATTTTACTAAGAAGACGAGGGGGGAACCCAAAGCACTAAAGAGCGTGATGGCACAGAAACTATGATGGAGGAGATTAAAAAAAATTGCGATATCTGAGTGCAATCAAGCCAAAATCCCAGACCTCACTGAGAGATTAAGTACTATGGAAGCATCTCTAGGAGCACTACACATGGAGGTTGAGAAATTGGAGTCCCTGGAAAATAACTCCAGAAGAAATAACTTAAGATTTCTTAATATTCCAAAAGGAGTAGAAGTTGGAAACATAAAGGAGTTTGTCTCAAATGTAATCAAGGAATTCATCCCTTCGATGATTTCCATGAATTTTGATCATAAGATACAAAGAGTACATAGGGACCCCTTCAGGACAAATCTTAGCAGGGACAAACCTAGGAAAATTGTGGTAAATTGTGGCTCATGTCTGGTAACATTGCAAATTCTCTCAGAATCCCTAAAATCAAAGGCCCTCATTATGAACATGGCGGGTTGTCCCGCCATGCCGGCATTGACAGCTGAAATCGCCAGCCGGCATGGCGGGACAACCCGCCGCATAATGAAAATGGTGAGGGCCGCCATCGGCAGCCCTCACTTACTGCCAGGCTTCTGAAATCAGGCCATCAGGCAGCCTGGCGGTGAGTGGAAATACTATCAGACAGGATAGCTGCACTACCCTTCGGATAATGTTTCCATATCCACCAGCCTTTCCCTGGCGGGTTCACTTTGCATGGGCAGTGCAGGGGCCCCGGTGCAGTGCCCCGTCCCGCAGGTCATCGGGCAGTGATCTGCGCAAAGGGTGCAACTGCACCCACCGCACAGAGGCATTGACGGCAGCTCCATGTGGAGCCGCCGTCAATGTCCAGGCCTGGCCTTTCTGTGAGCCGGCGGGTGGAAACAATGTTTCCACCCGCCGGCTCACTAAAAGGTTCATTATTTGGCCGGTGGGGTTCCGGTGTCGCTGGCGGTCAGTGTTTTGACTGCCAGCATAAACACCAAAATGTTTTAAAAAGGGAGAATGGTCCTTCTGCATTAGGTTGTACATCTCGCAGGTGGCCAAAACTCGCCAATGGGAGGTGCGAAAATACATTCAGGAGTTAAAATCATTAGGAGCTACATCACAATTGAAATTCACAGCCACTTAAGGGAAATGTGGAACAATAAAATGCATAACATAAGAGAATCCCTTGAGGTAGAGAGCCTGATAAATTAGATAAGAATGAAACAAAAGGCATAGTGGAGAGGTGGGGTATGTTGAACGACCCAGTTTGGATAAAGGGAGGGTACCCTTGTGAATTTAGGGTGGGTGTAATAGTGGGGGGAAGTAGCACAGGGTGTATAATTAGTGGGATAGTTAAGCACAGGGTGGGGAGCATGGGGAAGAAAATAAAAAAAAAGTCCTCATCTATGGTAATCACACAAGGGTACTGACAGAGGTACTAGAAACATTATGAAGGATTTAAACAAAAAATGCAGCCTCAAAATCTTAACATGGAACATAAACGGTTTTAGGGTAGCCAGAAGGAGGAGGAGAATTTTAGAATTTTTGAAACTCTCTGTTCATTATATCAAATTTTTTGCAGGAAACTAACTTACGTCAAGCGGAATGAGGAAAAATACTAAAAAGGGAAAGATGAATCAACCAATTTACCTCTACTGACCACAGTTGTAATGTGAAGGGGGTGGCCATCATATTAAAGGGATCTGCCCAAGGACAGACAGACAACTTTATTGCAAATTCCAGGGGTAAATGGTTAATTGTCAATATTAGAATACTTGGTATAGGGGACGCATTTGTAACTTGCTATGGACCCAATAAAGATGACCCAGCCCCTCTCAGGGAACTTTATAATCACTTGGCTGAAAGTGGGTACTATATAATAATAGGTAGCGATTTTTATGTTTCATTAAATCCCGCTCTAGATAAATCTACCACCAGGCCAACGGCCAACTCTCCATGGATGAGAGAGTGCATCCACCATATAATGAAGAATCTAAATTCAAAAGATGCCTGACAAAAGCAGGCGGCTGGATTAAGGGTTATACTCATCACAACAAGAAATATGGTCACGCAACAAGAATAGACTTCTTCCTGACTGATGCTAACCTGGGGAATAAGATCAAAGAGGTATTACATCAACCAGAGCATCTCTTAGACCACTCCACAGTACAGTTAGAACTGCTGCTTCTCTACCCCCGCCAGATGGACTCTTGATAGGCCATTATTAGAAGGGCGAGAGGTTATAAGTCAATTGGAAAGTGATACTAAAGAATGTTTGAAAAAAAGCTCAGCTCCTATCTATATTATATGGGACGTGTTCACAGCTTTCATTCGGGGGAGACTAATTAGCTATGCTGCATATAGAAGGAAAGAAAACAACAACAAGTGAAGGAGCTGGTGTTGCAAACTGATAAAGCTCATAAGGCATTGAACAGCTGCAATGACTCCTCCAGTCAATTAGTCTTACAAAATCAGATTAAAGAAGCAAAGGGAGCCCTATCAGACTTTCTAGAAGGGGTTGTAAGGAAGAAGTGGGAAATTAGTAAGTTAGCAAACTATGAATATGGTGAGGGACATGGGAAGTTATTGGCTTGGAAGACCAGGACTAAGAAAGACAGAAACACAATCAAGGAAATAGTGATCAAACAGACTAACAAATGTTGTACAGAAGATCCCAATAGTGAGATGCCCCTCGTAAACTTCTTTCAAGATTTAAATACGAGGATAGCCACAGAAGATCTAACAGAAACATGGTTAAAAGAGGATCCCCTCCCCACATTAGATCAAGATATGCCTTAGTACCAGTGAGCTAAAAAAGGGGAAGGCATCAGAGCCAGACGGGATACTTAATTGATTATACAAGGGATTACTGACTAACTTAATAAACGCACTGTATGTAGGTGACATTCACGGCCCAGCCTCATGGAACGAAGCCACCATAACTATAATTCTAAAGTCGAACAAGAAATCTAAAAAGTTGCGAATCATATAGAGCCATATCTTTGCTTAGTAACGATTATAAGCTCTTTATCCAAATACTTGCCAAAAGTTTAGATAAAGTGGTGGGAGGGCTGGTTCACAGGAATCAAAAGGGCTTTATGCAAAATAGACATCTACATGAACTGACCCACGACTTGGTGACAGCAATAGATGTTGCTGTAGAAACTAAGAAGCATATTTAAGAAACGTGGTGGTGCACACAGTGCAGCGCCAATTTTCTTGAGCCCCTTATCACACCATGGTGGTAGTTAGGGGACTAGCGTCCAAATTTTTTATGCTAGTCCACCGCTTTGCAGGATTTATGTGAAAAATGTTGCCGCTAATCCTGCAAAACACCCAGAGCCCCATTGTAACCAATGGGAGGCTCCTTTTAACGCCTGCTCAGAGCAGGCATAAAAAGTGCCAAAAAGAATGACACAAAGAAATCTCTTAGATTTCTTTGCTCCATTTTTTCGGCTCCCCTAATCAGGGAATGCCCCCTGTGCATAAATTATGCCTGGTGCAAGCATAATGTAGCGCAAAGGGTTACAAAGTGGCACAATGCATGCACTGCGCTACTTTGTAAATATGGCGCAGCATTTTTTGGCCTTCTAACGCCACATTGGCATAAAAAAATGATGCTAATGTGTCATTGGAATGGCGCTAGGCCCTCTTAAATTTGGGCCTAAATTCACTCTGACTTTAATGACCATTGATGCCACCAAAGCTTTTGATAGAGTGAGTTGGCCTTTCTTGTACGTAGTTATAAAGTAGAATGGGTTAGGAGATAAGTTCCTTAAGGCAATAAACACCATTTATAACACACAATCTTCCAGGAATGTAATTAATAGTGACTTTACATCACAATTCCAAATTGGTAGAGGTACTCATCAAGGGTACGCACTCTCCCCTCTAATGTTTGACTTATACATGTAACCACTCGCTAGCAGGATCAGGAAAGACCAAAGGGTCATACCGTTTCAATAGCATGACTGGGTTATAAAAGAGGCTTTCTATACAGATGACCTAATGATCTACATAGGAGACTTCCAAAGTACCTTTCCAGCAATTTTGGATACTGTAAATGATTATGGGAAGGACTCAGGCTGTTCAGTAAATAAAGATAAAACACAATTGATGACTTGCAATGGTTCTGTTGACAACCCTTTGGAAAAGAAGGAAATCCAATTCTTCGCTGTTTGAGTGGTTAAAGAGCTGGAAAGAATTGCTCAAGTAAACGTCAGGAGGCTCATGTCAGAAACTAAGGAACTCCTACATTTATGTGCTTACCTTCCACTCACTATCCTAAGAAGAACTAACCTAATTAAGATGAAGATTCTTCCAAAGTTTACCTTCATTTTCAATGCAGTACTTTTACATTTTAGGGCAGAGTGGTTTCAAAAATTACTAGGGGAATTGGTTAGTTTTATCCGGGCTAATAAAAGTGTGAAAATTGCCTGGAAAAAAATCACACAAAAAGAATATAGATGGTGGTATAGCTTTTACGGATTTTCTGCTTCACTGTTGGGCCTTCCAATTGAAAAATGTCAGGCTACTACTCTTCAAGGACTATCTGCACGTTGTCATACTTTGACAGATTATTTTCGGGAAAAAGGCAAATACGTTTTATTCAAATTCGACCACCCAAAGTACTTTAAAAAAATCTGACTTAGAGTGTTAAATGTGGCATGTTAACTATGGTCTTAGGTTAGAAGGATCCTGAGAATCCCATACTGTAGCAATATGGCCCAAAAATAGAACTTTCCTGGAACACCACAATGCTTGCAAGACGCATTCATTACCCCGCTATCGGACACAGGATTATTAAAATGGGGTTAACTGTTAGAGGAGGGTACTTTGATTTCATGTGACTCCCTAGCTAGGGTTACCAATAATGGGTTATCTAGATTTAAATATATTCAGAGAGAGAGAGGTGGCTCCGAGGGAAACCCAAAGTTGACATTAAAACAGAATGGGAGGAGGAGTTACAAAACATCAGACCACTAAAGAAGGAGGCTTTTAAATGGTACTGGGTCTTAGTACAGACAGAGAAAGGTCATCCCATACTGCTGGAGGAAGTCTGGAAAGTGGACATGCCATTGTCTGGCATCCCACACCTCTGGCAAGCACCAATGTCTATGCTTTGGTCTGCTGTGAAGTCTTCACCTCCCAGGAGAAACCATCTGTTTACTATGTATAGGGTGTTTTGATCTCCAAAAAAGTTGGCACAACTGGGAGGGCAGAGGACAAGGTGCTGCCCAAAATGCGCCCTGAAGAAAACCGATAATGTCCATTTATATTGGCAGTATCCAGATATCCAAATCTTCTGGCAAGATGTGGGTAAGGTCTTAACAGCGATAACAAGAAAAGAACTATAGGTAAGCCCGGCTTTGGATATATTTCGCACACGATAAGGTGAAGTGTCAAGAGGACCCTGAAATCAGTTGTATTAAATTTTTAACTTGATATTAATTGCATGCAGAGAAATCTGTATTAAATGAATATGCAGCTCCCTCCTACCTACATGGAGTGAATTGATTCAGCGAAGAGTATTGGTAGGTTAGACTGTATCAGTGGCTCAGAGAAAAGGGTTAAGATGTGGGAGCCATTTTTGTCTTTGTCATCAAGCTAGTTCCTTACTTGACAAATGGGTGTTACCCTTATTAGGTGGGCAACAATCTCTAGAAGTCCTATGATTAAAGACAAGGCACAGCAAAGGAGGATGTGAGGGTAATGCCTGCTCTTTTCCTTCAAGTTGTTGAACGAGGTCTGGCTTAAAAGGCCATTACCCCTAGTGGATGAGGCTGCGTCTCACATATGTACAGTACCTCCAGTCTCTTGCCTCTTGCTTCTTGTCACAGATGAGAACTAAATAAAAGAAAAGACTGCTTCAGTGACCGGTAAGGAAAATAGGCCTCTGCGGACACAATTTCTTGGTCCATAAAAAGCCATTGCTTTTCGGATTCCTCCCTGGGCCACTCCTCCATATAGTAAAGTAGGGTGATCTGGAAGTACTATAGGAGATTTCAGATCCATAATCCCACTTTCAGTGGGATTGATAACTCAATGTCTGGCTCATCTGGGGCAGCCTCTCATCCCAGACAAAGTGGTGGAATTCACTCTGCAGGGTCTGAAGAATGCCAGCAGGGGGTTCAATTGGCAGCACCTAGAAAAGGATTCATATTTTCAGGAGCACTGTCATCGTTAGTGCTGCTATCTGGCCTAGCCAGGAGAGGGGATAAAGTTTCAACTGCACCTGGTCTCGTTTGACGTGTTGGAAGAGAGTTTGATAATTAAGGGAGGATAACTCTTGAATAGTCGGGCAAGCTGTATTCTCCAATATGAAAAATCGAAATGGGTTGCCATTGAATCGGATACCTGCACGCAAGAAGTGTCACCATCTCCAGGGGAACCTAGAAGATTAGGGCCTGCGACTTCTGTATATTTATTCAAAGGTCCGCTGCACTGCTTAAGACCTCAGTTTCGTCTATGAAGGCAGGGAGAGCCTCTTGAGGGATATCCAGTACAATAATGACATCGTCTATGGAGAGTGCAAGGGTATGCAGCTCTAAACCAAAGGTGACGCTGGTAATGCATGGATTGTCCCAGGCTCATTAGGCGAAAGGCTTCACATAAAGAGCTAATAGCAGAGGTGAGAGGGGGGAACACCTGTCTCATCCCACGCCAGTTAGGAAATGAGGATGAAGTATGGCCATTAACCTGTGCAGTCGCTTTAGGGTAGTTATTGAGGATCCAGGATCATAATCAAGGCCCAAATCCAAAATTAGCAAGTCTCGCCTCCAAGCACGGCCAACACTTTTTCTGCGTCTATGGCCAGCAGCATAATCACCTGTTTTGAGCGTTTGGCTTTATTGAGTAGGTGGAGGATTTGTTTGGCATTGTCACTGCATGATCTCTGTGGAACAAATCCCACTGGGTTTGGGTCAATAAGCCCCAGCATGAGTGGGTTCAGTCGTGATGCCAGAATGCCGGTAAGAAGCTTAATGCCCAGGTTCAGGAGAGATATTGGTCTACAGGACCCACAGTGCTGGGGGTCTTTCCTGGTTTTGAGAATGACAAATATAGATGCCTCCATCATGGAAGATGGAAACATTCCTGGTCGGTGATCACGTTAAAAAGTCGGGTCAGAATGGCTGCCAGGATCAGGCAGAACGCTTTGTAAAACAGAGGCAGGAAGCCATCTGGTCCTGGTGATTGAGGAGGCTTCAATCTTGACATGGCTGATATGACCTCTTCGATCCTAGTCAGGCAATCTAGTGACTCACCCTGCTCCACCGTCAGATGCGTGGTGTGGCTGCCCCTTAGGTATGAATCTGGACCCCCCCATCGGGGTTTGTCGGGAGTAGAGGTCCTCGTAAAACAGCGGAAGGCGTATGCGATTGAGGCATCCTCTACGATTTCAGTGCCATCTTGCGTCCAGAGAGACTCCACCCCTCAGCCTGTGTCTTTGGGCTCAAAGTCGATTAGCCAGCAAACGCCCACATTTGTCACCTGCCACATAAAAGGAATGGCAAAGTCTAAGCAAAGCATACTCAGCCTTGTCCAAATCCAGTCTCACAAGCTGTGTTCGAGCTGCCTCCAAATGCGAGGTGCGCCTGTGCATTTGTGTATCCTTTCCAGCTCTAACTCTTGCTGTCACAGCTGTTTCCTCTTGTCCCATCGAAGTTTGTTATCGGCTATTAGTGCACCCTAAATCACTGCTTTTAGAGTCTCTAAAAGGAGTGAGATAGAAGTATCAGCAGTGTTGTTTAGGTTGAGGTAGTTTGTGATTGCTTGGTTGATTTGTTCCACAAACTTGGGCCTCTAAAGGAGGGCTTCTCTCATTCTACATGGCTGGCATGCTCACTGTGGGGGCAGGAGGTCCAGGACAAGAAAGACTGGGGCATGGTGACAAAGGGAACAAGGTTCTATTTCAACGTAAGCAAATTCTGGATTCCCCAAATGGTCCCCATAAAGTGTTTGAGCCAGGCATAAGTTTAGTGAGTGTGGGAATAAAAAGTATGGTCTCGGGTCTGGGGATAGTGTCCATGCCAGAGGTCTCTAAGCCCCAGTTTCTGTACCCACCGGGCCTCCTCCGAAGATATGGCCCAGGCCCCCCATTTTGATGCACCAACCTATCTAGCTGGTTATGGAACACCAGGGTCAGATCCCCACACTCAGAAGCATTTTCTCTTCATGGCCATTGTTGGGCATGTAAAGTGAACCACAGTGAAGGGGTGATCTCCTACATGCACCTTTTATGCTAAAAGTCGCCCCCTCAGCTCAGCCCGTTTGTCCCCCATTTTCCCATGGAAAAAGTGTGGGATTAGAAGAGCTACCCCGTCATTTTGGTGTCAGCAGATGAGAATTACCGGTTTGTTCTACATAGGAAAGGATCACGAGGTGCTTGGTCAGATTGTTAAGCTCCTGTACATTAAAGTTGATAACTTGTAACTGATCGTGTGTTGAGGGGTCAATCTCCATCTTAAACTATCATTCATCACAAGAGCAACTCTGTGTGCATGTGGGGGTGGCAAGGAGTCAGCGGTGTCATGCTAATCCTAATATGTAGGGTGCCCTTTGAGGAGGAATGTACTCCTTTCCCAATAACCAAAAAAAACAACAATAAGAGAAACAACACATGTGAAGCACCAAGGATGTTCAGCATAGCTCGATGAGGTACGTAGGTAGAGGGATCTTTAGCTCTGCATAGTCCCTCAACTCTCCGATCCCATCCCCCCACCTTCTGTCACACCAACGCCGGCCACCCAAACTTCAAATAACATCCAGGAGCCTCCACTACTATCAACAAGGACCTCGCCTGTCAGTTTCTCCATAAGCGACCTCAGCAACACCCAGTGTTCGGTTGCCAATTTGTCAGGGTCTATTCAGTGGTCACTTGAGGAGGCCTCCCCCCGCCACCAAGATGTTTCCTGGCCTTATGCTCTCAGGAGGTAGCCTGCCAAGCATTCTTGAAGGGTCCCTCGATCTGCAGCACCCTGCAGGCCTCTGTAAGGGACCGAAGTTGATGTAGTTTCCCTTCCCAATGGAAGACAATGCAGAAGGGGTGCCCCCAGGAGTAGGCTATTCCCTTTTCGTTAAGATGGGTTATGACTGGGTGGAACACCCTCTGTTTCTGAAAAAGTGAGGGCTGACAGGTCTTGGTACAGAACCAACGTGTGACCTCTGAACTTCAAAGGTTGCAGGGTTCTTGGCTTTGCAAATAATCAGTTCTTTAAGCTGAAAACTATGAACATAAACTAGGATATCTGTGTGCCCCAGTCGCAGAGGGCCAACCCAAGGACCCTGTGAAGCTGGATTCCCTTGTCCAGAGCTGCCTCTACGATCTGGAGAAACAGGGACCTTACATAGGTTGCAATGTCAGCCTCCTTAGCAGTGGTAGCTGCCCCACGTATGCGTATATTATTCCGCCATGACTGATTTTCAAGGTCTTTGGTGTGAACTTGTAAGTCCATCCACTGTTTGCTGAGTTGTATAACTTCCTGCTGTAGCTGTTCAATTTCCACATCACAACTCATTTTTTAGAGAGGAGACACTGCCACCCATTTCTACCAAGTCACAGTGAGGCTCCTTTAAGTCTTTAGATAGATCAATCTTCACAATTTGCAGGTCTTCCCTGAGGGAGGCAAATAGGGCTTCCAGAAATGTGGGGGCCACCAGACTATCGCCATCCTCTCCATCAAGTTGTTGTTGGATCCGCTCTCAGTCTGCTTAGGGAACATTTACCTCAAGGTGTGGTCCTTTATGGTCCGGGTTGTAGCCATGGCAAACTTATACCAATGTACAGTGTCCACTAAGGTGCATGAGGCCTCCCTTCCTGCAGAAGTGATGTGAGGGAGGGCAGCACTTAGATATAGAACTGAGTGGGGCCCCCTGGAGGTGCTCTCCAGTGGCCTCACCAACGCCCCTTTGGCCTGAGGAGAGGAAGCGCAGGTAGAAGTGGTTGGTCCCATCAGATGTTGATACAGCAAAACCCAGTGGCGAGGCAAACGTCCGGTTCCAGAATGATGAAGATGCTAAGTGGGGTATGCAACCAGTTTCGGGTCTCTCTCAGCACACGCCTCACTGAGTCAGGAGCTTCGGCTCCCCCATGGTCATTGTATCCAAAAAGTGGTGCTATGTTGCACTCTGCATACTCCCCACAAGGGGCAAAGGTCCACCACCGTGGTTACTCGTGGTCTACTGCATGGGTGGTTTCAGGGGACTGAGGTCTGCCATGCAATGCATGCCCACCCCCCAGGTAGGCAGTAGGTATGGCGCCACCCCGGTGTCCGTCTTGGCAGTTTGGGGTGCCCCTCTAGGAGCACATCTCAGTGAATAGGCAGTTCGCAGGCGTGGGAAGGTGCTTGACACCCATTGTTGGGCCATGCAGGGGCAAACATGGCAAGCTAAGAAAGTACAGGGGGTAGCAAACACCCGGGCAACCTGTTTTTGCAGGTACTGAGCTGTGCATGTCTTGGCTGGTGGCACTGTCCGCTGTAAGAGCTCTCGCAGGGATCAAGGATCCTGTCCAGTGTGAAGGCAAGGTGCACAGTGTTCTGTTGAACTTGAGTACTCACTGAGATGCGGCCGCCATCATGTGAAGGCCACATGGCTGCTGCATCGTGGTAAGTCATTTGGGACAAGACCCCGGATGAACGCCCAGGAGGCAAGCAGTCCTCCATAGTCGTGGGTACGCTGCAGTGTGTCAGTCATGGGCTCCCTGCATCAGGTCCTCTTCCTCAACACCTGGGTGCCACCATCTTAGGCTCTGCCGATCGACTGCCTCAAGGACTGGACTCCTGCAGTGTAGCACCGCAGGACTCCGTTCCAGCAATCAGTGCCGGACATGGATCTTGCCACTGTGTGAGAAGGCTTCGTAGGGCTTCACCGGTGCTGTTTAACCAGTGGGAATTCTGGGATTAGGGTGGCGAGAACAGAAGGCTAAGAAATTGCATCCTACCTGTCCACCATCCTGGCCACTCCCCTGGTGGTCAGATTTTAAAAGAAGGGAAAGCCAGCTTGTTCAAGTCACAAGGGCCAGGGTAAGTGAAAGTCTGACCCTCTATGTATCCCTCAGCTTGAATTTATACAACTACCAATAAACAAGCACTATATGAAAGCAGCCACTCCTACTTGGACACATGTTCAGTGACTTCAAACATAGGCTTTGGCCCAAATTTCATTGTGAATCACAAGAATCATCTGTTTATGTGATCTGTGATATTGAACTTTTGCGTTTTTTCTCTTTGTCTGGGTTGTGAATTCTAAAAGTTCATTTTCACATTCCATATAAACAGAGTTAATAATAACACCCGGGAATTAGAAAACCAAATCAATTCAATATTTAAAAAAAATAAATCATAATGAGCCACATAATGGCATTAGGCAATTAATACTGTAGTAAGTCAAGTTTGCCACTGTCAACAAATCCAAAGAACTGCTCTAAGCTGGAAAGGATAAGATGAGGAATGACTGCTCTCTTTGACTCTTCTTGTGCACAATGCGTCTCCCGGGATGGCTTCCTTTACTGGATCCACCCCCAGGAAATTTTGGCTGAGTGGTGCAGACCAGGCCTGGGGTACGTCTAACTGTTTTGTGGCTGGGTGCAGGGTGTTAGTGTCAGTTAGTGCCCACGTAAGCTGATTGTGTAGTTGTGGTCCTATGGACAGCTAGTGCAGGTTTCCTGTTTCTTCCTGTAGACCACCTCCTGAATTACATACAGCTGGCTGTCTAGCAGTGCAGTTTCAGCCCTTTCTGGGGTGTCCCATCCTTTGGGGGGTGGGCACATGGTGAAGGTGACAAGGGATTAATCCAGGAGTGTGGTGGGAGCTCAATAGGTGCTATTGCTTGCGGGAACCCATGCTGATACAAACATGAATGTGTAAAATGCAGGGGGAAACATGAAATACTGCAATACATTGGAAACAAACAGGTTTCATATAAGCTGGCCAATGTGGGGGTAGAGGGGTACAACAACAACAGCCTTCTAACAAGGGATTTTATGCCAGTTAAAGTGGATAGTACTGCTTGAATGGGGATTTCAGAAGGGCTTTCAGCTGGGCTATAATGGACTCAGGCAGCGGAGGTTTGTGGACAATTTGAGAACACCTAGATGCATGCCACAGGTCGTGAGGGGAAAAGAAATAAGATAAGGAAGAATAGCATGACCATTTGATTATTGACCTCATGATATCCCCCTTGGGTGAATTCTCTAGAAAACTGTGTGCAAATTTAGAATGATCCATCACATTATATGGCCTGAAGGTTTGTGCCTCTGTGGACATTGCAATGGAATTGGTACGGAAGAGTGGGGCAGGTACTGCATTAGTAAAATGCAATATAAAGTCCGCTTTTTGTTTTTTTCCAGTACACCCATTGGACTTGTTAAGTATACAGTTTGATTGCAATATATATGGGTACAAGGTCCTTCCCGTAGGTTGTGCAAGATCATGTAAGTTATTCAAGTTGTTCATCATTTTCCTGCAATGGTGTTTCACAGTAAGGTCAGACCTTGAATTGGTGATGCATTATTTGAGTGACTTTCTGTTCCTATGTGTGCATGGTGCAGGGGAATGTGACAGAGCTCTGCAGGCCTTTCAGGCAGTGGCTGCGGATTTGGGGTTCTGCTAGCACCAGAGAAAACTGAAGGTACCAATACTAAACTCGCCTTTCTGGGTATTGAACTATATACAGTATCTATGGAAGCCAGGGACCACAGGTCAAGATAAATGAGATGATTCTGATACTAGAGGAGGTGGTAGTAGCTCCTATGATGTCATTGCGTCAGCTAGAGCATCTGCTGTACAACTGAAACTTTGCATGTAGGGTGGTCAGAGCGGGGTGGTAATTGTTTTGCAGATTGGGTTTTGCCATGTCTGGGGCACACTTACCCTACCACAGGATCAACTTTTCTGCCACAATGAGAGCGCACCTTGAAATGCAGTTGTTGTTTCTACAGACGTTTAATGGAATCACTATAGGGTTTCTGAATCTAGACTTTTATTGGTTAATCTCACATTTTCTGATGTTGCAGATGCTGATATTTTTGGTCTGTATTGGGAAGGAAGGTGGTTCACAGAACAGTGGCTGTGGCACCAGTCACAAGAAGGAGTTATTGGCCATTTATCTCTGGGGCAAACACATGGCGAACAGGACAGTGACTTTCAATGTTGACAACAGAACAGTGGTGGCATTGGTCAATGGACAGAAGGCAAAAGGTAAGAGGCTTTTGAAGTTGCTGCAGCGCTTTATGCTTGGCTGCTTACTTTTACGCATTGTGTTTAGAGACAAACACTTGCCAGGTGTGAATAATAGCATCACATATGCATTGTCTGATTTACAGTGGCAGAGATTTTGTGATTTGGTGTCTGGAGTGGGTTAGCTGAAGACAGAGGTTCCAGAAGATATTAGGGAGTTGGGAAACATAATTCTAGTTTTGGTAGAGAATTTACTTGTGCAGAATATCAGGTCAACATACAGACAAGCTTGGGAAGAGTTTCTGTCTTGCAGTTTGGCTAAGAGAGAGTTGGGTCAGCAGGTCATGAAAAGGAGACAGGAAGACTGTTTTATTATGTATAACATGAAAATTGTCAGGAATCTGTTTCTATGGCCAACATTTTTGGGGTTATGAAGCCATAGCAGGCAAGATGGGTAGGTGAATGCTGCAAGGATAGACAAAAGGGAAAAAAACGAGGGAGGGCGAAACAAAGAAAACCTATCATGGTGCAGAGGTTGGTAACTGTTGTAAGACATTTGCCAAAGATACGTTTTAATGAATTTGAGATTAAGCTGTTGAAATTTAACATGCTATGTTTATTTTTGGGCCATTTTGAGTTCCTGAATTGTTGAGGTCTAACAAGTAACGGGGAATTCAAGTTAGCGGCATGGTGCAAAGAGGAATATCACTGGATTTAACCTTACATAAATGAAAAATAAGATAAACTAGGCAAAGGTAGCAAGATTGTACTGAATGAAAGAGGTGGGTTGGGCATGGCAGGAGTTCAAAATGACAGATGGTACGAAGGAGGGCAGTATTTTTTGTCAGCAAGACAGGAAGCCATTGAAAAAAAGAGGGAAGAGATATAAAAAGGCTTTTGGCACACACTCTTTTAGACCTGGAGCAGGGCCTGAGGCTTGTACTTGGGGTTTTCACTAAGAGAGATTATAAGGGTTGGGAAGATGGTCATCAGAATGTTGCTTGAGATATAGCAGGGATATTCAAAGCATACCATGAGTGGGTACTTGACAGTGTTTTCTTTAGTTTTAGGTTGCATCACAGGACTGTCCGTGCTACCATTCTCCATATGGATTTTGAGGCACTCACTCGTGAAGTAGGCAACAAAGCAGGTAGCATCTCGCCCATGTGGAAAGAACTTGAAATTTCTTTCCACAGAGTTTAAAAAGGGTCACTTAATCGTTGATTCGTGGCCAACATTTTTCTGCCCACTTCCGAGAGCAAAAGGAGGTCTGGGGGCATTAGTCAGGGCCTGGGATCCCTAAATATATGTATTAAATATTCAAGTATGAGGGGATTGCCTCATTAGGAGGTGCTCTAGTAAAGAAAAGGAAAGGGAAGCCTACCTGTGGGCAGCTTGACCACAGCAGTCCTATTCCTGCTGGGCTATTTGCCCCTGGTCTATGGGCGGGGGGGAGTCCCCTTATAGTCACACATACTCCAAAGGGGGGCGCCCGCCTAAACGCCTAATCCGTTCCCCTCCCCGACTGCTTTTCAAATGCCCCCAGACCTCCTTTGGCTCTCAGAAGTAAGCAGAAACATGTTGGCCATGAATCAACGATTAGGTGACCCTTCAAGCCATTATTCTCAGGAGGTGTCCCATCACTTCTTTTAACCATACCAGCAGTCACCACAATTAAAGGTGTACTATTACACAGGTGACTGATTAGGTTTTTTATATTTTCCATAACACAACTGGATCCCTTGTTTATCCAGATAATTCTAATTTCAGCACTCCCTCCAAATTCTTTTAATGGTGAGGTTGAGTCCGTCCAGGTGGCACTGTCCTACCCAGATGTGGCTAGGTGGTCATATGATGAAGCAAGACACTATAAGGTGTGTGAGACCACCTAGTCCGTAAAGGAAAATGTCCTTCCCCCTTCACAGTTACTCTTGACACACTACCAAGTCTCAAAATCTGGGATTTTGGCTAAGGGCAATTTCTTTGCCCCTGGCCCCCTAACCACACCCCATACTCCTTGTGTATATCGTTCTGAAAGGTGGGGAGACAGTATGGGGTATTGCTCTTCCTCCGAGCCAAATTCTCCCACATGCTCCTGTTTGTGTTATGAAACAAGCAGACTATTCACACGCTAGGCAGAAAGGGTTGGGCCTTGCGGAGGGACATTGGAAGTTAGCAGCAGGGCTCCGGCAGTTCTGACTGAACTGGTTGTCAAGTTGGTGTTTTTCAGCTGGGCAGTTGCAGGGGGGCTCTGGGAACTTGTTGAGTTCCTGTAGCTCACACATGAGGTCAGCCAACTGAGTCTTGGAGCCACTCTGGGTAGCCATGGATAAAGGCAAGCAGGTCCACTCTTCTTTCTTGAGTCAGCAAGGCAGTCCTTCCGGAAGCAGGACAGTCCTTTTTCTGAATCTCCCACAGATCCAGGTGGTCAATTCTTGGCATGAACAGGTCACTTTGCAGTTGTGAGAAGTCAAAAATGCCTGCTCCATCACCTTTTCTTCAGGAGAAACCCTCACTGATGCCAGCCAAGGGCGTAGGACCTGAGGGCATTTCCAGAAGAGGCCAGTAGCGGGGCACAGGGACCAGGTTGGTCCAGTTGATGCTGGCCAGCTGTGCAGTTGCAGAGAGGTCTCTGGAAACTTGTGTTCCTGTAGCTCATACAGGAGGTCAACCAACTGACTCTTGGAATCACACTGGGTAGTCTGGGATGAAAGCAAGCAGGTCCCATTTTCTTGTATCAGTCAGCAAGGCATTTCTTCCAGAAGCATGAAAGTAATTTTTGTAACTCTTCCACAGGTCCAGGAGTATTCTGATGAGTGCTTCTGAAGTTACTATTTTTATACCTGATGCCAGTCTTTGTATGGGGGAATCCCGTGCACCCCCCCCCCCAAAAAAAAAAATCTGGTCAGTTCTTTCCCTTCCCCTGGGTTTGGCTCTAAACTGTGTAGGGTGGCAAAAGTCAGGGCAGGCCTAGTGTCAGATTTCTTTGTGTGTGCAGCAGGTAGAGCCATTGCCAGTGCAATCAGGGCAGGGTACAGCTCCTCCTCAAAAATCCTGTCAGGAACACACATTCCCCCAATCCCAAGGCCATCTTTGTTCCCATGTCTGGAAGCAATACAAAACCCCCAATAGAAGAACCTTCCACAGTAATGTGCCGAAGGACACTGCTAGAAAGGCAAAGTTGGTTTGGTCAGAAAAATGCCAACTTTCTAAAAGTGGGATTTTCAAAACTGCAACTTAAAATCCTACTTTACCACTATAGAGGATTTTAAATTACAATTAATTTGAGTGTGGACAGCATAACTCAATCTGCTCCCAATTTGAAGTTAGCACTTGTTAAGTGTAATAAGGTAACCTGGTGTTAGTATATGCGAGAGGTGGCCTTAAAATAGTTTAAAACTACTTTAGGGGGTTTTCATTGCCAGGACATGTAAAATGTAAACCCACATGTCTTACTTCTTAAATACTATGCATCCTGCCCTGTGAGCATTTAAGGCCTAGCTTTGGGGTGACGTCTAAGTATTAGAAAGGAATCTGTAGGTCTGGCAAAATGTTTATTTTGCCAGGTCGAAATGGCAGTTAAAAGCTGCATGGCAGGCTACAGTGGCAGGCCTGAGATCTACAGTGCAACGTTAGGCGGCTGCTGCTGCCCACATGAAACATTTGTAGGAAAGTAGTATCTTTCTGGCATCGTACCCCCACTTTTTGCCTGGTGTCAGTATGTTTAGACTGTAGTACACTGGGACCCTGCTAACCAGGACCCCAGTGTCGGTGTCCTTTATCCTAAATTTAGTTGTATGGTAACTTTTACACCCCACAATTGGAATATTGGTGCACCCATGTAAGTCCCTAACATATGGCACTCAGGTACCCAGGGCATTGGTACACCAGGGGTCACCCATGGGCTGCAGCATGTATTGTGCCACCCACGGGGCCCATGTAAACTGTGAATATAGGCCTGCCATTATAGACTGTGTGAAGTGGTGCATGCACCTTTTACCACAGATATAAGGGTTGCCTCATATCATGGTCACTGTACTGTGTCCCTGCAAGTCCCCCCTAAGGTAGACCTTCAGCCCAAGGGCAGGTTGCATATGGTTCTAAGTGTAAGGGCATCCCTGCATGAGACGAGGTGCCCCTACAAACCCCAGACTCCATTTCCTGCACATTGTAAATGTGGGGAAGCCATCTTAAGGTATGTAGTGGACACTGGTCAACATGAGTTGTCCAACTACATAATGGCTTTACCGAACCTAGGCATGGTTGGCATCAAACATGTTGGATTCAAGCAACTACCTTGATTCCAGTGCTAGTTGCATGATACATGTACTCTGGGGATTCCCTAAGGGATCCCCCAAAGTCTGCCTGTACTGCCTTGTAGGGTCTGCATGCCACCCCGTGCTGCTGCTGACCCCAGATAGTGTTGTGCCCTCCTGCTGCTGAGCCTAACTCAGGCAAGGGAAGGCAAAACAAAGTATTTCCTATAAGATAGAGGTGTACTCATCTCTTCTTTAGAAATAGCTGTCTCTGGGTTGGGGGTGCCTCTGAGTGCCACTAGACTCTTTGCATAAACAGTTTGCACCAGTGCAGGAACGCCCCGGTTCCCACTCTGGCACAAAATCACACAACGGATAGGGGAGTGGCCACCCCCCGTCCAGCTCTTCCCCTAGGGAGGTGCACATGGCTCTGCCAGGTTGGCACTTGATTCTGCGATCTTGGAAATAAAATGGGCAGAGGCTTCTGGGAGCATCTGACTGGTTAGTCAAGATAGGTAACTCCCTGCCCCCCTCTGAGTAAGTGTCCAACCCCCTTCTTGGGTTACTTGAGGACTGCCCTAAGGGTGGGACCCTAGATTTATCTGCAAAACTTCAGGAACCATCTGCAAGCCTCCTCTGGAAGACACTTCTGCAACCTGGACATTGGAATCACTGCTGTTCTTAGCTGAAACCAGAAGCAAGACTGTAACCAGTAGGAGGGCTCCTACTGCAACTTTGTTTCCAAGTTCTGCAAACACTTCTGCAACCCCATGGCCGTGCATCCTCCAGAGTCCCTGGGACTCTGCCTGCACTTAGGAAAGAAAGAAGGAATCTCTCTTGGAATAAAGGAGTCACTCTCCTGCATCTGCAGGCACCTCAATGATGATGATTGGCTTGTGGATTCTGCTGTCCCATGGACTCTTCAAGGCTCTACAACACAGGTGGTGGTTCTGTGGCTGTCCATAAGTCTGGTCTATTTTCCTTGCAACTGGGAAGTCTGTGCCTTTCGCTGGAGCTGCTAGGCTGGAACCACTGTGCACCACGTCTGCTTGTCATTGCCAAGGCTTGTTGGCTCTCCAGTCTGAAGACTTCCTAGCTCCAAAAAGCACCAGCCTCCTGCACTCTCCAGCTCAAATAACAATGACCTCTCTGCAACTCCTGCTAAGTGGGCATCCCTCTTCACTGTGCTGTTGAGGCCTCCCTGTGACTCCCTGTGCCTGCTGCCAGAGGGTCCTGTTGGGGGCTCCACTGATTCCTGCTGGCTTTCCTGCATGCATGGTGAGGGCTGCCCCTGACCTACCTGCCAAGGTTGGGTCACCTAGACCTTGCTGGTCCCTACAAATCCTGCACACTCAATGCAACACTTCCTTGCATTTGCCAAGGCTCGTTGGTGGTCCCACTGACCAGCGACCCCTCTGCAACTCAACAACCGGCGTGGGACAGCTCATGGACTACTCCTAGAATCTTCCTGAATTGCCTAGACTCCACAGCTGCACTTCTTCGTCCACCGTCCTAAAGGAACATCGCCAAGAAGGGTGGGCATTGCCTCCTGCATTGCCTGAGCACCACCGAGTGGTCTGGACTCTGTCCCCTCCGTCCTTAGGTCCTCTTCTTCAGGAATCAATGCCTGAGTTCCACCAATCTGGTCAACAGGTTGCAAAAGCAGCTGGATAACCAAGGTCCACAATTACTTCAAAGGGAGGTTCCGACACACCTTCACCCCTATGCACCTGGGCTCCCTGGTGTAGATACTCCACTGTTCTGGGTATCCACGGGTGGGGTCACTATCCAATCTTACTTGTCCCAACAGGTTTCCTTTCAGTCCTCTGGGAAGGGTACTAAAACACAAAAACTCCAACCACGACTTCCCCATATTAGCCTATGGACTTTAACCCAAGATCACTAGCGCCTGGGGAATCCTACCTACTTACCTTTGGTGTTTTAGAACTTCCCCAGTCCTAAGGGTTATTAGGTGGTAGTGTGGATTGGGAGTGATTTTCGCATCACCATTTATTTAGTACATGGTTTGTCTCCCCTCCCCCCATAGGGGGCATTGTTATTTTATGCCATTGCTTACCTGTTGCTAAGTATATTTTTGTATGTCCATATCGCCGGTTAGGAGATATTTTGAAAGTTAGTTCTAGAGGGTGTGTTACAATAAATATAACAATTTTTTCTAACACTGGTGTGGTTTTTCCCTTTGTGTACATCACTGAGTTACCTGTGTGGTATCTACAACCGCTTTACACCCTCCTGGATAAGCCTTAGCTGCTCTCCACAGTTACCCCTATGAGACCTCTGGTTAGCTAGAACCTCCTACACTATCACTAAGAGTTGCCTGGACTCAGTACAGGGTGCCTCACCTATAGGTTACTCCATATACTGAGTCAGCTTGGAACACATTTAATTTGCCTTGGGAATAGGTAGGACATTAGGGACTTACAAGTAAATGAAATGTGCCAGTCAGATGTAGACCAATTGTACCATGTTTTAAAGAGAGGGCACAAGCAGTTTAGCACTGGTTAGCAGTGGTAACATGCATAGAATCTTAACAAACATAATGAGTTCAACAAAAATCACAAAATGAAGGCAAAGTGTTTGGGAGAATACCATGCCAAGGATGTCAGGTCTACCAACCACCACACCAAATACATGACCGTGTGCTGACGCAGCCTTACATTTTTCAGTTTCAATTCAAAGGAAAACCGTATAAGCAAAAATAAAGGGTCACCCATTTGGGTGAAGTATGTGTCAAGAGGGAGAAAAGACAAATAAATTACAAAATTGGATCATGTGGAACTAGATCTGAGTCCTCTGGTTGACAATGGGGCAATCAGAAAGATTGAAAATGGCACATCAGAACAGATCCATTCCAGTGGATTCCTCCTTGCTGGTCCTAGCTGGACTTCTCAGAGCATATACCATGGCTGATTGCATAATGCATACTCCTTTGAAATGCTGCCTGCTTGCTTTGGTGGACTCCTCTAAGAGAGAACCATTGCTTGTTCACTGCCACACGTAAGGGGTTCACCTGTTTATTCCAGTACCTCCTCTTTGCACTCAGAGTTCTGAGGTTATCACTGCTTTACAGTCTTTTCTTTAATTTCTTCTTTTTAGAGATTGCATATTTTTGGCTATTGGCCCAGATGAAAAGCATATAAACATCTCAATATGGTATACTATTTACCATGTGAGATGTCTGCATTACTTACCTCTCATCAAAAGCAAGAAAATACAGTTGAGTAAATGATCTAACATGATGGTGATATATAAAACAGCCCATATTTCAAAACTGTTAATCTCATATTTACCAAAGTTGCAGCCTAAACTAATCCTTGAAATTTGTTGATGATAACTGCATAAGAGGAAATTGTTGTCCGCACACTTTACGGTCTTTCCCTAACAGAAACAAGCACTGCATCTAGCTATTTGTTTAGATCTTGTGCGTGGTCAAACATGATCAAAACATTTTCAGTCATGTTGGGATATGTTATAAAGTCCATCACATTTCCCATTGCTCTGTTTACAAGACTGTGCTCTACACTCAAATTACAATGCAAAAATATTCTGCAATTTTTAAAGAGACAAAGGGCCTGATTACAACTTTGGAGGAGGGTGTTAATCCGTCCCAAATGTAACGGATATACCACCCGCCGTATTACGAGTCCATTATATCCTATGGAACTCATAATACGGTGGGCAGGTTATCTGTCACATTTGGGACGGATTAACACCCTCCTCCAAAGTTGTAATCAGGCCCAAAGTTATTTCTAAAATAGCTGTACATGACAACAACTATTCTAATGCATCAAGTTTCTTATCCACTTTGTCACTGAGTGATAAATTTTACCTTTAGTCCGCCAATGCCAATATCTTGCTTTTGTAATTGTAGAGTCTCCATTAAACTGTGCACGCTTATCCAACATGGGCATGATGAATACACTTTGCTGCAACTCCTGAATTATACTTGGACCTGGATTTGTGCTTAGAAACATAAAAGTTACTAATAACTACTGTACATCATTTTAGGTTCTTCAGTTACTACACATATTCTGATATATGTTAGCATAGTGTATGCATTACATCTATTGCATACTATTTTTGTTAACTCTGTAGATTATGAATGTGACCATATGTTTACATTACCAATACTTCCTAGAGATGTATGTGTTTGCTCATGCAGCACAGCAATGTGTGAAAAACAGGCTGCTCTTTAACTGGAGCTGACTGAGAGAAGTCAAACACGTTGACATGTTTTCTTCCACACAGTACCTCATAGTCTGTTCTGAGAAACTCTTGCATTCTTAGATGAATGAAAGCTAGCATCAAACTTGAAACCATATTAACCTTATTATTAAGAAGAACCTTCAATTTTTTGAGAACCATGCACACTTCACGACAAACACCACCAGATAACTACAGGTATTTCACTTTGTTGTCATGTTCTACTGGTAACATCAATAAACGATGCAAGGTTTTACCATGTAGATTGTGAGAAGCCAGACCAGTTAGTGCCATTACAATACATGAAAATTTGCCTTTTTGAGGACATAGGCTTCATGCACTTGTCTAAGGAAATGTTTTCCTATACTTGCCTGACCACTAACAAAGGTTTGGATGTTTTGCAGGTACATTCAAATTTCTCATGCAGAACTCCATGGTCAACTGATATGTTAATGTGTCTGAAAGTATTAAGATGTTCTTCATTAAGCTGTACTGTAACACTATCTAATTCAACAGAATCATTAAATGATTTATATCATTTTCTACTTCCTGTATAACTGTGGATGCCTCATTTCCAACAGTTCGTTGACCAAGGAGATCATGTGCCTAATCATCGACTTCTTACATAACTCTCTTTAGCAATTTTAATTGCCATAGTCTCCTCTTGTTAAAGTTAATCATTCATCATTTTCAAATAAGCGGGAAAGACTGGACATTGAATGTTGTCTGTCACTGCATTGAAAGCATCCTGAGAAGACTTTCACTAACCTGAAAGTTCATCCTCATTATGCCATGGTTTGAACAGTTGCAAAAGAACCATACAGAAAAACATTTTTTTTTTCTAGAATCTTACAACTTTGTTCACAATGGTTAATAAAACTTGCCTTTTTTATGTGCCACTATACAACCAGTGCAGGCTGAAATTGCAAAAAGAACTGCTTCCTAATTTTCCTTAATATTGTTTCTGTATGTGTAGAACTGAATCATTTCATACAGACATAAAATCTCTAACTCTATATTGCATTTGGCATGATAAGTGTACAACATTGCAGTTTTAACTATGTGAGTAATATCTGATTCTGCATAAGTGAGATATTGCATCTCTTCAAAGAAGTTTAAAACGCTTCTTCATAGTGATGCTGGATCTAAACTTATCCAAAGAATGCACTTATTCTTGTTGTATAAACTAGATTTGCTAATGTAGTTCTGTCTCATACAAGCAGATCTTTCAATGTGAAAGCGTCTTCATGCTTAAGCTGTACAATTTTATAGCTAAAAATGTTTCTGCAAATATATTTTAATTTAATTTCTTTTTCAGACTTTTTTTATAATTGAAGTTATACAGTGGCATTATCTGCTATAAACTAAGGGTCTGGACCATCAGTGCCACAGGGAGAACGCCACTGTCATGCTGACAGCATCACCCCCAGTTATTTTACAATGTTCCCGCCGGGCTGACCAGCGGGAACATTGTATTACAATATTCCTGCTGGTCAGCACAGCGGGAACAGCAGTACGGTATTGGTCATGGCTCCCTTAACAGAGCTGAGGCCAATATTGTAGCACTACAGCACTCTAGGAATGCGCAGTGTCTGCAAAGCAGAGAGTGCACATTCTGATGGGGCCGGGAAGGAGGGGCCCTGCGCTGCCCATTTCAGGGGCATGGGCAGTACAGGGCCCCCCCCTTTGCCCCTGGCACTGGCTTTCACCATCCTTTCCATGGTGGGGTGACCACCATGGAAAGGCTGGAGGAAAGCTGAATTGTAATCAGCATGGCAGTGCTGAGTTCAGCACTGCCAAGGCTGAGCACAATTCAGACCGCCGTCTACCCATCACAAACTACATTCCTGGTAGTGACAGCAGTTCCCTGGGGGGTCAGCCTGACTGGGTTGTAATGTGGCAGTCGGACCGCCTGGAATGTGGCAGTCCAACTGTCACAGCAAGTCTGGCGGTCCAACTCATAATGAGGCCCTAAATGTCTTATTTGTATTCTGCAGAGAGAAAATGACAGGAGAGTAGTCATTGATGAGTTTGGAAGCCTTGCTTCTTTTAATGTAATTTGTTCAATGTTTTTTTGTTGATTTACCTGCCACAAACTGTCTGACTGTAGACATGAATCTGCTTACTCTCCTCATAGATATCACAGGTCTATGGAAACCAAAAAGAGACATTTGGTGTAGTATTTCCCTTTTGCTTTGTATCTACGCCAACAGTATTTTTCACATTTGCATGACTGAAGTCGCAACACTTGTTGTCTTAGAATTTTATCCTGAGACTCACTTGGAATCTCACAAGTTACATAATGCACAATACATGACAAGTTTGTCAGCCTCCTCCAAATTTTGGCATATCTTTTTCCCACCATAACATTCCATTTTCCAAAAGTCCTCAACAACCTAACTGATTGGATAATTTTTTTGTTGTAGAAGAAGAAACGTATGGCATGTAGTCTGTAACTGAAATAATTACAGACATATGCTGCATCAATGGAACACAATTCTCCAGATGTTTTGATTTGAAATTAATATTAGCAATATTAGAGTGTTCTTCTCTTAAAATGTTGTGTAGATCATTTCAACATATTTAAAATCAAGAAGGTGCACCTAGATTATGTAACATGCATGTTGAAGGAAACAGTACTTATTAGTTCCAGCTGACATGCCATAAGATTCAGTATGTTGCATTCAAGAATTTCATCTTTACCAAATGCTTTTTTCAAGAACTTCTGTTGCACTCATATTAGGAAAATGTGAACCTGTTTCAAGAATATGTGCAACAGCATGACACACCACATGTTCTCTTTCAAACAGAAGATAAAAAAGATATTCACTGTTCTATCTGAAACATGTTTTTTCAAAATATAATATTTTTGAATGAAAGCAGAAGGGATCTGTGATTGGCAAGCACCAGAAAAGCAAAAAGTAAACCATTTTTACGATATAAGCTTTCTTTTTTAAAAAAAAGCTTCTGTACTGAAAGTGTGTTTCCAGTCTCCCTCAAACATAGCACATAGGTTTGTGAAGACCTCACAAGATTATCTAAATTTTTCATTCTACCAGAATAAACAATTTCCTTTTTAGAGTGAATTACTTTTAAGATTTTCAACAAATTGCTTCTATGTCTAGCAGTTCACTTTACCCCATTTAGTAATTTCTTAAAGTTCATAATTGCTCTATCACAAAAAATATATTCAAAAAGCTCTCTGATTTTATTTTCTCCATGCTGTATTGTCCTCATTTCCTCTTTTAGCAACATACTTTGATTTTCCTGATCTAATGTGATGTGTTCCAGATTTGTATGTGTGATATTTCTCACTATCAACTTCCTTTTTTTTAAGATACTATTTTTTGTAAACGCTCAACTTCTCTTACATAGATTTTTCCTTGAATCTAGACTCTCAGCCAAATCTTTCTCTGTTGTATGTGCAATATTTTTCTCACAACAATGTTGATGTTCTTTCGCCCATTTCCGAAGCATATTCTGAAGAATGTAGGCATACTTTCTTCAAGAAATTACACAATAACCAAGAATATATTTGATCAAATATCAATCAATCAAGATTTTTAAAGCGTGACTAATCACCTGACAGGGTATCCAGGCGCTTGCAGGTTCAGGAGGCTCATTCGAACAGCCAGGTCTAGAGGGCTTTTTGGAATTCTGGAAGTGAGTTGATGGTCTGGAGTTGTGTGGGGAGGCTGTCCAAAAAATTAGAGAAAAAGCAAGAAGAAAGCAAATAAAATGAGGGAAATGCAAGGAGAAGGCACACAAACAGGAGGAAAAATTAAGGAGGAAGCTGTGAAAACGAGGGAAAAGCAAGGAGAAGGCACACAAAAAACAGAAAAAGCAAGGAGAAAGCATTGAGACTAAGGGAAAACCAAAGAGAAGACACACAAAAAATTGGAAAAAAACAAGAAGACAGGAGCAAGGGCGATGCAGCAGCACGGGGAGAGCTGGGCCTGGGACCTGCTCAATAGGGTCATGCTGAGGTCTACATTAAGTAGGAGGAAAAGGAGGAGGAAAAAGTGCTGGGAGGCACTAAGAGGGGCTAGGCCCGGAATAATGGGCAACATGTAGGAGCAATGAGGCAGCATTCACTTAAAAAGCAAGGAGAAAGCAGTGAAAACAAGGTAAAAGCAAGAAGAAAGCACACAAAAAGGAGGTAAAAAGCACAGAGAAGACAGGAGCAAGAACGATGCAGCACAGAGACCGCAGGGCCTGGGACCTGCTCAATGGGGTTGCACTGTGGGCTCCATTAAGTAAGTGCTGAGAGGAGGGAGCGGTGCTGGGATGCAATGGGCGGGGTTAGACGCAGGTGGAAAATAAAAGGCGTCATGCAGGAGCGGTAAGGTGTCCCTGAGGAAGTCATTTCAGATAGAGGCACAAACTGGGATGAGGGTGGGGTGACTTATAAGTTCACTACACCTTATCATCCACAAGTAAAATGCCTTGTTGAAAGGTTTAACAAGACCATGAAAGGCATGATCATGGGTTTACCAGAGAAACTCAAGAGAAGAAGGGATGTTCTCCCATGCCTGTTGTTTGCCTACAGGGAGGTTCCTAAGAAGGGAGTAGGTTTCAGCCCTTTTGACCTGCTCTTTGGACATCCTGTCAGGGGTCCTTTACGTTTGGTGAGAGAGAATTGGGAGCAACCTCTCAAGACAACCTAGATTCTGTACTGGGCCTTCGCTCCCAAATTGCTGAGTATATGAAAAAAGCAAACAAGAACCTGGATGCCAGCCAGGAGCCTGTCAAGTACTGGTATGACCAAAAGGCTGCTATGGTTGAGTACCACCCTGGGCAAATGGTTTGGCTGTTAGAGCCTGTAGCATTGAGAGCACTTTAACACACATGGCCTGGGCCTTACCCTTTATTGGAAAAAAAGGGAGACGGTGATACATGTGAAAAGACTCACGTTGCATCATGAGTCTTCCCTAAAGAAGGCCTATGGAGTCCTATGGCAGGGAGCTGTAGTCTGTTAAGTAAGACATATATTTTTCGATATGTTTTAAGAGCAACACTTCCAAATTGTTGTTTTGTCATGGGTAAAGTTGGTAGCCCCACTGGCTAACAAAGAGTTTCCGCGGTGGCATCCCAGCCAAGGTAAATTGTGAATGGGACCACCTAACTGGGCCATGTAAGGTATCAAATTCATTGTGGCAAAAAATGCGACCTGATGGCCAGGTTAAAAATAATGTCACTTTTAAAGTTGGGCAACTTTTAGAAAGTCACTACTCTGTGCTCTTCTCGCCCAGTAGCCTCACAAAGGCACACACACATTGACAGCTTTCTGACTCTTGAGGAGACGTGTGAATCACACCAAGTCTGAGGAACAAAGGCAGGGCCACAGCAGGAAGGTGTCACCTCCTCTGCCAGGTTGGCCACTCGGGGGTTAGCCAAAAGGCGAGCTTAAAAGGAGAAGCTGCTAGGCCCAACACCCCTGACCAGGATGCTTTTTATTCCTGTAGACAGCGTTTAGACAGGGCTAGAGAGCAGAAACTGGTTTTACCATAGGCGTGCAGCCCTCAGGTAGCTACAACTCTACAGTGGGCTACCAAGCTCCTGAAGACTGAGGCATGGTCATGCCATCCTAAAAGTGGCAAGAATGTGACATTCTGTGAAAGCCAGATGCCACACATCACAGGAACCTCATCACTACATAGGAGAGGACCCAGTAGCTATTGGCTAGTGACTGCATGGTCCCCTCAGGATACTTTCCTGGGATAAATCTGGCACCCCTGACACCCTGACCCTCATATCATGCTGGAATCTGATAGAGGACTGAAGAAGGACTGCCCAGCTACCTTTGAAACTGCACAAAGAGAGACTGTACGCTCGGAGGACTGCACCTGCTGCACTCTGAGCTAGCAAGGTTTGGACTGTGCCTACAGCTCCTGGATCAGGGAAAGGTTGATTCCCAGCATCAAGCAATAGCAGTGACTCAAGGATCAGACAGCTGATCCCCTGGAACCAGCTCCAGGGACACAAGAGCTGGCCTGCTACTGCAACATAGAGGACTTCGGGGGGCTCCAATCTCTGTGGCCAAGTTCGCCCCACTTCACTTGTGGACCGAGGAGCACACCCAGAGGCATCCCTCTAACTGTCCAAAGTATCCTTTCTGGCCCATTAGACCTCTCTCTTGCTGGACTTGGTTGCCCGAATTGGGAAGATTTGCCAAACTATTTCAAACTTTACAAACATTTCCAAACATTTGCTGGCAAATGTTTGCTTTGCCATTGATATAAAAGTTATTTATTGCTTCTAAAATCTGTATCTCTGGAACACTCAGGATTGTGATGCTTAAAGTCTCTAAAACTTGATAAAAATACAACCTATTTTTATAAACTGACGTCTTATTTCTTTCATGTTGTGTCACTTTCTTATTTTCTTGTTTGGAGCTGTTTGAATGCTTTACACTTTGTTCCTTTGCTGAGCCTTACTGCTCGCAGCCACAGCTACCCAGAGCTGAGGTTAAGGTTAAGTAAACATACCCGACTGGACCCAAGACGTTGAGTGTATGGCATGATAAGGCCTCACATCCATATCATTTAGTACACCCAAATCCTCATGGCAAGTTTTCAGGTATTTCCACTACTTCTACTTATTCAGCCACTAGAAAATTGATACCAACGATGCAGATGTATTCCTTAATAACTGTTAAGCACCTAACAAACCTCAGCTGGACACATGAACAACTTTGCTAGGACTGGAGAGGAGTTTAAAGCAGACCATCACGTCCTCTGATTAATTTATTTGTGACAATGGGCCTTATTACCTTGTCGGAGGGGTTTCCTCCGTCACAAATGTGACGGATATCCTGTCCGCCGTATTACGATCTCCACTGAATATAATGGAATCATAATACGGCGGACGGAATAGCCGCTAATTTGTGATGGAGGAAATCTCTCTGTCAAGGTTGTAATAAGGCCCGATGAGTTTTTAGTGTTCAGGCCCCTCAAGTACCACGCAGACACACAGTTGTGTGATCCCACTATGTTATAGCAATACCCAGTAGGTTTCCTGATACCCAGAAAGAAACTGAGACTTTGCTGTAGAAAAGGAAAACTGACAGGTGCTTCTTACCCTTCCCACTGTGTCATGATCTTGTGGAGTGGGGGTGTAATGAACGAGACAAACCTATCAGAGAATCTCGTACATCTGCAGGTGATATAGTAGAACTCCAACTAAAAACCCACAATGAATGTACACAACAGCATTTGTTAACATATTGGGATTTATTATGTGCTATTCTCGTGTAAATCTGGTGAACAAGAATAATCGTCATAGTAATAAACATCTCAGCAATAATATATGAAATCAAGGTGAAAGCTCGAAACACCCTAAACATTCATCACACATTCCTAATCTATTCATATAATTCACCAACTATATGATATTTAGCAGGCTCACAGATGGAAATTTTAATCTATCATAATACTTGCCTTCCTGTAAAAGATCCCCACATACCTTCTACGTCCGTAGGCCTCAAATCGAGCACCGATTTGCAGCACCTACCCCCTCAGCAAGCAGTCAGTTTTCCCTGCCAGTATTGCAAGCATTGCCACCCCCTGGAAAAAGGCCTAAGTAGCAAGTGGGGGTTCTTTTCTACTCAGATCCTACAAATGTTTCATCAGACAGAAGGCAATACTCTCATTTGTTTATTAGGAAATATATGAAAGCCGCTGTGTTGTAGCTTTCTAATTCTCAAGCGCAGGACTTGAACAGGGTCAATCTGAGAGCAGATTTCTACCTACCATGCAGCAGAGAATGTGACCATCCCTCTCTGTCTATTATAAAGTGAGCAGTAGAAAATGTGTGCATTCTAGCAAATACAAATTATGTTGGGCTGCTCAAGAAATAAACCTAAGGAATTTCAAGTAAACAGTTGTCAGGGTTAATTTGTACAATTATTTGTGCAAAATTACACACCCAAATCCTTTCCGCACAAACCCAGATTATGTTAACATGCATCAGGGCCTCACACTTGTAACTTTATCAAACGTATAAAAAAGGGGTCACACATGACAATAAATGTACCTGGAAATGCAATTTACCCGTCAAAACATGTACTCTGCATTGCTTGGCCTCATTCAACCCTTCTCACTTTATGCAGACATTATCACCTTTTATCTTTTTGAAAAGACTGCATAAGAATGCTTTCTTTACCTCGTTTTATTTTTTTTCAGCATTGAAGTATCAATGCCGAGTATTGGCTTTGTGGACTGATGCGTCTTCTGTAGGGGCCTGTGTTTGACCTAATGGCTAAATCCCGGGAGGTCCACTCAGCCTTTCATCCTTATGAGGTCGATGAAATGAGTACCATTGACTTGGGTAACAATAAACACCTGTTTCTGAGCGCCAAGATACCCTTCAGCGTGAACGCGCCCTTTACAAATACACGTTATGTTAATGCACGGTGAACAACAGCTGTATTTCTGAGACGTGCTAAAAGTAGTTAATTGTGCCAGAGATGTAGGACCTGCAACTTTTTGAAATAGTTTGAATAGCCAGCTGAACTCGTACACAGATGAGAAAAGGGGCTGATTTGTGCCTTTGTACTAATGTAACACAAGAAAAGGTCAACATCCATGAAATGTTGTGGATTGGTGTCACTATGTGACTGACAAGTAAGTCAAACACTGAAGGGGACTGACTCAAACAAGCCAATGGCTGAAGGGACTAGACTCAAAGCCACTCTCTGATATTATGCTGACATGAGATTTGGCAACAACAGCCAATCAAGCCCCACATACAAAGGAGCAATAGTACTGAGAGGTTGAGGATGGTGCATTACATTTTGACTGCTATGGTGCTGGTGGCATGTGATGAACAGGACCTATTTCTAAGTGTAGTCTCTGCAAGCTAGAGGTCTAAAAAGTGTTTTTCTCTTTTGTTGTTATTCAGTTTGAGATATACTGGTTGCCCAGTTGAAGGAGCAAGCCGAAACGCGTTGCCGTCTTGTTCCTTTTTGGTGCATACGACCAAATACAGAAGTACCCGATATCTTGTTGTGCCTGAGCTCTAGGTTAATAAGTCTCCGACTGTGGTGTGGCTGTTGTGGAGGAAGGAGTACCGTTGAAAGTGTTGAAGAAAAGAAAAAAACAAAAACATTTATTTATTTATATATATATATATATATATATATTTATATATATATGTATTTTACATACTGGCGATAGCTAATAGGTTGGTATAGTTAAGACCATTTTTTTTTCCATAGACGGAGTGTTTTTTTTTTTTCTTTTGGTCGATACCTTTGGTGCCGTTTGATGAATCTTTACAGCATTTTTAAAACTAACACAACACTCACTTTAGCTGGTGTCTTGAAAATGTTAGGGTGAACTATCAAGAGGGGCCAAGAGAAAAGGGGGTGGGGGTAAGGTCCTAAAACACCTTCCCCAAATTCTCTGATGCTGAGCAGAATTACACCACATTTGGCAGAAAGCTAGATCTTGGTCCAGAAAGTGTGCTTTTTATAATTAGGAATAAATCGGTTCAGAAGTTTTGGAGCTATTTGAGGTTGAAAAAACTATAGATATACAGTCATGATGGATCCACAGATCCGAGGGAAAAGCAAGACCCTGACTGGCTGGCTGGTTGTGGCTTCTACTTTGTCACATCGGCTGATGGGAAGAAAAACACTGCACAAACACATAAGAGGTCAGGATACAGGTATCCTGATTCCATAGAACACAGATGGGCAATAAATTGTTTTTTTTATTGCCCAGGGATCCACAAGACCAAAAGAAATTGGAAAAAACCCTACCTACTGCATCCAACCCGATGCTTTGCGCTGCCAAGGGCCACGTGTAGCTGGGGTTTGGGTGCATGCAGGATGGTTGGTCTGTGGCCAACCCCCGTGGCACACAGCCAAAGGCTGTGGGCGATACTGGTTGTATTAATGTGCGTGTTAAAAAAACAGAAATTCAATAAAAAAAAACAAAGGTTACAGGGAGGTTATAATGAAGTTGACGTTTTACCCACACAACACCATAGAATTTCAGCAGTTATAGTTATACTTATAGTTATTTGAAAAAACTATAACTCATGCTGGAAAGTAACTTTAGGCAATGAGTGATAGTTTCTTAATGGACAAGTTACTTCCTGTTAGAAATGGGGTCTTTGGTTGACAGTCAGGTTACCCCCTGTTCAAGCAAGGACCCACACTCTAGTAGGGGAAAAAGAAAATCACCCTCAGCTAACCCCTGCTTACCCCCTTGCTAGCTTGGCAGAGCATTCGGCTTAACTTCAGAGTGCTAGGTGTAAAGTATTTGTACCGACACACACAGTAACTCAATGAAAATGCTACAAAATGGCACAACACCAGTTGTGAAAAATACAAATTATTTATCTAAACAAAACAAGACCAAAATGACAAAAATCCGACATACACAAGTCAAGTTATGAATTTTTAAAGAATAAACTAAAAAATAGCGCTTAGAAACACAAAATGCTTCGATGAGGTGTTAACATGGCGTCTTAACGGAGTCGTTCCCAACAATCCGACACCAGCGGCGCCGGACATGGAGTCACGAAGACCCCCAGGTACAGTGCCTTGGTGAAGAAATCAAAACGAGCCGATGCGCGAAGCCGGGGATCGTGGCGTCTGTGCGACACGTTGAATCCGTGCACTTCGAGCGGCGTCGGTCACAACGTGGTTCGGCTACTTCCATGGAGTCACGGACTTCGGCGGGGCTGCAGCGATGTCGGGCCTGCGAAGGTCGTCGCGTTCCAGCGAAGATCATGGAGTCGGTTGCAGGCTGCATCACAGGATTCAGCAGCAGCGTCGGTCCGAAGTCGTCCGAAATCGATTTCCTTAAATTTCCACCAGCTTTCCTTTCAAGGGCCCAGGGACTGGATAGGGCACCACTTGTCAGAGCAGGAGTCTCTCCAGAGACTCCAGGTGCTGGCAGAGAGAAGTCTTTGCTGTCCCTGAGACTTCAAACAACAGGAGGCAAGCTCTAAATCAAGCCCTTGGAGATTTCTTCTCAAGATGGAAGGCACACAAAGTCCAGTCTTTGCCCCCTTACTCTGGCAGAAGCAGCAACTGCAGGATAGCTCCACAAAGCACAGTCACAGACAGAGCAGCTCTTCTTCCTCAGCCCTTCAGCTCTTCTCCAGGCAGAGGTTCCTCTTGTTTCCAGAAGTGTTTTCTAAAGTCTGTGGTTTTGGGTGCCCTTCTTATACCCAATTTCTCCTTGGAAGTAGGCCTACTTCAAAGTAAAGTCTCTTTTGAATGTGAAATCTTGCCTTGCCCAGGCCAGGCCCCAGACACTCACCAGGGGGTTGGAGATGGCATTGTGTTAGGGCAGGCACAGACCTTTCAGGTGTGAGTGACCACTCCTCCCCTCCCTCCTAGCACAAATGGCTCACCAGGATATGCAGGCTACACCCCAGCTCCCTTTGTGTCACTGTCTAGTGAGAAGTGCAACCAGTCCATCTGTCAAGCTGACCCAGACAGGGAATCCACAAACAGGCAGAGTCACAGAAATGGTATAAGCAAGAAAATGCTCACTTTCTAAAAGTGGCATTTTCAAACACACAATCTTAAAATCAACTTTACTAAAAGACGTATTTTTAAATTGTGAGATCAGAGACCCCAAACTCCCCATGTCCATCCGCTCCCAAAGGGAATCTACACGTCAATCAGATTTAAAGGTAGCCCCCATGTTACTCTATGAGAGGGGCAGGCCTTGCAACAGTGAAAAACGAATTTAGCAACATTTCACTGTCAGGACATTTAAAACACATTACTATATGTCCTACCTTAACCATACACCAGATATTGTCTTTATCAGATAAAGGTAAGTAACTTGTCCATCTGATAGAGACATCTAGTTGCAGATTCCTTCCCTTAGAATAGATACCCAAGTAGTATCATCCCCAAAAGAGGGACTGCAAACCAAATTCACACAAGAAAGTCCTGCAGGACCAAACGGGCAAAGTACCCACCCCTACGGACCACACTGTCCATGCAGTAGTGTTTGGTAAACGTGTGCAGAGATGCCCACGTTGCCGCTTGATAGATAACCAGGACCAGAACTCTGAATGCTAATGCAGTGGTTGCAACTTTAGCTCTGGTAGAATAAGCACACAAGCCGTCAAGGGGTGGCTTCTTGGCCAGAGTAAGACCCATCTGGAGAAGGTTCTCTTCTGCACTTCCCGACCTTTCTACGCGCCCCCATAACCAACAAATAGTTGATCATCCACCCGGAACTCTTTGGTACGATCATGGTGGAACACCAAAACTCTTTCTGGGTCCAGACGGTGGAGTCTCTCCTCTTCCTCTTCCTTTGACGGATGTGAGGGTGAGTAAAAAGTTGGCAAGGTGATGGATTTGCCTACAAAGAAGGGCGTAACCAGTTTTGGAAGAAAGGACACCTGTGTGCAAAGCATCCCTTTGTGAGGATAGACAGAAAGGTAGGGTGGCATAGATGACAATACCTGTAGTTCATTCACCCTGCTGGCAGATGTAATGGCCACAAAGAAGACAGTTTTCAAAGTGAGAAGCCTTAGAGGACAATTGAGGAGTGCACATCAGACCAAGGAGAGCATCAAAGTGAAAGTCCACAAGATGCTGGATTTAGGGGTTATTGAACCCTCTGATAGTCCCTGGGCTAGCCCAGTGGCCCTGGTCCCGAAATCTCATTCCAAGGATGGGAAGAGAGAGATGAGATTTTGTGTGGACTACAGCGGTCCCAACTCTGTCACCAAGAGCAGACAAACTAATAGACAAAGTAGGTGCTGGCAAATTTCTTAATACCTTTGACTTAACTGCAGGGTACTGACAAATTAGGATGGCACCTGGAACAAAGGAAAATACAGCATTCTCTACACCTGATGAGCATTATCTGTTTACTGTTATGCCCTTTGGTTTAAAGAATGCCCCTGCCACTCTTCAAAGGTTAGTGAATCTGGTCTTTGCTGGCTTGGAATCCTTCAGTGCAGCATATCTAGATGATATTGCTGTCTTCAGCTCCTCCTGGCAAGACCACCTGAGCCACCTGGTGAAGATTTAGAAGGCCTGCAATCAGCAGACCTCACTATCAAGGCATCAACGTGCCAGATAGGACAAGGCACTGTTGTATACTTGGGCCACCTTGTAGGCAAAGTGCAAACATCAAAGCCCAAGATCCCGACAATTCTGGACTGGGAAGATTCAAAATCCCAGACTCAAGTCAGGGCATTTCTCGGTTTGACTGGTTACTATTGGAGGTTTGTGAAGGGATATAGATCGATTGTGATACCTCTCATAGAACTGACCTCAAAGTAAATGCCCAAAAAGGTAAACTGGACTCTTGACTGTCAAAAGGCCTTTGACACCCTGAAGGAAGCAATGTGGTCAGCAATAGTTCTCAAAGCTCCAGATTATTCTGAGCAGTTCGTTGTGCAGACAGATGCCTTTGAACATGGGATAGGAGTCCCAAACCAATGATGATGACCATGACCAGTCTCTATTAGCTGGTGGTTACTCCCCAGGGAGCAGCTTTGGAGTGCCATTGAGAGGGAGGCCTTTGCTGTGGTTTGGTCACTGAAAAAGCTGAGATCATACTTGTTTGGTACTCACTTGATTGTTCAAACTGACCACAGATGCCTGATGCAAATGAAAGGTGAGAACCCTAATCTTCTGAGGTGGTCATCTCCCTACAGGGAATGGATTTGTCAGTGGAACACAGACCGGGGACTGCCCATGCCTTAGACAATGAAAACTCTCCTAGGAAAGGTTAGTCTCATCCTTTTACATTTGGGAGGGGGTTGTTTAGGAAAGTGTCCCTTTTGGCATGGCTGCCCCCCCACACACATTTTGCCTGATATTGATGCTGACTCGACTGAGAGTGTGCTGGGATCCTGCTAACCAGGCCCAGCACCAGTGTTCCTTCCTAAAAACTGTACCATTGCTCCAACAATTGTCACACAGTTAAATCCCTTGTAAAAGATACCCATTATACCAAGGGTCCTGTGGTCAGGGACGGTCCCCGTGTGTGGCGATGCTGACCTGGCTTGTCTGGCAGAGTGCCACTAGATGGCCCAAGGCGAGGAGATGAAAGCAGGAGATGAAAGCAGAGAAAGTAGCACTGACTAGCCTACGCAGCGGCCGTCATTGAACTGTCCTTGCAGGGGTGAGGTGATCCCTCTGTGATCAGCGATGACTCTGGAGCAGCCTCAATGCCTGGCTTTGTCGCACTGCAGGTGGAGGGACAGGCCAGATTTGAGAGGAGCCCAGTGAAACAACCCGAGTTGACTGGAGCGGTGGGACTTTGTGGTGCGAGGCTGCTAGCTTGCTCGTGACCGGGGTCCCTGGCAAGTCCTGAGGAGAGGGTAGACTTGCTTGCTTACAGCAATGCCTGCTTTTTGCGGGCCTCCTGACGGTATACAGGGGGATCAGGACTGCCTCTTCAGCTCATGCTCCAGCCTGAAACAGACTGCCAGTCCCACCAATTACCTGGACTAGCACAGAGGAGGTAAGGCCTTGTTGTTGGGGTGGCAACATGTGGGCCCTACGGCTGTTGCCACATGGTGCTGCCACACCCTTCTGTGAGAAGCCTGCGGGGTGCGCTGAGGTGCGGCACTCAAAATCTGGGACATGTGGGGAAGAACGGAAACACTCCCTCAGTTCTATAACCAGGCTGGCAGCAGTGCAATGTTCCTGTCCAGTAAGAAAGGCTACTGACAGCCACACTGAAATACATTAATGAGGCTGCCAACCTGGCACCTGAGGCAAGCTTAACTGTTCCCCTCATAATAGCCCAAGACCCTGCTGACCCAGCAAGTGATGATGGGACTCTGCACTTGCTCACAACATGCAGAAATAACCCAGCCTCATATGCCAGGGGTTCCAAGACCTGGACTGGGGGACATCTGGGCTGGGGCCCGGTGGGCACGGATAGAGGGAACATCACTGCCGGGCTGAAGGTCATTGGGTGGCCTGCCAATCCGGAGAAACACTGGGGGCTAGATTTAAGAGACTGCCTGATCAGCTCACATTTCGGGAATTAGCAGGTCTCTCTGAATAGCGCGCAGTGTGCTTGCCTCGGGCCTAGCCGCACATGAAACATTTTTGATGAGTACTACTGGGCCTGCCCCTCTGTCTGATCTCACTTGCCCATGCAGCTGGAGGCTCTACTCCAGGATAGGCAATCCATTAGACAGATACTAGGAAACCCAGGCTAAACAGCTAGGTGCCCTGGCAGGGCCGTCAGAGCCTGGATTAACCACGCAGGGAGGGACTGAGGACCCAGAGGGTGCAGCTCCTCCACTGCAACTGCAATTTAACAGGATATTGGCCGTCATTGCAGACACGAAAGCCACACTCAAGCAGCCTATGCAGCATGGCATTGGCACGGTCTTGGTGGGAATGGGCCGACTGAGAGCAGAACATCCTAATTTTGCAGATAGGGTGAAAGCTGTGGAGTCGGAGCTAAAGAAGGTATTCATGGTGCACATAGACTTAACACAACAAGTGGTGGCATTGGCCTATAGATTGCACACGCTGGATCATAGGGCTGAGGATGCTGAAGGCCCCAATTGGCTGAACAATGTCTGCGTAGTGGGCCCTCCAGAGGGCACCAAAGAAAGTGAAATGTTGACCTATCTTGAACAGTGGCTTCAGACGGAGGCTGCCCTGAAACACCTGAGGCCATTCTTCACCCTCAAACGTGTGAACAGATTGCCCGCCCACCCCCTGGTAGGCCACCCTGCCCAGTGGTGGATGAGCTCCTTCATTTAAGGGGCAGGGACATCCTCTTACAGAGAGTAAGATAAGACGGCCCATACACTATTGGTAACAGTAAGGTGTCACTGTTTCCAGATTACTCACAGGTACAGGCTAAGAAGGCTTCTTACGTCGAAGTGAAAAAGCATTCAGAGAGGAGGGGATCCAATACTCCCTGATGTTTCTGGCAGAATTGACGAGAAGGCAGCACTCACAGCAGTGAGACACCAAGTTAGGCTGTTTTTCACTACTAGGACATGCCATGCAATATGGCACATGTCCTGCCTTTCTACATACATGGCACCCTGCCCATAGGGCTAGCTACGGCGTACCTTAGGGGTGACTTACATGTAGTAAAAGGGGAGTTCTGGGCCTGGCAAGTAGGTTTAGATGCCAGGTCCCTGTGGCAGAAAACTGTGCACACAGGCCCTGCGTTAGCAGGCCTGAGACAGGTTTGAAAGTCTACTTCAGTGGGTGGGGCAAGCAGCGCTGCAGGCCCACTTGTAGTATTTAATTTACAGGCCCTGGGTATAGAGATACCACTGTACAAGGGACTTATAGGTAAATTAAATATGCCAATTAGGTATAAGCCAATCATACCAACTTTAGATGGGAGAGCACCTGCACTTTATCACTGGTCAGCAGTGATAAAGTGCTCAGAGTCCTAGAGCCAACAGCGAGAGGTCAGAAAAACCAGGAGGAAGGAGGCAAAAAGACTGGGGATGACCCTGCGTAAGGCAAAAAGTCCAACAACACCAACTTCAGAGAAGACCCCCAGCGGTGTGGGATTGGCTGGACGCATATAAAACAGGACAGACATCATCAGCCTCTCATAGAGAGATGAGCGAGAACAACCACAGAACCAGGGAGAGACCTCAGAAGGTCAGGAGCAAAGCGTTTCCAAGAAACCAACCAGAACAGAGGCGATGAAGAAGCGGGTGGCTGCCCTAAAGGCAGCAGCAGAAATCAGGAAATGGACGGGATCCAAATCAGAGCTAGAATCCCTGTCAGACAATCAGTGAGTGCACTCCGAACTAGAGGGAGCGGTTCTGGCAAGCGACGACCTGCCAATGGTGACACAACAATCATTTGAGGACTTTTCTCAACCAGTAACCCTGCGCACCGTCAGCTGGCGTTGGCCAGCTCTGCATCAGTCATCATACACACCGGTTATGACATTGTGGAACCTACATAGGTGCCATCCCAGCGCACTGATGTAAGTTTCTTTTCACGACTTTCCATGCCAGAAGGAGGGAGCCATGAAGAACACTGACCACTTGTGGGTCAAAACTAGGGCTCTGAAAGGGAAGACCCTGTCCTTGGAAATCAGTTTGCAGAGCAGGGAGGATGAGTGGGTCGGTAAGTGTACTGCTATGTGTATTTGACCACAGACTATCATGACCACTGACTCCATTTAGTGCTTAGCTTCAGGTGCCTTCACAGCGGTGGCGCAGGGTTTTTCCACACCAACCTTGTTTTACACACAGAAAGTGTTTTCGCTCTTCTCACCAGAACAGGGTCACACCATGCAGGAAAATAACATGGGGGATGTGGAAGGTAGACATAGAGGGTCTCAAGCTGGGAATGTTTTATCAAGGAAAAGTACAGCTCTGTCTCTGGAAAGTGCATTGGGGTAGGGCCCGTTACTTTGTGTGTTTTTGGACACAAACGAAGTACAGCCACCACTTGAATTTCATAACGGAAGGGAGGGGGTTTACTAGAATCTTTCTCTTGAGTTAGTTTAAGGTATATAAGGTGGTGAAACTTCTTGGCACTGGGGAAGGAGCTCGTCTGAAAGTGGATGCACTGTTCAGGAAAATCCCATTTTGGGAATGGTCTCTTGTCTCAGCTGTTCAGGGTTCCTTGGCTTGCGCAGAGAAAGATGAAGGATTCAGCCCCTATGGTGCTGCCTATTAATTCTTAATTATTTAGCTATTATATATATATCCAAAACAATGCGGTCAAAAAGAACGAAGTGCTCAATAGCTGGTGCTGAGCAGAGGGCTGACCGAACCCACGATAATGATTTTGAACAAAAAGTAATAGCAACGCACTCTGTTTGGACTCCAAAACAATTAGGGAGTTTATTCAGTGCAAAGGTGAACAACGCGCTTTACATTGTCCTTCCTCTATTACCTCTTTTATACTATTTTAGTCTCAAGACCAGTTCAATGCATTCTGGTCATTGTAGTTACCTATATATAATATACACCAATTTATTATGTGACATTATTCAAAACGTAAAATTAAATTGACATAAGTCTCAATACATAAACAAAATTCCAAAATTAGAAGAGGACATGATAAAAATAAATGATATTTTGATCATCTGTTAACTTTTTTAATGCAATCCATTCGTCCTTAGTTAAATTCTCCCGTTGTCCGGGATGTCTAAATTGTTGTAATCTTTCTAAGTCTTCCAATATTAATGGCGAAAAAATATCAATCTTATTACCAGGTGACAAAACTGCGCAAAACTTAGATTTTTCTTTAAAATTGCTGAATTGATGTTTGTTAGTATCCACATTCAATTCCTAAAGTTTTCAAGCTTTGATTTAACCATGACAATACTTGAATGTTATAAATTAATGGATATTTTCGATAAAATAGAGTGAAAATGTATGAAAGATTTCATTGATATAATCATGGCTAATGTGTACAATATTTTCAGTTTTCAAGTTAAGATATTGATGAATAATAATTATTCATTTATTTTTATCATGTCCTCTTCTAATTTAGGAATTTTGTTTATGTATTGAGACTTATATCAATTAAATTTTAAGTTTTGAATAATGTCACATAATAAATTGGGTTATATTATATATAGGTAACTACAATGACCAGAATGCATTGAAAAGGTCTTCAGACTAAAATAGTATAAAAGAGGTAATAGAGGAAGGAAAATGTAATCGAGAAGAAGACTGTAGAGTCGAAACGCATTGTGCACCTTTGCACTGAATAAACTCGCAAATTGTTCTGGAGTCTAAACACAGTGCGTTGCTATTACTTTTTGTTCGAAATATATATATATATATACACATACATACATATTTATATATATATCTCATAAATTCACTGTTGATGTATTGCACATCTGTTGCTTATCATTGTTTAACTGCTGTGAGTATTTTCGCATATACAAGTGTTCCACTGCATTCAAATTAAATGCTTATATTCATCATTACTCAGACTAGAAGTGCTGTATTCTTTGACATAATTTCCTCTTAGTTTAAAGTAGAGCAACACAGTAAGGAATCTGCAACCAGCATATGTCTCTACCAGATAAGGCGTTACCAAAGGTTAGTAACTTGTTCATCTGATAGAGACTTCTAGGTGCAGAGTCCTTACCTTAGAATAGATACCCAAGCAATACCATCCCCAGAGGTGGGTCTGCGAACCATGATCATACCTGGGAATTCTGCAGGACTGAACGGGCAAAGTACCCATCCCTTCAGACTGGACTGTCCAGGCCCTAGTGTTTAATAAACATATGCAGTGAAGCCCACAAAGCTGCCTGATAGATGTCCAGGACTGGAACTCCATGTGCTAACGCAGTGGTTGCAGCTGTCGCTCTGGTAAAGTGAGCGTGCAAAATCTCTGGGGGTTGCTTTTTAGCCAATGCGTAGCACATTTTAATGCAGAGAACAACCCATCTAGAAATGGTCCTCTTCTGCACTGCCTAACTTTTATTCACACCCAATACCCAACAAACAGCTGATCATCCACCCAAAACTCTTTGGTACGATCAAAGGTAGAAAGCCAAAGTTCTTTTTGGGTCCAGGCAGTAGAGTCTCTCCTCTCCCTTAGAATGATGAGGGGGTGCGGAACAAGTAGGCAAGGTGATGGATTGGCCTATATAAAAGGGTGTGACCACTTTTGGCAAAAAGGTAGCCCTGGTGAGAAGTACCACTTTGTCAGGATAGAAGGAAAGGTAGGGTGGCTTAGATGACAATGCCTGCAACTCATTTACTGTGAGGGCAGATGTAATAGCCACAAGGAAGGCTGTTTTTAACATCCGAAGCCTGAGAGGACAATCAAGGAGCGGCTCAAAAGGAACACACATTAAGAAAGTTCAAATCTCATTGGGCCATTAAGAATGGTGATAGAGAAAACATATGGGTAAGACCCTTAAGGAATCTACTGAATAGGAGACTTAAAGAGGGTTGGTCAGGTAATCTCAGAAATGCCAAGCTAGCACCAAATAACGTTTGAGGGTGCCCAAAGCAGAGCCCTGCCAGGCCAAGGAAAGTATAAAGAGGAGGACCTTGGAAATAGGGGAAAGAGGGGGTAAACAGACTTGTCAGTGCACCATGTGACAAATTTATGCCATCAACATGCGTATACCATTTTGGTGGAGGGACACCTGACTGCCAACATAACATTAAAGACTGCGGGCAGAAGGTCAAAAGCTGTAAGCTGCCGCTGTTCAATCTCAATGCAAGAAGGCGGAAACTGGACAGGTTTGGGTGGAGAACCCTCCCCTGCTGCTGTGACCTCACGAAGGGGCAGTCTGATAGGGGGATCAATGGCCATGCTAAATAGCTTGGGATACCAGACTCTTCATGCCCAGTCTGGAGCCACAAGGATTACTTTGGCCTGGTTGTTGTTGATCTTCTTTGAGAACTCTGGGCAGAAGTTGTATAGGTGGAAAGCGTACAGGAGTCTTGAGCTCCACTAGAGATGAAAAGCATAGCCAAACAAGTGCCATCTTGGAAACTCCAATGTGCAATACTTCTAACATTGAACGTTCCCTGTGGAGGAGAGCAGATCTAACTCTCTCCCACTGCTGAAAGAGAGCTTGTGCCACCTCCGGATGGAGATGGCACTTGTGATCGACCAGGTGTTGTCAGCTGAGTTTGTCCGCTCTGCCGTTCAGGGAGCCCACCAGGGGTTGAAGTTCCAGGGAAATGCCCTGATGTTCCAGCCATGTCCAGGGGTGCAGATCCTTCTGACATAGGATCCACGACCCCACCCCTCCATGGTTATTGCAGTACAACATGGCGGTTTTGCGGTTTGTGAATACCTGTACTACTTTCCCTTTGGGAGAGGGAAGGAATGCTTTTAAAGCCCTGAGCCTGGCCTCCACCAGAGACCAGAGCCCTCTGATCTCCGACTCCCCCATGTGACCGTCCGATCACAGGAGTAACGCATCTGTCACTACTGTAAGATCTGGTTGGGGAAGGGAGAGGGTTCTGCTTCTGACCCTATCGCGGTTTAAAAGCCACCACTGCAGTTCCCTCTGAGATCTGGACCATGTCAGAGAGATTCATCTGATGCAGCGCCTGCAGGAACTTCAGGTCCCACTGCAGAGCCTCCATATGCCTTCTGGCATGTGTTACCAGCAGGATGCATGAGGCCATAAGGCTCAGCAGCCTCAGTCATTCTCACCGAAATCTAAGATAGAGGCTGAAACATTGGTATAATAGCCTGAATATCCTGGACTCACTGCTCTGGAGGATAAGCTGGAAACTGCACTGTGTCAAAAACAGCTCTGATCAAAGGGAGCATCTGAGAGGACTTGTGTGTGACTTTGGCACTTTTATAGTCAACTCCAGTCAATGCAGGAGGTCTGCCATAGTCTGGTGGTGGGAGACTACAGCCTGGGGCGAGCCCTCCTTCAACAGCCAGTTGTCAACGTAGGGGAAGACAAACTTCTGACATGCACTTTGGTGAACACCTGGGGGGCACTGGTAAGGCCAAAGGGGAGAACAGTAAATTGAAAATGCTTGTGGCCTACCATGAACCGCAAGTAGCCTCTATGAGCCGGCAGGATGGGAATATGGAAATACATGTCCTGCAAGCCCAATGCTACCAACCAGTCTCCCTGGTCCAGAGCAGATAGGACCTGAGCCACAGTGAGCATCTTTAACTTCTTCTTCTTGAGGAAGAGACTGAGGGACCGAAGATCTAGGATAGGCAGAGGCCCATGTCCTTTTTGGGTACCAGAAAATAGTGGAAATACCAACCACAACCTACTTTTGGCACAGGGATCCTCTCCATGGCTCCCTTGGCCAAGAGGGTGTAACCTCCTTGAGGAGAAGTGCCAAGTGATCCTCCTTCATAGGATGGTGCCATGGTTGGAGGTGTAGTCCTGAAGAGGAGGGAGTAGACTCTTTATAAAACCCACCTGTCTGATGTGATGGGTTCCCAGAGGAGCAAGTAATGGCGGATCCTGCCTCCAACTGGTCCGAGATGGGGAAGCGTCAGACTAGGAAGGTTTGTAGGCTGCAGCGGGGATGGGGATGGCCAACTGCAGTTTCCCTGATCCATGAGGACATTGAATCCCAAGTCTCTGGCCATGTAGCACGTACGGCATGGGGTCTGGAGGGAAAGGAATGTGGTTGGGCACCACTACCGTAGGCACGGAGGGGAAAAAGGCAGACTGAGGTGGACAGGGGCAGCTGCGAGTCCCAGGAACCGAGCTATAGCCCGGGACTCCATAAAGCGCTCAAGTGCAGAGTCTGCTTTGTCTCCAAAGAGATGGGTGCTATAAGGGCACGTCCATAAGCGTAGCTTGGACATCCCCCAAAAAGTCAGACATCCTCAACCAGGTGTGCTGTCTCAAGGCCACCATCGATGCAACCTATCTGACCAGTGAGTCTGATTGTGAACTTAGCTGCATCTCTCCTGTCAGCAAATGATTGGGCGAGAATGGCCTGGGCCTCCTCTGGGACCTGTGGCAGCAACTGCTCAACCATGTCCCATAATGTATGGGAGTAACAGCCCAAAAGGCATGCAGTATTCATGGATTGCAATGCCAGACTAGTGGAAGAAAATATTTTCTGTCCAAGCTAGTCCAGTCTCTTGTATTACCTATCCGGAGGTGCAAAAGGGAATGCGCCCAAGGATGTAAAGGCTTGGATGACCAAGCTCTCAGGGTTCGGGTGTTGGGCCAGGAATTTGGGTCAGTAGGTGCAAGCCTATGGCAGCGGGCGATTGTCCTATAACCCCTGTGCTGGGTTTGGACCAAGTCGCCAGCAGGACATCATCAAGGGCCTCATTGAAGGGCAATAGGGGTTGTGAAGTAGAACCCTCAGGCTAAAGCACCTCAGTCAGGAGGTTGGTCCTGACAGCCACAGAAGGCAGCTCAAGGCCCAGGACCATTGAGTAGGACCCCCCTCCTCCCTAGACATGGTAGGGAAGAGAGCATTCCAGCATCAAGGAAGGTATCTAGACCACTGGCTTCACCCAAGTTCCGATCCCAGTCCATGGGATTCTCAAGCTGGTATTATAGAGTCCAGCGACCGCATCCATACTCTCACTGTACCCATACCCATAAGACTAAGGGTCAGGGTCCAACCTGGGGAGCAAGGTCCCCTTCAAAGTCAGAATAGGCACAGAGTGATGCTGATCCAGCTCTTTGTAGAGCAGAGGCTGAAGCCACCAGCACAAAACCTGAGGGGGGCTCCTGTCAGCACTGTGGGGCCTGAAGGCACTCTAGCAGGGTCAGACTGCCCGAGTAATGAGAGACATGGCCTCATAGAACTCACAAAGTTGGGCAGGGGTGGATCCGGCTCCCGTAAACACAGGGAGGCACGGAGCCGACCCAGAAGTAGGCTTTGAGGATGGATGCCTAGAGCAATGACGCTCCTTTTCCCACGTCGCGTCATCTGACTGACGGGGTGATGTCGAAGAGCGTGTGCTCTTCCTCAACTTCTTGTGCTTACCTGAACGTCCTGACGATTTTGAATAGGACGAGGAAGAGTGTGGTCTCCGCAAGCAGCCTCGTGATCATCCCTTTGAAAGAGACCAGAAGTGCCGTAGAACCGACCGCTAGTCCACAAGAAGCTTTAGGGACCGCTTCCAAAAGCTGCCCAGCACTCGGAGCACAACTTCATGACTTGGTCATGGTCCAAGCATCCAGCCCCACCATTAAAAAAAAATACTCCCACTCGCATACCCATTCACACACATACCCATTCAAAGACTCACTCACCGCAACTATACCTGCTGTGGTACAGGATGCCAGGAAAATCCGACCTGTAGAGATAAACAACAGTTGAAATTATATTCCTCATCTGGATGTGGATCTGTGTAGTATTGTCACTTGTGATCACTTGCTTGCCTGTTTTATCATTGTGCACACGTCATGGTGAAACAATGTTCTCATCTACTATTTATTTTCAGCATTAATATAAAGTTATCAGACATTTCCATCAAGGGTTACCAACCTGTTTCTCTAAAGTGGTGACATTCGTGTTGAGCTGTTGTTTATCTCTACAGGTCAGATTTTCCTGGCATCCTGTATCGCAGCAGGTATAGTTGCCACATATAGTCGCTGTGAGTGGGGCATTGAATGGGTATGTTGGTGAATGGGTGTGTGAGTGTGTCTGTGAGTGGTGTATTTTTTTTAATGGTGGGGTTGGATCAATGTATTCATTAACAGGGAAGGGGGTGCGCTGAATGCAGTGGAGGATCCACACATACTTGCGCACCCCCCTGCAACAAAAAGGTTTTGGGGCAATTTCTTGCCCATTAAGGTGTCCCTCAGGGATCCCTCCATCAGTCCCATGGAGTCAGAATACCTCTATCCTGAGCTCTTATATCCTATTTAATTGTTATCCCCTCCACTCGGGAAACCATGTCCAGATTGACAACATTTTCTCTCATGTTGCGGCCAACCAATCATGGCATTTCTTTTGGCGCCATGGTGGATCCGTGTCTCTAGATATACACATATATATATTTTTTTTAAGAACTCCAGAACTACTGAACAAACTTACACCAAATTACAGAGAGATCTTTCTGGATCAAGATCTAGCTTTCTGCCAAATTTGTTGCAATTACATTCAGCGGTTTGTGGTTACTTCAGTCTAAAATACCTACGGGAAGTTGCTTGGGGGAAAACGTATTTCTGGACTCCCCCCAGCCTTCTTTTTCAGCCAGAGTTTAACAAATCATCCTGAAACCTTCCAAACAGGAGCTGAAGGGAGTGGCAAATTAGTTCTGAAGATGTCTTGAAGATTTGTCAAACGGCACCAAAATTAACAGCAAAAAACACTTTTTCTATGGAAACTAGCTCCTAACTATAGCTCCCTACTGGTGACTGATATATATTTTTGCTTCAGCTACTCAAACGGCGAAGATGACCTTCCCACAACCTGGGGTTCACGCAGCGGACATTCACCGCTGTTCCAATCACACAGCAGTCCAAGAAAACATCAAAGTACTGCCACTGCTCCAGCCACTTACTCACGGTGTCACAGTAGGGCGGCAACCTCTTACATATGCATACAATGTCGATCCCACTCCAGAGGAAAAGAAAATCCCTCGATGAGGAACAGACAGCCGTGACAGCAAAAACGTAGTTTATTGACAAAGAATTCCTGACGTGTTTCGGAGCTCCCACTCCTTGATCACAGATTCAATACACCTTGCTCACTTTAACATGCATTTATATTGACAACACAGAAGAAGGACTAGCAACACTGCTTGTGCTAATGTCCGTCATTTTAGAGTCGAGCAAACTACGTATTACTACAATGTTATCATGTTTCTGCCATTATATATAGTATAGAATACTGAGAACCAATTCCTAGCTATTTCCAAATAGCGACAGTGAGGACAATAAGAAAAATAAATAAAAATAAAAAAGAAGAAGAAGAATAGTTACTGAATTAATCCATATCAGTCAATCTAAATACTTATCTTCTTAAACCCAAACATCGTACTCAATTCATTTCATTCTAGGATGACTAATCGTCTATATCCTCCCTCATGATCTTAAAATGTATATAATGTTATATCTCAACACAAACAAGGAAATAAACAGATCTAGTACCCATCTCATATGTAGAATATATTGGCCAAGATATAATAGCTTCATTGCATTTCTTGCTGCTCCATCTCTATACAACCTTAAACAAACAATCACAGTACAGTGACTGTCAGCGCAGAAAAGTACACGCCAAAAACGGAGAATTGCCTGGACACAATATGCTGTAAATACAGCTTTATGATTTTTTCTGCAGTAGTTACGAGGCACACGGCAACAGACTCAAACAGTGTACCGAGTCAGTTTAGGCAAAAAACGTTACATTATTGATTTGTGTATAAATAATATATATATATATATTTTTTAAATCTTTAAAGTGAAGTTTGTGCTCACTGTTGTGACATCATGATCTCTACACAAGAACAGAAACGACAAGAAGCAGCAGCCAAGTTGTTTTTGCCCACTGGGGGACAATATAAGCTTTCAGAAGAATCTAATGAACGTTATGGGGTAGGCAATAAGAAGAAATTATGGGATAATTTGTGGAAAGCTGCCAAACGGGAACAAGCCAAGTGGTGGGAGGCCACCACTCTTCAAAAATATGTTGATGTGGACCGAGTGTCACGAGGTTTGAGAATTTTTATCCTACCAACAATATTTAACCCTGACATGGTTCAAGAATGGGCTGATAATAATCACCTATGTTGCATGGGAACGTTACAAATATTAATCAAATATGCCAAAAAGGATGGGGAGAAGGCAGCAAAAGAGATAGAGCAACATTCCCTTGCACTGCAAGAGATGTGTAGTGCGGATGAATTTAAATCTGAAATGGAGCAAATACAAGCGAGATTGGACAAAGTAGAGTGTGAAATTATGGCCAAAAAACAACGTAAATTTCAACGTGATGAATAGGACTATAAAAAGGGTCAGATTCTAACTTTTGCACGGAAATATGAACATTTGAGGGAAAATCAAGGAAATAAAGGATCACAACAAGGAATACGGAACCCAAAGATGGGGCCAGTGTTATCTAATGATTCTAGAAATCAAGAAGAAATAAACAACAGACTTCATAATTCAAGGTTACATCTTGATACCCTATGGATGAAAGCACTAAAGAAAACAAAGTGTTTTAACAAAAGGAAATAATGGGAAATAATGATGTGCACATTTGTCATTGGAAACATCTGCTTCCATGTAGTGCAATCATTACAATCAAGTTGAACTGTTGCTCATTACATAAGAACTGTTATCAACATAAACAATTGTAGGTGTCAGCTATTTATTATACATCACTTTTGTCTTTTAGAACTGCATAAACACTTTACATATTGCTTTAAGTTAAGCCTATCTGCTTTATGCCATCACTACTAGGGGGCTGAGCTCAGGTTAATTAAATTACTTTAAAGTCAAAGCACCATGCAATAAAAATTCCAAACTGGATTAGAAAAATAGAGTAAAATTTAATAAACAAAATAATACAAAAAAGACAATAATCCAGTAAGGGGAACAGCGCCTACAAGTGCTGTAAATGATAGTCTATGGTTACAGTAAACTAGGGCTTAGGCACACATTCAGGCAGACCGTGATGGAGCACAGGTTGGATACACTAACCAGGTTCATCTTGGTGAAAGATTTGACTTCCTGGCTAGTCTTGTGGGCCCAAGCTTTTCAGGGTTTCTAGATCAGTTGCTCTGAGTCACTTCTAAGACTCCCAGGCCCCCTGGGCCACCACACACTCCTGTAGAGGCCACCGGCAAGGTCCATTCTGTGTTCAGTTGCTACTGGCCAGGTGGGCACTTGAGGAAAAATGCCTGACGCCACTTTTTGTATCCCTGTAGTCCCACAGGTCAGTCAACTGACCCTTGGAGTCCACTTCTTTGTCCTAGGTACAAAGGAGAGCAGGTCCAGTTCTTCAGGCTGCTGCTCAGGTTACAGACAGCAGAGCTAGCCCACTTCTGTCCCTTTGTTGGTTCAGAACGTGCTCTTTACAAGGGCCTCTGAGCACCACATTTATGCCGAGTGCCTGCTAGTAGATAGGGGTGATACTTGGGCATTCTCTAACCAATGGGTAGCTAGTTCCTGGGTGCCAATTAGAAACAGGCCAAATCAACTATGTTTAAAGGGGAAGCACATGCCTCTTAAGCCTGGTTAGCAGGGTTAAAGTAAACTGAGTTCTAAATCCAGCAAAAACAGCGTCCAGCAAAAGGCAAAACATCTGGGGCAACCACTCACAAAAGGAGATTTTCTACACCATGAAAGGGGAAAAGTGCACCCCAACCTATGAAGATTAGCAGTGGCCACCATCATCTTCTCCAATACCCAAAGGGCAGAGATGAGGCCAAAGAAACGAAGAATTTGAAGTGTTCTTTCACTAAAACTAAATTGAGGAAACACCTGTGGGACTTTAGAGTGGGTGCATGAAAGTTTGAGTACTGCAAGTCGAAGATTAATTGTAGGAAGCTGGCTCTTTATGTAGTGCAGTAAAATGAAGTACACGGTTCAGAGTCCAGTGGATCCCCAATTGGTTCAATTTGTTGTATCCACAGAGGCAATAAATGAGACACACACTCAAAGAATAAATCCAAGGCCGATTTAGAAAAATAACAATACTTTTTATATATGTTTCAAACCCAAGAACTGTGTAATCAGGTAAGTAGACTGTCAATCATAAATCCTTTGCAGTTTCAAAAATCAACACAGTGCAATTTTCAGTACAGCAATGTTAACCTATGGGAGGAAAACAAGAATGCAGTTTTGCAGGTAAGTACACGACTTACATATTCGGCCTTCTGGGTTTTAGATCAAAACCAGGCAAGGTTCAAATCAGTACCAAGAGTGCAATTAACAGGACAGGGACGGCCGGGTGCAGAGGTCCAATTAAGATTCAGGTGGTCAATGTTAACCAATAGAGATGGGAGTGAGTGAAGACGCTCTGCTCACAGATGAGTAAAGTGGTGTTAGGGGTCGGTCTCCCAGGGTTGAGGTAAACACCGGTAGGGTCACAAGGAACCACCAAACTTACACCCTCAGTGGCACAGAGGTGGACGGGTGCAGAGTGGCAACACAGCGCCCAATGTAAGTCACCCGGGGAAATTAGTTTTGGAAAAAGGCTGCAAGCTCAGGCTAGGAGGCTGAATGAAGAAAACCCACAGCTGCCCAGGTAAGTTCTGAGGCTAGGGGATGTAGGGACACTGATGGTCCAGCTCCCCAAGACCCAGGGGCTCCAGGTGCAGGGGTGCCTTTTAGCGTCAACATCAGCTTACCAAGCAGGTCATGGTCAGGGGGAAGTCTTCGAATTGAGGCTGCAGGCTTAGAGGCAGAGTCCAGCAGGGGTCAGCCCATGTTGTACTCAGGCTCAGAATCGCTGGGGAACCTTCACAGGACTGGTGGGCCACTTGGACTCAGGCTGTGGGTGCAGAGGTGGATCTGGAGGCCTTTTCCTAGTTCCTCAGGGCAGAGGTCTTTGTCTTTTAAGTAGGTTGTTTCTTGAACAGGTCTGATGGTTTTGGAAGGTCTTAGTCTTTATCAAAGGCAGGCGGTCCTCCTAAGGCTTTAGAGGTCACTGGGTTGCAGGACAGGTCACCTTCTGGCGCAGGATCTTCGAGGGCTGCAGCCAGGCCGGTAGGGCTGGGGCCAAGTCAGTTGGTGTCTACAGTCCTCTCAGCTGGTGCAACTCTGTAGTGTCTGGCTCTTCTTAGGTTGTTAGGAATCTGAGTTCTAGGGTTTAGGGGTGCTGCCTAAATACTGAATTTAGGGGTGTTACAAGAAGTTCCAGGTGCTAGCAAATGGGCTACTTATCTTTAGGGTGACTACACCCTCTTTACGACCACTTCCGTTGGGAAGTGGGCTTAACCCTAACACTAGTGACCTAATTCCTTCCAAACAAGATGGAGGAATTTAAAAAGAAGTGTTAACTTCAGCTTGTCCACCTTAGGGGTTGAACTAGCATGAAGTGGGCACTCTCAATTTAAAAACAATTCCTGCCTGTGCTGCTGCCAAACATTGGGTCAGGATAGGGGAGTTGATCGTCTCCACCAAATGGAGAGACCTGGGTCACATTACTAAGGTGGCAAGGCCTTTGAAGCCTCACCCCCTATAATGTCCATCCTGCCTGGGAGAGGAGGTCACACCCTTGAGAACATTGGCTCTCACCTCAGAGGGACAGAACTCTAAGGTGGCTGCACTAGTTTTGACCAGTTAGTGCCAATGCTAGGCGTTGGTCGCTTTTCAGAAGTGCATGTTTTAATAAATCCATCACTGGATTCAGTGAGGGTTTATTAATACGAAATGCTTCATACATCCCTGTCTTCAGTGATAGCTCATCATGTAGCTGGTGAGCTCGTAATGACCAGTGTACTTAAGATGGCTTCCCTGCTTACTATTTCTGAGAATCGACAAATCATAGCACAGGCATATCAGCTCATGCAGGTATGCCCTCACATGTAATACAATGCACCCTGCCTTTAGGGTTGGAAGGCCTGCTGTTGCATAGTTCCTGAGAGGGGAGATGTTTCTTGTCGCTGTTGTGGGCTTGGTGAACTCCTTGACTATGTAGAACTCCTCCTTACTGTCATTGGGTTAGCTTTGATGCGCAATGCCAGGTCTTTTTTTTTTTTCCAGCTCACGTAATTGACCATGGTATAGGTTGAGTGTTGATTTGTAGGTGGCTCTGTCGGCTGGGTCTTTGCTGGTGGGCCACCTTCTCTTGAGGTGTTTGCAGTGGTGCTTGGCTGTCCTCAGTGTACTGGCTTGCTTGGTGGATCTTCTGTGTTTTGTGTTCTTGATGGGGAGGTGACTTTTCAGCGCAGTCAGTGTTCCAGGTGTTGAAGCCTGATGTCCTGGTTCATGTTGTTGTTGTATTTGGGTGGGTTGAGAGCAAGGTTGTTGGTCCATTCAGGATCTGAGGCCTTGTTCCAGCTAGAACAGGTGGCGTAGGATTGCTTTGGGGTGGGGGTAGGGCATGGGGGGGTCATGATGATGGAGTGGACGATTGAGTAGTTGGTCAATGTGAGTACGGTGGTGTAGCTGTATAAGATGCTAGAGGTGAATATGGGATCAAGAGTGTCCTGTGATGTGTGGGGTCCTGTACGAGTTGTGTGAGGCTGATATTCTTCAGGCTGTCGAGGAGGATGGTGGAGTAAGGGTTAGTTATGTTGTCAAGGTGAATGTTAAGGTCACCCAGGAACATGTAGCCATTTGAGATGGTAGCGAGGGGGGTGATGAAATCCCTGATGAGGTTGAAGGTGGTTCGTTGTCCCGGTGAATGGTATGTCAGGGTTCCCTTAATGGTGGATTTCTCGCCTGTTTGGATAGTGTAGTTGAGGTGTTCCATTTTTGGGCTAGTGTTGTCCATTGTAGTGGTGCATTTGATGGAGTCTCTGTGGATGATGGCGATTCTTTTGCCAGGGTTGCTGATGTGGTTGTGGTGGGTGATTCTGTAACCTGCTGGTTTTGCAGTGGCAATGCCAGGGGGTTGAGCTAAGTCTCTGTTAGGAAGGTGATGTCAGGCGGCAGAGCTTTGATAAGGTTACAGACCTCAGTGGCGTGTTTGAACGAGTGTTGAAGTTGGTGCATGCGAGGTGGTGGTGAGTAGCTGGTGTTTTGCATCGAATGGACTGCATGCGTGCCGTGGCAGGTGAAGTGGCAGAGGGTGCAGGTGAAAGGCCCTACTATGGAGTGTGCTGCGACGCAGTAGCAGTGATCATGTCAGCATGGTGGGCAGTAGAAGTGTAGCTGTAGGTGGAGGTAGGACCAGGGTTCCTGGAGTTTGGTGCAGTCCAGGTACGGATGGGCGCAGACAGGCATGCTTTTGGTGCACCTGCTGCACGACCACCTTTTGGTAAGATCTGAGATGTGGGAGGGGAACAAAAAGGCAGTGGGCAGGGCAAGCAAAAAGATGGGAAGGAGAGGGGGAAGCAGGAGTAGGCGGAAATGGTAGAAAGAAGCGGGAAAAGAGAAAAAAGGGACAGCAGCAAAAGCAGACTAAAAGGGCCCAAAGAGGGCAGAAAAAAGAGCTGAGGCAAAAACAAGTGGAAAAAAGAGAATGAGCAGCAAAAAGGATGGGAAAGAAGCAGGAAGAGGTTTGAGAAGAGTAGCACAGAAGCAGGAAGAGGAAGCAACATGTAGCAGAGGAAAGAGGGTATGGAAGAGCGCTGAACTGGAGCTGGCTGAGGGCCAACAGAGGTAGGTGGAGAACTGGGCCTGGGCACCAGTTATGTTGACTGTTCAGCTGTGCAAGCTCTTCTCAGCTTTTCATGCCTGACAATCTGAAGCTAAGTTGCAAAAACAGTTCCACGTCTCAGACAGCACTTCTTGTGTGTAATATTTGCTTGAGTTACAAAACATGACTTAAGCTGGTTATAGTTACAAGACTGCCCAATCAATTAAGTACCAGTCAATTTAGGACAACTCTTGTATGGACCTTAGGAAATGGATACACGCATGGGTGTGCCACTCTGGAAAAGACCATGCCCATCACTTTGTTATGGAGCTCCAACCTGCAGTATTCTGGAGCAAGGTGACTCAGTGCATCTGCTGTCATAGGTGTACTGCCACTGAGAAGACGTTTCGCTGCAGATACCATTGTCTCATACATAGAGCCTCCCAAAACCGGGTCCAGGAACCCACATTTCCTTAGCTGTTCACATAGTCAATGGTGGCTGTGTTGAGAGGGTGTTGATCCAGATGCCGGAAAAGGGCAAAGGTGGGCAGTCGAACTGGCCAAAGGCTCGGCAGAACCGTGCCCTGAACAGCGAAGTTCCCTACTCATCTTGTCAGATGGATGAGGCGAAGTCGATGTCCTCTTGGACTTCTTTTTTTTGCCTCTTCCCCAAGACTCCTGAGGAACTAGAGTGTAACAAGTAGGATTTGGAGCTCCTGGAGCAGTCCTGCAACCACCTTCTCCACTGGGACTGAGATCTCTGAGGAGTCACACATGCCAGTATCATCAACTGCTGGGCTGCAAGCAGCTTTATGGACTGCTCCCTCAAAACTTTCGGTCCAATGGCCTGGCCGTCTGAGCACGACTGAGTCGTGGTCACGCTCGAGACACCAGAGGCGGATTAAGTGAGGATTCATAACCAACATGACGTGGTGACAGGCGCCAAGCGGTTGGAACCCTGCATTCCTAGATGACATTCTTGACACAGAAACAAGAAAATACTTTGCTGAAACGTCTCAAAAAAATGTGTGTCAAAAAGCGACAGAGGGGAAGCTCTCTCCGGATCTGCGCTAACTGGCACGGAAAGAAAAGAACTGACGATCAACGCCCGAGTGGCACCTATATAGGTGACCGCAACATCACTTCCAGCGCCAACAACGCCATGTGGAACCGAATGGATTCACCCAACGGCGCACGCAGGGATATTGCTCGAGCCAAAGTTTCTGTATCTAATGCAAAGGGGAAGAATCTGCAGCTAGAAGTCTCTATCAGTTATGCCACTCAGATAGTGCCTCAGCCCATTGAAGAGGAGTCCTTAACTCCAGCAGCCTGTCAGGGGTGCTTAACCACAGCAGCCTGTGACTGCTGGTTGGATAGAGCACATCCACCAAGGTAGGTCCATAATGACAGATTGGAATATTAGCACCCGAAAACAGGCTCACCTGATGCTGGAGCTACTGCTGCATTAGGCACAACTGAAGGGCTCTCATAAGCCTGGTGCAAAAACGGTTTGTACAAGGCCATCAGGCCAAGCAAGTGTATGATTTGCAGAACAAGGATCGGAACATCTGATCATAACCCGAACATCAGCAATCCTCTGAAGAGCAGGAAAAGCCTGTATACAGGCTGTTTCTAACACTACACCTATGAAGGGCAGCCTCTGCGTGGACAAGAGACTTCTAGGTATATATATATAAAAAAAAAAAAATCACAAGTAATTCAGGAGGGCAATGGTCCATTGAAGATGTTCAGTGAGTAGAACAGGAGACCCATCCTTCACCACTGATTCATTTAAATATAGAAATACGGGGCCTCCCGGCCTCCTAAGCCTTCACAGCCAAAAATGTGTTGAGCACGTGTAATCAGTCCAAATGGCAGAACTACAAACTGAAAGTGCTCAGACCCAACAGTGAATCAGAGGTAATGCCTGTGAGCATGAGCAGATTAAAAAGACAGCCTGGAGACTGTGGGACGCCAACCAATTTCATTCAAAGATGTCCAACAGAACCTGGTTCAAGGGAGCATTACGAACCTGTCAGCCAAATAAACAAGTTGAAGATACGAAGTTCCAGGAAAGAGGCAGGCTGCCTGATGCAAATACTATTTGCTCATTATTTTAGACTTGCAGCCCGGAGGTGGTGCAAGAAAACCATTAGGGCTCAATTTGACAGAAAATACTTTTACCACCAGTCTTTCTGGTGAAGGGATTTGGAGGTATCGGAAAAACATTTTCAAATCACAAGAGCACTGGTCTATGGCATTTTGCAATTTGTCTGTGGAATGCAAGACCAGAAAAAGGGTTCTCCCAGGAAGATACGTCCAAGTAGAGGCCTAAGTCTGCATTATAAGGAGGAATGAGTTTGTTAGTATCAAAGTTGATGCTAAAGGCACATGTATACAAAAAAGTGATGCATGGAATGGTTGAATTCATATCAGCCACTGATGACTGGGTGCCCAGGGACACATCCCAATCTATTGTTGTTTCACACACTATACCACCTCACTTTGCACACAGCCATATCAAAATCAGTCTTGACCCTGCTCCAATAGGAAGAGTCCACCCAAACTGCCAGGTCAGGGTCAGGTTCTCCCTGAACCGGAACACAAGGAACCGAAGATCATTTTTGCCATAAAGGCACAAGGGATGGCCCCATAGTAGAAAGCGACACCAAATTCAGACTGGATGCACAAAAATGTTTCCGCCCTGTAAAGAAATGGCTCCCTGTTGCAGTTACCCCCCACTTTTTGCCTGATACTGATGCTGACTTGACTGAGAAGTGTGCTGGGACCCTGCTAACCAGGCCCCAGCACCAGTGTTCTTTCACCTAAAATGTACCATTGTTTCCACAATTGGCACACCCTGGCATCCAGATAAGTCCCTTGTAACTGGTACCTCTGGTACCAAGGGCCCTGATGCCAGGGAAGGTCTCTAAGGGCTGTAGCATGCATTATGCCACCCTAGAGACCCCTCACTCAGCACAGACACACTGCTTACAAGCCTGTGTGTGCTGGTGAGAACAAAATGAGTAAGTCGACATGGCACTCCCCTCAGGGTGCCATGCCAGCCTCTCACTGCCTATACAGTATAGGTAAGACACCCCTCTAGCAGGCCTTACAGCCCTAAGGCAGGGTGCACTATACCATAGGTGAGGGTACCAGTGCATGAGCACTGTGCCCCTACAGTGTCTAAGCAAAACCTTAGACATTGTAAGTGCAGGGTAGCCATAAGAGTATATGGTCTGGGAGTCTGTTTTACACGAACTCCACAGCACCATAATGGCTACACTGAAAACTGGGAAGTTTGGTATCAAACTTCTCAGCACAATAAATGCACACTGATGCCAGTGTACATTTTATTGTAAAATACACCACAGAGGGCACCTTAGAGGTGCCCCCTGAAACTTAACCGACTATCTGTGTAGGCTGACTAGTTTTAGCAGCCTGCCACAAACCGAGACATGTTGCTGGCCCCATGGGGAGAGTGCCTTTGTCACTCTGAGGCCAGTAACAAAGCCTGCACTGGGTGGAGATGCTAACACCTCCCCCAGGCAGGAATTGTCACACCTGGCGGTGAGCCTCAAAGGCTCACCTCCTTTGTGCCAACCCAGCAGGACACTCCAGCTAGTGGAGTTGCCCGCCCCCTCCGGCCAGGCCCCACTTTTGGCGGCAAGGCCGGAGAAAATAATGAGAAAAACAAGGAGGAGTCACTGGCCAGTCAGGACAGCCCCTAAGGTGTCCTGAGCTGAAGTGACTCTAACTTTTAGAAATCCTCCATCTTGCAGATGGAGGATTCCCCCAATAGGGTTAGGATTGTGACCCCCTCCCCTTGGGAGGAGGCACAAAGAGGGTGTACCCACCCTCAGGGCTAGTAGCAATTGGCTACTAACCCCCCAGACCTAAACACGCCCTTAAATTTAGTATTTAAGGGCTACCCTGAACCCTAGAAAATTAGATTCCTGCAACTACAAGAAGAAGGACTGCCCAGCTGAAAACCCCTGCAGCGGAAGACCAGAAGACGACAACTGCCTTGGCTCCAGAAACTCACCGGCCTGTCTCCTGCCTTCCAAAGATCCTGCTCCAGCGACGCCTTCCAAAGGGACCAGCGACCTCGACATCCTCTGAGGACTGCCCCTACTTCGAAAAGACAAGAAACTCCCGAGGACAGCGGACCTGCTCCAAGAAAGGCTGCAACTTTGATTCCAGCAGCCTTGAAAGAACCCTGCAAGCTCCCCGCAAGAAGCGTGAGACTTGCAACACTGCACCCGGCGACCCCGACTCGGCTGGTGGAGATCCAACACCTCAGGAGGGACCCCAGGACTACTCTGATACTGTGAGTACCAAAACCTGTCCCCCCTGAGCCCCCACAGCGCCGCCTGCAGAGGGAATCCCGAGGCTTCCCCTGACCGCGACTCTTTGAACCTAAAGTCCCGACGCCTGGGAGAGACCCTGCACCCGCAGCCCCCAGGACCGGAAGGACCGGACTTTCACTGGAGAAGTGACCCCCAGGAGTCCCTCTCCCTTGCCCAAGTGGAGGTTTCCCCGAGGAATCCCCCCCTTTCCTGCCTGCAGCGCTGAAGAGATCCCGAGATCTCTCATAGACTAACATTGCGAACCCGACGCTTGTTTCTACACTGCACCCGGCCGCCCCCGCGCCGCTGAGGGTGAAATTTCTGTGTGGACTTGTGTCCCCCCCGGTGCCCTACAAAACCCCCCTGGTCTGCCCTCCGAAGACGCGGGTACTTACCTGCAAGCAGACCGGAACCGGGGCACCCCCTTCTCTCCATTCTAGCCTATGTGTTTTGGGCACCACTTTGAACTCTGCACCTGACCGGCCCTGAGCTGCTGGTGTGGTGACTTTGGGGTTGCTCTGAACCCCCAACGGTGGGCTACCTTGGACCAAGAACTAAGCCCTGTAAGTGTCTTACTTACCTGGTTAACCTAACAAATACTTACCTCCCCTAGGAACTGTGAAAATTGCACTAAGTGTCCACTTTTAAAACAGCTATTTGTGAATAACTTGAAAAGTATACATGCAATTTTGATGATTTGAAGTTCCTAAAGTACTTACCTGCAATACCTTTCGAATGAGATATTACATGTAGAATTTGAACCTGTGGTTCTTAAAATAAACTAAGAAAAGATATTTTTCTATAACAAAACCTATTGGCTGGATTTGTCTCTGAGTGTGTGTACCTCATTTATTGTCTATGTGTATGTACAACAAATGCTTAACACTACTCCTTGGATAAGCCTACTGCTCGACCACACTACCACAAAATAGAGCATTAGTATTATCTCTTTTTACCACTATTTTACCTCTAAGGGGAACCCTTGGACTCTGTGCATGCTATTCCTTACTTTGAAATAGCACATACAGAGCCAACTTCCTACATTGGTGGATCAGCGGTGGGGTACAAGACTTTGCATTTGCTGGACTACTCAGCCAATACCTGATCACACGACAAATTCCAAAATTGTCATTAGAAATTGATTTTTGCAATTTGAAATTTTTCTAAATTCTTAAAAGTCCTGCTAGGGCCTTGTGTGTTAAGTCCCTGTTTAGCATTGTCTTTTAGAGTTTAAAAGTTTGTTAAAAGTTTGAAATTAGATTCTAGAAACAGTTTTAGATTCTTTAAAAAGTCTTCCAACTCTTAGCAAAATAATGTCTGATACAGAGATGAATGTGGTGGAACTCGACACCACACCTTACCTCCATCTTAAGATGAGGGAGCTAAGGTCTCTCTGTAATATAAAGAAAATAACCATTGGCTCCAGACCTACCAAAATTCAGCTCCAGGAGCTGTTGGCAGAGTTTGAAAAAGCCAACCCCTCTGAGGATGACTTCACAGAGGAAGAAATTAGTGACTTGGAGGGCAATTCCCCCCTTCCAGTCCTAAATAGGGAGACCAGGGCCTCTCAAGCCCTGTCTCCAAAAATAATAGTCAGAGATGCTGGTTCCCTCACAGGAGAGACCAACACCTCTGAAATCACTGAGGATAACTCCAGTGAAGATGACCCCCTGTTAGCCAGGATGGTCAAAAGATTGGCTTTGGAAAAGCAGCTCCTAGCCATAGAAAGGGAAAGAAAAGAGATGGGCCTAGGTCCCATCGATGGTGGCAGCAACTTAAATAGGGTCAGAGATTCTCCTGACATCCTAAAAATCCCCAAAGGGATTGTAACAAAATATGAAGATGGTGATGACATCACCAAATGGTTCACAGCTTTTGAGAGGGCTTGTGTAACCAGAAAAGTAAACAGATCTCACTGGGGTGCTCTCCTTTGGGAAATGTTCACTGGAAAGTGTAGGGATAGACTCCTCACACTCTCTGGAAAAGATGCAGAATCTTATGACCTCATGAAGGGTACCCTGATTGAGGGCTTTGGATTCTCCACTGAGGAGTATAGAATTAGATTCAGGGGGGCTCAAAAATCCTCGAGCCAGACCTGGGTTGATTTTGTAGACTACTCAGTAAAAACACTAGATGGTTGGTTAACTGGAAATGAAGTGTGTGACTATGTTGGGCTTTATAATTTGTTTATGAAAGAACACATTTTAAGTAACTGCTTCAATGAAAAGTTGCATCAGTATCTGGTAGACCTAGGTCCAATTTCTCCCCAAGAATTGGGAAAGAAGGCAGACCACTGGGTCAAGACTAGGGTAACCAAAACTTCCACTGGGGGTGAACAAAAGAAAGGGGTTCAAAAAACTCCCCAGGAGAAAGTGGGTGACACTAGAAACAAAGAAAAAGAGTCCTCTGTAGGCCCCCAAAAACCAGAACAGGTGGGTGGGCCCCAAGACACAACCCAAAACAAAGGTGGGTACCAGGGTAAGAACTGGGATGCCACTAAAGCATGGTGCCACAACTGTAAACAGTCTGGGCACCACACCAAGGACACTTCTTGTCCCAAAAACAAACCCCAGAACACGATTCCAGGGGTAACCAGTGTAGCCATGGGAGATGACTCCTCAGATGAGGAGGTCTTCATAGCCTTCAACTGGAAACAGGGCCCAACAGGTGAGTTGGAGATTCCAGAGGGAAGTAGACACTTCCACCACCTACTGGTGAATGGGATCCCAACCACTGCCCTGAGAGACACTTGTGCCAGTCACACTATTGTGCATGACAGGCTGGTGCTCTCAAACCAGTACATCCCAGGTGAGACTGCCAGGGTAAGAGTTAGCCTAGACAGGGTCACTAAGAGGCCTGTGGCTTTAGTACCCATAGAAGTGGGTGGCACTCTTAGCTGGAGAAGGGTAGTAGTCAGTACAGACCTCCCCCTTGATTGTCTCCTTGGAAATGACTACCCAGAGGTTAGTCAGAGCCCAAGAGAGGAACTGGTCCAGTGCCAGTCCTCTCCCAAGGATTCTGGAAGTCCTGCCTCTGCAGTAAATGCAAGCAGGCCCCAGAAGAAGAAGAAAAGAAAACAGAGTAGGAAGGGTGGACAACCTTTAGCCAAGGTTACAGCAAGCCAAGGAGATTCTGCTCCAGTAGGGGAGAACTCCAAAAATGGCCCTGATAAAGTCCAACCTGACCCACAAGAAGTCCTGGCTAGTCAGGCAACTGTTAAACCTGAGTGGGTGGCTCCTCAGCTAACAGAAGAAAGAGTGGAAGAAGGGTGTTTACTACAAGATGTGGTAACCCCCCACTCTAATACAGCAGACAGGCAACCTGAACCCAAAGAGGCCTGTAACTTAGCCCCTTCCCTTGTAGGTGAAGAGCTAAAGGTGTGGTTCTGGGCACTGACAGCTGTCAGTGGCCTCTGCTGGGTGTTAGCCTTTATGGCTACACTATCCTTGGCCTGGTGGTCTGACCCCATGCCAAATAACAAGTTAGGCCCCCTGACCCTGTTGGTCATGGTGGGGTTACTCCAGCTCTGGGTAACCTCTTTGGGTAAGCTAGGGGTGACCCTGGCTAAGATAAGATTAGCAGAGGTGGATACCTCTGACCTCAAAATAGAGAGAATGGGTGAAGACATAAAAAGCACAGACAAGAGGCAGTTCAGACTAGGTCCTATCACTGTGGAAGTGGGTCAGTTCCCCAGAGGGAATGACCTGAACAGGAGGATGTAAGGCAGAGTAGGCCCTGCAACAAACCAGCCATTTCCTCTACTCTTCCTCGCCTGACAGACTAGGAAGACTCTTCCAGCGTTGGCTGAGTCTCCTGGCCTGTGGGCTGGGGGCGGCTTGTGTAAAGAAATGGCTCCCTGTTGCAGTTACCCCCCACTTTTTGCCTGATACTGATGCTGACTTGACTGAGAAGTGTGCTGGGACCCTGCTAACCAGGCCCCAGCACCAGTGTTCTTTCACCTAAAATGTACCATTGTTTCCACAATTGGCACACCCTGGCATCCAGATAAGTCCCTTGTAACTGGTACCTCTGGTACCAAGGGCCCTGATGCCAGGGAAGGTCTCTAAGGGCTGTAGCATGCATTATGCCACCCTAGAGACCCCTCACTCAGCACAGACACACTGCTTACAAGCCTGTGTGTGCTGGTGAGAACAAAATGAGTAAGTCGACATGGCACTCCCCTCAGGGTGCCATGCCAGCCTCTCACTGCCTATACAGTATAGGTAAGACACCCCTCTAGCAGGCCTTACAGCCCTAAGGCAGGGTGCACTATACCATAGGTGAGGGTACCAGTGCATGAGCACTGTGCCCCTACAGTGTCTAAGCAAAACCTTAGACATTGTAAGTGCAGGGTAGCCATAAGAGTATATGGTCTGGGAGTCTGTTTTACACGAACTCCACAGCACCATAATGGCTACACTGAAAACTGGGAAGTTTGGTATCAAACTTCTCAGCACAATAAATGCACACTGATGCCAGTGTACATTTTATTGTAAAATACACCACAGAGGGCACCTTAGAGGTGCCCCCTGAAACTTAACCGACTATCTGTGTAGGCTGACTAGTTTTAGCAGCCTGCCACAAACCGAGACATGTTGCTGGCCCCATGGGGAGAGTGCCTTTGTCACTCTGAGGCCAGTAACAAAGCCTGCACTGGGTGGAGATGCTAACACCTCCCCCAGGCAGGAATTGTCACACCTGGCGGTGAGCCTCAAAGGCTCACCTCCTTTGTGCCAACCCAGCAGGACACTCCAGCTAGTGGAGTTGCCCGCCCCCTCCGGCCAGGCCCCACTTTTGGCGGCAAGGCCGGAGAAAATAATGAGAAAAACAAGGAGGAGTCACTGGCCAGTCAGGACAGCCCCTAAGGTGTCCTGAGCTGAAGTGACTCTAACTTTTAGAAATCCTCCATCTTGCAGATGGAGGATTCCCCCAATAGGGTTAGGATTGTGACCCCCTCCCCTTGGGAGGAGGCACAAAGAGGGTGTACCCACCCTCAGGGCTAGTAGCAATTGGCTACTAACCCCCCAGACCTAAACACGCCCTTAAATTTAGTATTTAAGGGCTACCCTGAACCCTAGAAAATTAGATTCCTGCAACTACAAGAAGAAGGACTGCCCAGCTGAAAACCCCTGCAGCGGAAGACCAGAAGACGACAACTGCCTTGGCTCCAGAAACTCACCGGCCTGTCTCCTGCCTTCCAAAGATCCTGCTCCAGCGACGCCTTCCAAAGGGACCAGCGACCTCGACATCCTCTGAGGACTGCCCCTACTTCGAAAAGACAAGAAACTCCCGAGGACAGCGGACCTGCTCCAAGAAAGGCTGCAACTTTGATTCCAGCAGCCTTGAAAGAACCCTGCAAGCTCCCCGCAAGAAGCGTGAGACTTGCAACACTGCACCCGGCGACCCCGACTCGGCTGGTGGAGATCCAACACCTCAGGAGGGACCCCAGGACTACTCTGATACTGTGAGTACCAAAACCTGTCCCCCCTGAGCCCCCACAGCGCCGCCTGCAGAGGGAATCCCGAGGCTTCCCCTGACCGCGACTCTTTGAACCTAAAGTCCCGACGCCTGGGAGAGACCCTGCACCCGCAGCCCCCAGGACCGGAAGGACCGGACTTTCACTGGAGAAGTGACCCCCAGGAGTCCCTCTCCCTTGCCCAAGTGGAGGTTTCCCCGAGGAATCCCCCCCTTTCCTGCCTGCAGCGCTGAAGAGATCCCGAGATCTCTCATAGACTAACATTGCGAACCCGACGCTTGTTTCTACACTGCACCCGGCCGCCCCCGCGCCGCTGAGGGTGAAATTTCTGTGTGGACTTGTGTCCCCCCCGGTGCCCTACAAAACCCCCCTGGTCTGCCCTCCGAAGACGCGGGTACTTACCTGCAAGCAGACCGGAACCGGGGCACCCCCTTCTCTCCATTCTAGCCTATGTGTTTTGGGCACCACTTTGAACTCTGCACCTGACCGGCCCTGAGCTGCTGGTGTGGTGACTTTGGGGTTGCTCTGAACCCCCAACGGTGGGCTACCTTGGACCAAGAACTAAGCCCTGTAAGTGTCTTACTTACCTGGTTAACCTAACAAATACTTACCTCCCCTAGGAACTGTGAAAATTGCACTAAGTGTCCACTTTTAAAACAGCTATTTGTGAATAACTTGAAAAGTATACATGCAATTTTGATGATTTGAAGTTCCTAAAGTACTTACCTGCAATACCTTTCGAATGAGATATTACATGTAGAATTTGAACCTGTGGTTCTTAAAATAAACTAAGAAAAGATATTTTTCTATAACAAAACCTATTGGCTGGATTTGTCTCTGAGTGTGTGTACCTCATTTATTGTCTATGTGTATGTACAACAAATGCTTAACACTACTCCTTGGATAAGCCTACTGCTCGACCACACTACCACAAAATAGAGCATTAGTATTATCTCTTTTTACCACTATTTTACCTCTAAGGGGAACCCTTGGACTCTGTGCATGCTATTCCTTACTTTGAAATAGCACATACAGAGCCAACTTCCTACATTGGTGGATCAGCGGTGGGGTACAAGACTTTGCATTTGCTGGACTACTCAGCCAATACCTGATCACACGACAAATTCCAAAATTGTCATTAGAAATTGATTTTTGCAATTTGAAATTTTTCTAAATTCTTAAAAGTCCTGCTAGGGCCTTGTGTGTTAAGTCCCTGTTTAGCATTGTCTTTTAGAGTTTAAAAGTTTGTTAAAAGTTTGAAATTAGATTCTAGAAACAGTTTTAGATTCTTTAAAAAGTCTTCCAACTCTTAGCAAAATAATGTCTGATACAGAGATGAATGTGGTGGAACTCGACACCACACCTTACCTCCATCTTAAGATGAGGGAGCTAAGGTCTCTCTGTAATATAAAGAAAATAACCATTGGCTCCAGACCTACCAAAATTCAGCTCCAGGAGCTGTTGGCAGAGTTTGAAAAAGCCAACCCCTCTGAGGATGACTTCACAGAGGAAGAAATTAGTGACTTGGAGGGCAATTCCCCCCTTCCAGTCCTAAATAGGGAGACCAGGGCCTCTCAAGCCCTGTCTCCAAAAATAATAGTCAGAGATGCTGGTTCCCTCACAGGAGAGACCAACACCTCTGAAATCACTGAGGATAACTCCAGTGAAGATGACCCCCTGTTAGCCAGGATGGTCAAAAGATTGGCTTTGGAAAAGCAGCTCCTAGCCATAGAAAGGGAAAGAAAAGAGATGGGCCTAGGTCCCATCGATGGTGGCAGCAACTTAAATAGGGTCAGAGATTCTCCTGACATCCTAAAAATCCCCAAAGGGATTGTAACAAAATATGAAGATGGTGATGACATCACCAAATGGTTCACAGCTTTTGAGAGGGCTTGTGTAACCAGAAAAGTAAACAGATCTCACTGGGGTGCTCTCCTTTGGGAAATGTTCACTGGAAAGTGTAGGGATAGACTCCTCACACTCTCTGGAAAAGATGCAGAATCTTATGACCTCATGAAGGGTACCCTGATTGAGGGCTTTGGATTCTCCACTGAGGAGTATAGAATTAGATTCAGAGGGGCTCAAAAATCCTCGAGCCAGACCTGGGTTGATTTTGTAGACTACTCAGTAAAAACACTAGATGGTTGGTTAACTGGAAATGAAGTGTGTGACTATGTTGGGCTTTATAATTTGTTTATGAAAGAACACATTTTAAGTAACTGCTTCAATGAAAAGTTGCATCAGTATCTGGTAGACCTAGGTCCAATTTCTCCCCAAGAATTGGGAAAGAAGGCAGACCACTGGGTCAAGACTAGGGTAACCAAAACTTCCACTGGGGGTGAACAAAAGAAAGGGGTTCAAAAAACTCCCCAGGAGAAAGTGGGTGACACTAGAAACAAAGAAAAAGAGTCCTCTGTAGGCCCCCAAAAACCAGAACAGGTGGGTGGGCCCCAAGACACAACCCAAAACAAAGGTGGGTACCAGGGTAAGAACTGGGATGCCACTAAAGCATGGTGCCACAACTGTAAACAGTCTGGGCACCACACCAAGGACACTTCTTGTCCCAAAAACAAACCCCAGAACACGATTCCAGGGGTAACCAGTGTAGCCATGGGAGATGACTCCTCAGATGAGGAGGTCTTCATAGCCTTCAACTGGAAACAGGGCCCAACAGGTGAGTTGGAGATTCCAGAGGGAAGTAGACACTTCCACCACCTACTGGTGAATGGGATCCCAACCACTGCCCTGAGAGACACTTGTGCCAGTCACACTATTGTGCATGACAGGCTGGTGCTCTCAAACCAGTACATCCCAGGTGAGACTGCCAGGGTAAGAGTTAGCCTAGACAGGGTCACTAAGAGGCCTGTGGCTTTAGTACCCATAGAAGTGGGTGGCACTCTTAGCTGGAGAAGGGTAGTAGTCAGTACAGACCTCCCCCTTGATTGTCTCCTTGGAAATGACTACCCAGAGGTTAGTCAGAGCCCAAGAGAGGAACTGGTCCAGTGCCAGTCCTCTCCCAAGGATTCTGGAAGTCCTGCCTCTGCAGTAAATGCAAGCAGGCCCCAGAAGAAGAAGAAAAGAAAACAGAGTAGGAAGGGTGGACAACCTTTAGCCAAGGTTACAGCAAGCCAAGGAGATTCTGCTCCAGTAGGGGAGAACTCCAAAAATGGCCCTGATAAAGTCCAACCTGACCCACAAGAAGTCCTGGCTAGTCAGGCAACTGTTAAACCTGAGTGGGTGGCTCCTCAGCTAACAGAAGAAAGAGTGGAAGAAGGGTGTTTACTACAAGATGTGGTAACCCCCCACTCTAATACAGCAGACAGGCAACCTGAACCCAAAGAGGCCTGTAACTTAGCCCCTTCCCTTGTAGGTGAAGAGCTAAAGGTGTGGTTCTGGGCACTGACAGCTGTCAGTGGCCTCTGCTGGGTGTTAGCCTTTATGGCTACACTATCCTTGGCCTGGTGGTCTGACCCCATGCCAAATAACAAGTTAGGCCCCCTGACCCTGTTGGTCATGGTGGGGTTACTCCAGCTCTGGGTAACCTCTTTGGGTAAGCTAGGGGTGACCCTGGCTAAGATAAGATTAGCAGAGGTGGATACCTCTGACCTCAAAATAGAGAGAATGGGTGAAGACATAAAAAGCACAGACAAGAGGCAGTTCAGACTAGGTCCTATCACTGTGGAAGTGGGTCAGTTCCCCAGAGGGAATGACCTGAACAGGAGGATGTAAGGCAGAGTAGGCCCTGCAACAAACCAGCCATTTCCTCTACTCTTCCTCGCCTGACAGACTAGGAAGACTCTTCCAGCGTTGGCTGAGTCTCCTGGCCTGTGGGCTGGGGGCGGCTTGTGTAAAGAAATGGCTCCCTGTTGCAGTTACCCCCCACTTTTTGCCTGATACTGATGCTGACTTGACTGAGAAGTGTGCTGGGACCCTGCTAACCAGGCCCCAGCACCAGTGTTCTTTCACCTAAAATGTACCATTGTTTCCACAATTGGCACACCCTGGCATCCAGATAAGTCCCTTGTAACTGGTACCTCTGGTACCAAGGGCCCTGATGCCAGGGAAGGTCTCTAAGGGCTGTAGCATGCATTATGCCACCCTAGAGACCCCTCACTCAGCACAGACACACTGCTTACAAGCCTGTGTGTGCTGGTGAGAACAAAATGAGTAAGTCGACATGGCACTCCCCTCAGGGTGCCATGCCAGCCTCTCACTGCCTATACAGTATAGGTAAGACACCCCTCTAGCAGGCCTTACAGCCCTAAGGCAGGGTGCACTATACCATAGGTGAGGGTACCAGTGCATGAGCACTGTGCCCCTACAGTGTCTAAGCAAAACCTTAGACATTGTAAGTGCAGGGTAGCCATAAGAGTATATGGTCTGGGAGTCTGTTTTACACGAACTCCACAGCACCATAATGGCTACACTGAAAACTGGGAAGTTTGGTATCAAACTTCTCAGCACAATAAATGCACACTGATGCCAGTGTACATTTTATTGTAAAATACACCACAGAGGGCACCTTAGAGGTGCCCCCTGAAACTTAACCGACTATCTGTGTAGGCTGACTAGTTTTAGCAGCCTGCCACAAACCGAGACATGTTGCTGGCCCCATGGGGAGAGTGCCTTTGTCACTCTGAGGCCAGTAACAAAGCCTGCACTGGGTGGAGATGCTAACACCTCCCCCAGGCAGGAATTGTCACACCTGGCGGTGAGCCTCAAAGGCTCACCTCCTTTGTGCCAACCCAGCAGGACACTCCAGCTAGTGGAGTTGCCCGCCCCCTCCGGCCAGGCCCCACTTTTGGCGGCAAGGCCGGAGAAAATAATGAGAAAAACAAGGAGGAGTCACTGGCCAGTCAGGACAGCCCCTAAGGTGTCCTGAGCTGAAGTGACTCTAACTTTTAGAAATCCTCCATCTTGCAGATGGAGGATTCCCCCAATAGGGTTAGGATTGTGACCACCTCCCCTTGGGAGGAGGCACAAAGAGGGTGTACCCACCCTCAGGGCTAGTAGCAATTGGCTACTAACCCCCCAGACCTAAACACGCCCTTAAATTTAGTATTTAAGGGCTACCCTGAACCCTAGAAAATTAGATTCCTGCAACTACAAGAAGAAGGACTGCCCAGCTGAAAACCCCTGCAGCGGAAGACCAGAAGACGACAACTGCCTTGGCTCCAGAAACTCACCGGCCTGTCTCCTGCCTTCCAAAGATCCTGCTCCAGCGACGCCTTCCAAAGGGACCAGCGACCTCGACATCCTCTGAGGACTGCCCCTACTTCGAAAAGACAAGAAACTCCCGAGGACAGCGGACCTGCTCCAAGAAAGGCTGCAACTTTGATTCCAGCAGCCTTGAAAGAACCCTGCAAGCTCCCCGCAAGAAGCGTGAGACTTGCAACACTGCACCCGGCGACCCCGACTCGGCTGGTGGAGATCCAACACCTCAGGAGGGACCCCAGGACTACTCTGATACTGTGAGTACCAAAACCTGTCCCCCCTGAGCCCCCACAGCGCCGCCTGCAGAGGGAATCCCGAGGCTTCCCCTGACCGCGACTCTTTGAACCTAAAGTCCCGACGCCTGGGAGAGACCCTGCACCCGCAGCCCCCAGGACCGGAAGGACCGGACTTTCACTGGAGAAGTGACCCCCAGGAGTCCCTCTCCCTTGCCCAAGTGGAGGTTTCCCCGAGGAATCCCCCCCTTTCCTGCCTGCAGCGCTGAAGAGATCCCGAGATCTCTCATAGACTAACATTGCGAACCCGACGCTTGTTTCTACACTGCACCCGGCCGCCCCCGCGCCGCTGAGGGTGAAATTTCTGTGTGGACTTGTGTCCCCCCCGGTGCCCTACAAAACCCCCCTGGTCTGCCCTCCGAAGACGCGGGTACTTACCTGCAAGCAGACCGGAACCGGGGCACCCCCTTCTCTCCATTCTAGCCTATGTGTTTTGGGCACCACTTTGAACTCTGCACCTGACCGGCCCTGAGCTGCTGGTGTGGTGACTTTGGGGTTGCTCTGAACCCCCAACGGTGGGCTACCTTGGACCAAGAACTAAGCCCTGTAAGTGTCTTACTTACCTGGTTAACCTAACAAATACTTACCTCCCCTAGGAACTGTGAAAATTGCACTAAGTGTCCACTTTTAAAACAGCTATTTGTGAATAACTTGAAAAGTATACATGCAATTTTGATGATTTGAAGTTCCTAAAGTACTTACCTGCAATACCTTTCGAATGAGATATTACATGTAGAATTTGAACCTGTGGTTCTTAAAATAAACTAAGAAAAGATATTTTTCTATAACAAAACCTATTGGCTGGATTTGTCTCTGAGTGTGTGTACCTCATTTATTGTCTATGTGTATGTACAACAAATGCTTAACACTACTCCTTGGATAAGCCTACTGCTCGACCACACAACCACAAAATAGAGCATTAGTATTATCTCTTTTTACCACTATTTTACCTCTAAGGGGAACCCTTGGACTCTGTGCATGCTATTCCTTACTTTGAAATAGCACATACAGAGCCAACTTCCTACATTGGTGGATCAGCGGTGGGGTACAAGACTTTGCATTTGCTGGACTACTCAGCCAATACCTGATCACACGACAAATTCCAAAATTGTCATTAGAAATTGATTTTTGCAATTTGAAATTTTTCTAAATTCTTAAAAGTCCTGCTAGGGCCTTGTGTGTTAAGTCCCTGTTTAGCATTGTCTTTTAGAGTTTAAAAGTTTGTTAAAAGTTTGAAATTAGATTCTAGAAACAGTTTTAGATTCTTTAAAAAGTCTTCCAACTCTTAGCAAAATAATGTCTGATACAGAGATGAATGTGGTGGAACTCGACACCACACCTTACCTCCATCTTAAGATGAGGGAGCTAAGGTCTCTCTGTAATATAAAGAAAATAACCATTGGCTCCAGACCTACCAAAATTCAGCTCCAGGAGCTGTTGGCAGAGTTTGAAAAAGCCAACCCCTCTGAGGATGACTTCACAGAGGAAGAAATTAGTGACTTGGAGGGCAATTCCCCCCTTCCAGTCCTAAATAGGGAGACCAGGGCCTCTCAAGCCCTGTCTCCAAAAATAATAGTCAGAGATGCTGGTTCCCTCACAGGAGAGACCAACACCTCTGAAATCACTGAGGATAACTCCAGTGAAGATGACCCCCTGTTAGCCAGGATGGTCAAAAGATTGGCTTTGGAAAAGCAGCTCCTAGCCATAGAAAGGGAAAGAAAAGAGATGGGCCTAGGTCCCATCGATGGTGGCAGCAACTTAAATAGGGTCAGAGATTCTCCTGACATCCTAAAAATCCCCAAAGGGATTGTAACAAAATATGAAGATGGTGATGACATCACCAAATGGTTCACAGCTTTTGAGAGGGCTTGTGTAACCAGAAAAGTAAACAGATCTCACTGGGGTGCTCTCCTTTGGGAAATGTTCACTGGAAAGTGTAGGGATAGACTCCTCACACTCTCTGGAAAAGATGCAGAATCTTATGACCTCATGAAGGGTACCCTGATTGAGGGCTTTGGATTCTCCACTGAGGAGTATAGAATTAGATTCAGGGGGGCTCAAAAATCCTCGAGCCAGACCTGGGTTGATTTTGTAGACTACTCAGTAAAAACACTAGATGGTTGGTTAACTGGAAATGAAGTGTGTGACTATGTTGGGCTTTATAATTTGTTTATGAAAGAACACATTTTAAGTAACTGCTTCAATGAAAAGTTGCATCAGTATCTGGTAGACCTAGGTCCAATTTCTCCCCAAGAATTGGGAAAGAAGGCAGACCACTGGGTCAAGACTAGGGTAACCAAAACTTCCACTGGGGGTGAACAAAAGAAAGGGGTTCAAAAAACTCCCCAGGAGAAAGTGGGTGACACTAGAAACAAAGAAAAAGAGTCCTCTGTAGGCCCCCAAAAACCAGAACAGGTGGGTGGGCCCCAAGACACAACCCAAAACAAAGGTGGGTACCAGGGTAAGAACTGGGATGCCACTAAAGCATGGTGCCACAACTGTAAACAGTCTGGGCACCACACCAAGGACACTTCTTGTCCCAAAAACAAACCCCAGAACACGATTCCAGGGGTAACCAGTGTAGCCATGGGAGATGACTCCTCAGATGAGGAGGTCTTCATAGCCTTCAACTGGAAACAGGGCCCAACAGGTGAGTTGGAGATTCCAGAGGGAAGTAGACACTTCCACCACCTACTGGTGAATGGGATCCCAACCACTGCCCTGAGAGACACTTGTGCCAGTCACACTATTGTGCATGACAGGCTGGTGCTCTCAAACCAGTACATCCCAGGTGAGACTGCCAGGGTAAGAGTTAGCCTAGACAGGGTCACTAAGAGGCCTGTGGCTTTAGTACCCATAGAAGTGGGTGGCACTCTTAGCTGGAGAAGGGTAGTAGTCAGTACAGACCTCCCCCTTGATTGTCTCCTTGGAAATGACTACCCAGAGGTTAGTCAGAGCCCAAGAGAGGAACTGGTCCAGTGCCAGTCCTCTCCCAAGGATTCTGGAAGTCCTGCCTCTGCAGTAAATGCAAGCAGGCCCCAGAAGAAGAAGAAAAGAAAACAGAGTAGGAAGGGTGGACAACCTTTAGCCAAGGTTACAGCAAGCCAAGGAGATTCTGCTCCAGTAGGGGAGAACTCCAAAAATGGCCCTGATAAAGTCCAACCTGACCCACAAGAAGTCCTGGCTAGTCAGGCAACTGTTAAACCTGAGTGGGTGGCTCCTCAGCTAACAGAAGAAAGAGTGGAAGAAGGGTGTTTACTACAAGATGTGGTAACCCCCCACTCTAATACAGCAGACAGGCAACCTGAACCCAAAGAGGCCTGTAACTTAGCCCCTTCCCTTGTAGGTGAAGAGCTAAAGGTGTGGTTCTGGGCACTGACAGCTGTCAGTGGCCTCTGCTGGGTGTTAGCCTTTATGGCTACACTATCCTTGGCCTGGTGGTCTGACCCCATGCCAAATAACAAGTTAGGCCCCCTGACCCTGTTGGTCATGGTGGGGTTACTCCAGCTCTGGGTAACCTCTTTGGGTAAGCTAGGGGTGACCCTGGCTAAGATAAGATTAGCAGAGGTGGATACCTCTGACCTCAAAATAGAGAGAATGGGTGAAGACATAAAAAGCACAGACAAGAGGCAGTTCAGACTAGGTCCTATCACTGTGGAAGTGGGTCAGTTCCCCAGAGGGAATGACCTGAACAGGAGGATGTAAGGCAGAGTAGGCCCTGCAACAAACCAGCCATTTCCTCTACTCTTCCTCGCCTGACAGACTAGGAAGACTCTTCCAGCGTTGGCTGAGTCTCCTGGCCTGTGGGCTGGGGGCGGCTTGTGTAAAGAAATGGCTCCCTGTTGCAGTTACCCCCCACTTTTTGCCTGATACTGATGCTGACTTGACTGAGAAGTGTGCTGGGACCCTGCTAACCAGGCCCCAGCACCAGTGTTCTTTCACCTAAAATGTACCATTGTTTCCACAATTGGCACACCCTGGCATCCAGATAAGTCCCTTGTAACTGGTACCTCTGGTACCAAGGGCCCTGATGCCAGGGAAGGTCTCTAAGGGCTGTAGCATGCATTATGCCACCCTAGAGACCCCTCACTCAGCACAGACACACTGCTTACAAGCCTGTGTGTGCTGGTGAGAACAAAATGAGTAAGTCGACATGGCACTCCCCTCAGGGTGCCATGCCAGCCTCTCACTGCCTATACAGTATAGGTAAGACACCCCTCTAGCAGGCCTTACAGCCCTAAGGCAGGGTGCACTATACCATAGGTGAGGGTACCAGTGCATGAGCACTGTGCCCCTACAGTGTCTAAGCAAAACCTTAGACATTGTAAGTGCAGGGTAGCCATAAGAGTATATGGTCTGGGAGTCTGTTTTACACGAACTCCACAGCACCATAATGGCTACACTGAAAACTGGGAAGTTTGGTATCAAACTTCTCAGCACAATAAATGCACACTGATGCCAGTGTACATTTTATTGTAAAATACACCACAGAGGGCACCTTAGAGGTGCCCCCTGAAACTTAACCGACTATCTGTGTAGGCTGACTAGTTTTAGCAGCCTGCCACAAACCGAGACATGTTGCTGGCCCCATGGGGAGAGTGCCTTTGTCACTCTGAGGCCAGTAACAAAGCCTGCACTGGGTGGAGATGCTAACACCTCCCCCAGGCAGGAATTGTCACACCTGGCGGTGAGCCTCAAAGGCTCACCTCCTTTGTGCCAACCCAGCAGGACACTCCAGCTAGTGGAGTTGCCCGCCCCCTCCGGCCAGGCCCCACTTTTGGCGGCAAGGCCGGAGAAAATAATGAGAAAAACAAGGAGGAGTCACTGGCCAGTCAGGACAGCCCCTAAGGTGTCCTGAGCTGAAGTGACTCTAACTTTTAGAAATCCTCCATCTTGCAGATGGAGGATTCCCCCAATAGGGTTAGGATTGTGACCACCTCCCCTTGGGAGGAGGCACAAAGAGGGTGTACCCACCCTCAGGGCTAGTAGCAATTGGCTACTAACCCCCCAGACCTAAACACGCCCTTAAATTTAGTATTTAAGGGCTACCCTGAACCCTAGAAAATTAGATTCCTGCAACTACAAGAAGAAGGACTGCCCAGCTGAAAACCCCTGCAGCGGAAGACCAGAAGACGACAACTGCCTTGGCTCCAGAAACTCACCGGCCTGTCTCCTGCCTTCCAAAGATCCTGCTCCAGCGACGCCTTCCAAAGGGACCAGCGACCTCGACATCCTCTGAGGACTGCCCCTACTTCGAAAAGACAAGAAACTCCCGAGGACAGCGGACCTGCTCCAAGAAAGGCTGCAACTTTGATTCCAGCAGCCTTGAAAGAACCCTGCAAGCTCCCCGCAAGAAGCGTGAGACTTGCAACACTGCACCCGGCGACCCCGACTCGGCTGGTGGAGATCCAACACCTCAGGAGGGACCCCAGGACTACTCTGATACTGTGAGTACCAAAACCTGTCCCCCCTGAGCCCCCACAGCGCCGCCTGCAGAGGGAATCCCGAGGCTTCCCCTGACCGCGACTCTTTGAACCTAAAGTCCCGACGCCTGGGAGAGACCCTGCACCCGCAGCCCCCAGGACCGGAAGGACCGGACTTTCACTGGAGAAGTGACCCCCAGGAGTCCCTCTCCCTTGCCCAAGTGGAGGTTTCCCCGAGGAATCCCCCCCTTTCCTGCCTGCAGCGCTGAAGAGATCCCGAGATCTCTCATAGACTAACATTGCGAACCCGACGCTTGTTTCTACACTGCACCCGGCCGCCCCCGCGCCGCTGAGGGTGAAATTTCTGTGTGGACTTGTGTCCCCCCCGGTGCCCTACAAAACCCCCCTGGTCTGCCCTCCGAAGACGCGGGTACTTACCTGCAAGCAGACCGGAACCGGGGCACCCCCTTCTCTCCATTCTAGCCTATGTGTTTTGGGCACCACTTTGAACTCTGCACCTGACCGGCCCTGAGCTGCTGGTGTGGTGACTTTGGGGTTGCTCTGAACCCCCAACGGTGGGCTACCTTGGACCAAGAACTAAGCCCTGTAAGTGTCTTACTTACCTGGTTAACCTAACAAATACTTACCTCCCCTAGGAACTGTGAAAATTGCACTAAGTGTCCACTTTTAAAACAGCTATTTGTGAATAACTTGAAAAGTATACATGCAATTTTGATGATTTGAAGTTCCTAAAGTACTTACCTGCAATACCTTTCGAATGAGATATTACATGTAGAATTTGAACCTGTGGTTCTTAAAATAAACTAAGAAAAGATATTTTTCTATAACAAAACCTATTGGCTGGATTTGTCTCTGAGTGTGTGTACCTCATTTATTGTCTATGTGTATGTACAACAAATGCTTAACACTACTCCTTGGATAAGCCTACTGCTCGACCACACTACCACAAAATAGAGCATTAGTATTATCTCTTTTTACCACTATTTTACCTCTAAGGGGAACCCTTGGACTCTGTGCATGCTATTCCTTACTTTGAAATAGCACATACAGAGCCAACTTCCTACACGCCCATACTGCCATACCGGCAGACAAAGGCCTAAATTTAGGGTGCACTTCAGAGTGTAGTTGGGATGTCCATAAACTGTATAATATGGTCTGACTAAAGCCCAAAAACTAAGTCAATTCGGCAGATGAAGCCAGGATCTCCAGCTTTCCCCTTTTCAGAACTGGACAACACACAGGTGATTAGGAAAAGACCAGCATCAGGAAATGGCATCAGGCCTCCGAGTGGGCCTTAGATCGTTTCATCAAGCAAGAAGGGGACTTCTGCTTCCTGTGGTCATTCTTTTGTTTTTTTGCAGTAAGATCCCTTGGTGGACTGTTCCCTGTCTCGTTTGGTGTCTTACCTCAAGGAGGGGAAAGGGACTGTTCAGGTGTTTTGTTGCACGCCCTAACCAAAAAATGTTTAAAGTCCTGCTCCTTGATTGCCACTGGTTGAAACAAAGAGTAAGAGTTCGCGCTGACGGACCACAGTCAAATCTAAGACACTACACACAAATAATGAAGAGAAAAGATGGTAGCAGTGGAATAATATATGTCGCACTTCCCTTAGGTAGACAGTAAAAAATTTCAACAGACTGCTCAACAGATGGAGATACTATGCTGCCAAATTAGTGTCATAAAGTGCGAGAGACGATTCCACATCAACATGAAGCACACCCAGAGCAGATCAAACTGTCCCAAAATAGTAAATGACCATCGAGTAAGTCCAGTTAATACGCAAGTTCAGTAGTAAGATTGAGATGTTTATTCCAGAAGAATCAGGCAGCCGACATGTGTTTTGTCTTTGATGACGTTTTCAAGGCTTCAAAGATACATTGTCCAACATACATAAACAGGCCATAGTAAAAAAAAATCCTTCTAGGTACACCATTTACCCACAACAAAACGTGTCATTTGTGTGTAAAATGCAAAAAAAGCCAATACCGAAATTAGCACCCAAGAGTGTGAGCAGCTAATATGGATGAGAGATTCAAAGATCAAGTACAAGAGAGCAACTGCTAGGGGTAAACGTTTTCCAAATACAATGTGACACCTGTGGGACATTCGTAAGGTGAGGAATAAATGAGAAGTAGTTTCCATCAGGACAAAAGTTTGCAGACCCTCTTTCAATTCTTTAACAAAATCAACTAACAGATAATTTTTTGGCCAGGAAAGTACACAACCACCACTTCAAACATGTCTCCACATACCTAAATGCAAAGCTACATTAAAATCCTGTTTACATTTTTCCAGGTGATGTGTTAAGTGTTGCTGCACGGTAAAAATAAAACATCCCACAATTTAATTTGTTAAAAACGTCTTTATAATATATACATGAAACATTTGGTAAGAAACTAAGCACTGTTTGACTTGGGAAAACATACATTGTGACAACACTGAATTAAATTAAAACGAACAATAAAAACAAATAGTTTGAAACGCATTCCATTTCATTTGGCAACATATTTATCATGACACTGCATACAACAGTAATAAAATAAAGCATCAGGAAAGAAACAGTGCCATAGCTCTTGTCAAATGAAAACTGCTTGGAAAAATATTCTGGAAATAGCACCAGATTTCATTTTGTAAATATGTATATAATACACAACATTAACACTGAAGCCTTATTTTTCTTATTCTGTTTTAAAAAAAAAGAAAGCTTAGCTCCAGCAAATCAATAGAATGTGAACTAATATGTACAGATCCAAACGTTTTGAAACTATCAAAGCTGTTCATTCATAACCAGTCTGTTAATTACCTGTTCTAATAGGCAAGCTGAAAACTATATTTGGTATCACCCAAGTTAGTATTGCACTATATGAAAGTGAGAAATACCTTACAGATTCAAACAAACCAATAACACTTTTTGTTGATTTTCTTATTTACCCCAGTTACCAATTGTAACAAAACATTTTTTTTCTACTTTAAGGAACATTAGTATCAAAAACACACCAATATACACTGGCAGTTTAAACTACTACAATATGATTAATGTTGGATTAAGGCATTCTAGGAGGATTTCAGTGTTTTAATTTGTGGAGTTCTGGTGAATAAAGATGTTAAAGTGTTTCTACCAATGTCTAAGTTAAACAAATTAAACATATTATGTAATACTCTCCCTAGAATAACTGTTTAACACTGGTAACATTTAGATTCTTAGTGTACAACATATTTTACATAACTATGTACAAATTACATTACAAAGGTATGGTACAGTATACTGGGAGATCTTAAGTTAGGTTTATTACATTAAGAGACTTTAATTATCAAATGCAATATGTCACTTGGAATCCCTTAGCCCAAGGTTCAGATTCATTACTCTAGATAACAAATACAAAACACAACAGTGGATTTGGTTTTGGGACCTCAACAAAAGTAGTTTCTCTAAAACATCTATATTCTAAAAACGAAAATGTCTGCATTTGAAGTAATGCTGGTAAAACAAAAAGACAAAGTAAAAAACAAAATCACTGCTGTTTCCTTCGTTTTATTTGTGTTTCCTCTTGGGCCTGCTGGCCACGTGTTCGCGCAGGTTGAGGACTGGTTTCTCTCCTACGTTTCATGGAGGATCCTGGCTGAAGTTTTGACCTGCAGTTATAGAATGAAACAAGATGACAAACTGTGATGAAAAGCTGGTAATCGATTGTTTAACAGGCGTTTAATACTGCAGATACAAATATATTTACAAAAGCCTAAAAATACATTAAACACAAATTAAGACTCAGAAATAATGGGCCAAGACTTCAAACCTGGATGCATTTTAAGGTTTGGTCTAAAGGCAATGTAAGCAGTCCCAGGGACTCTAGTAACCATTAAACATAATAATACATAATAAATTACAATACATATACATAGTGGGGCTTTGGGTGGTCGTATTTCAGGCATGTTTCAGTGGGAGTGTTATTCACAGGTTGCATCAGCCCACAAAGTATTCATACATAAAGAGGGCAATGGGTCACCCTGCTTCGGAACTTACCTTTGCTGGGAGTGTCATTCATACTTTAGACCAGAACACTGGCCAGCCCCTTAGGTAACTTGAGTGTCAGCACGTAGATGACTATAGGTTCAATTATGACAAGGACTGGCTGCTCATTAGTGGCTCATTCTTGCTGCTGGACTTTATCAGTAAAGAAGGTGACAATCTTTGCCTATTTCTTTAAAAGATTCAAAACTTTCTGTCACTTTAGTGGGGATGATTTCTCTTGTTTACTCCAATATGCTTACCTCTGTATCAGAAAGGCTAATGCCAACAGAAAAAACTAATATCTGTAGCCATCCCCTGACATTGGAGAGCTCCTTGTGTGTGGAGCAACCGCTGCGGACTGGAGATGTTCTACCATCACGTGCCATCCCTTGTAAAGAAGTATGCTCTCTATTTATGCGCTCTGTGAGCCATCAAGGAAATGTGCTATGGCCACTTTCAAAGCAATGCACTCACATCAATAAGTAATCACACAAGGTTATGCACTGTGACCTTGCGTACTGCTATTTTGGAAGCGTTGACTACAGGCTAAGCATCAGAGCATTGGGAGTAAAGAAAATGAATGTTGCGAAAGCGCCTGCTTTTTAAGGAATGATTTAAAAGATTGTACTACTAATCATCGGACATCAAGTTATAGTGAGATGTAGACTGAATCCATTTCGTAGCTTTCTGTTACTATTCATAACTTTTCCTCCTAAAACATTCTGATCGAAACCCTTTTAAGGAATTTTAGTACTGGTATAACATCAGATAGAGAACTATAGTTGGTAACCTTCTTGTAATCTTATTGTTACCTAAATATCACAGTTATCTGAATATATTGGATTTTAACCTAATGTAAAATGTGTGTGATGAACACCTTCAACCTTACTCTCCACAAACATTTTTACCAACAAATGCAGATGCTCAAATGAAATGGATGAAGTGGAGAGAATATATTAGCACTACCTGTACATTCAAGGAGGAGGATTTAAGACTGGAAAGTAAATACAAATGTACTGCATTTCATAAGCGAGAGATTGAAAGTGTACAACTGAACAGAAAAGAAACCCAGAGAACTAGGTCAAGAAGTCATATTTGCGCAAACACTTGCGGAATTAAATACATACTTTTCTCCAGCTGTTTATGTGGCTATAGACTGCAACAATCTAACCAAGGGGTGCAAAATAAAGGCGAAAATGTGTTTGATTATGCCACTTCACTTCACAAACTGGCATTGGCATACTGAATTGGATCCTGATGATCTCATTAGAGACCAAATCATGCACACTAATTATCCCAAATAATCAAGATAGGCTATGGGTAGATGGAGAATTAAATCTGAAAAAGTATTAGTTATACTAAAATAAAACAAAAAGCAGAACGTACAGGTAAACCTGCAAAAGCCATTTAAACAATGAAGAGAATAAAGGTAGTAGGAAGATAAACAAGACACATTCAGTGAGTCAAGGAAACATCTAATGAAGACCAATTTCAATAAAGAAAATCCAGAAGGTATTGCAAGGGAGATAAATTAGGTGTGGAGGTTCGGATCATCTAGTGAGTAGCAAGAAGTGTCCTGTTTTAAACTAAAAATATTTAGGATGTGGAATCAAAAGGGTATGCTAAAAAAGGTATGATAAGGTTGAACACATTGTGGAAGAGGAGGTGGATAAATACCATGGTTCAGAAAACAGTATAGAACCAAAAGTATGCGAGGAAGATGACTGTATATTGAGTGCTGGAGAGAATACGTTAGGAAATAATGGATCTGTAAAGAAAACAGCTGGCTGTGAATTAATATTCCTGATTCGGGAACAACTTACTAAACAGTTTATAGGAAGAAACCGAATAGTATTTTAAAATAAAAAACATTTGGGAGAAAACTCAGAGCAAATCATGTGGATCCAGAGAGTTTTATTGGAGGACACATAGAGATGTAAGAGTTCAGTAAGCTTATATTTGAATTGAAAGACGGGCAGGCAGAATGTAAATTATACATAGCAGAAAAGGGACCAGAAATTTTAGGATGAAGAGACCAAAGAGAGCTAGGAATGATATTTAATCCCAACAGGCATGCGCCAGTGATGTCTGTAAGGGAGGAGAGATCCTACATTTTATTTCAGGAAATATTGGAATGCTTGAAGGATTATAGTGCAACATTATACTTTTTTTTTTTTTCAACCATGTATTTACAACGCAGAAAATATTCCAACATCCATCTGAAATGAGGTGGAGCAATGTTTAATAAAATTACAAGATGCTAGTGTAATTGAACAGGTAGAAACCTCTTATTGGGTAGTAGCCCTGGTTGTAGTGACACTGGCCAATGGTAAAGTAAGACTGTGTATTAACTTAAGGAACCTTAATAATAAAATATTTATAGCCAGATTACCCCTTACCTACAATTAATGGGTACTTGTCATTAATCAAGGGCATTAAGTGGTTTTCCGCCATTGACTTAACCGCGACATATAAACAGGTGTCTCTTCACTCAGAATGTAAAAGGTTAAGCCCCTTCATAATGCACATAGGATGTTTCCGCTTCTTGAGAGTTCCATATGGGTTAGTGTGAGCTGCTGCTATTTTTCAAAGGCTGATGTTTGTCTTGTTCAGGAATACAGAAAACAAAACTTTTTTCAAGATGATAGTCTAGTTATGGGAAAATAAAAGGTGAAATATGATGCTAAGGTTAGAGAAATGCTGAAAATATTGGAGAACATGGTTTGACAGTAGAATATTCCTAAAGTAAAATTACAAAAAGGAGTAATGTATTTGAGACATTAAGTGACAAGTGAAGTAATTAAACCAAAAACATAACTTAAGGGAGGCTGTCATAGATGCACCAGCACTAAAGAATAAGGATGACAGGTGATCTTTCCTGGGTCTTGCTGAATGTTTTTCTGTATTTGCTAACAACTTTGCAGATAAAGCATATCCTATTCGGAACTTGCTGAAGAAAGAAAAGAAATCAGAATGGTCACTTGAACGCCGTGAAGCACTGAATAAACTTTTCACTGCAGGTGAAAGAAATACAGGAAATAAAATGTAATGAATGTTGTGGTGCTAGCTTTCTGGAGGAAGCAGTCCATGGTATAAGTGAAAAGGAGCGGGAAGAGAATATAGATGAAGATAGTACATTAATCGCAGAGTGCAAATTTGCTAGGAAGGTTTGTCGCTGAAGGAAGAAACAAAGGGCTGTATGCTTTTTGGTAAGAAGGAAGAATAATTCTCACTGAGAGTATCATTGAGAGTAGCATATTGGCCATGAGGGAAATCTAGAAATAATAAAAAATGAAGGACAGAATCAGTTGTTCATACTGGTGGCCAGGACTAGATAAGGAAGTAATTACTGTGGCCAGGAATTGTATTGAACCTAAGCATTCAGACAAAACTCATGTTACACTCAGGCCATTTTTGTGTTCCATTAACAGTTCTAACATGCCCTGGGAAAAACTTAGAAATGACGTCATGGGAGCTTTTCAGGTAGACAATGGAGACATTAAATATTTTATAGTAATGTTAGGCCATTTTCAAAGTGGCATGGATTTCCATTGAGCATAAAGCCCTTACCCTCGAACAAGCTCTCAGAAACAAGCCTAAACTTTCTGATGCCTTTCCTAAAATTTTAGTCAACTATAGGACACAAATATGATGTAATGCATGATTTAGCCAAGCTGGCTGACTTGTGAGTTCTAGCAAACACAGTAATAATGCACCCCATAATTCCAGATTTCCCAACTATTAAAATCTGGTGAAATTTGTGTGGAAAAGGCACAGTAAACTGACATGTGTTGTGAGAACCTGGTCTAATAATATTAAATCCTGTGATACATTTCTTAGGGGACCCTAAAGGTGAAAGTTGAAACACTACGGCTTTGCTGCGCCTTGAATTAAGTGATATTCCCAGTATCTGTAATTTCAGGTGCAGGAATACAGAACCACTACATTGGAATTCCTGCACCGCTTAGACTGGGACCATTAATGTCAATTCGGCACACCTTTGATGCTATGAATGTCACTAGAAAGCTATGACACCCCTAGAGGTATCAGGTCTGAACAGAATTGAGGTTTAGGCAAGGACCCTGGGTGTTCTGTTGGTCTGAACCCCAAATCAGAAAGAATACTTCTCCCTGAAGGGTATCTGGAGGGCATTTTATCCAGGGACAGCAAATGCCACAAAAACATCATGTTAGGCATGTGTGTCAGATACAAGCCTGTACATGAGAATTGATGCTTCTCAAAAAACAACAAGGATTCCTCCGCACGGTCACTAACTTCCAACTAATCTCTGGTATTGCCCAAAATGAGATCAGTGGCAGTTTTGAGAGGGAAGGGTATTAGTAAAATGAGCAACAGGGGAATGGATTTCTTCAGACTGTCAAATCATCATAAACTGACAAATAGACAGAGGCACAAATTCAAAGACATGCATGCAAACTGACCATCTTTGAAAGATCCTGCATTGAGAGAAACAAAGCTTATCATTGTCTCCCAGTTCAATGCTCCAAAACGGTCTGCTGTGTCTTGGGCTTTCCCAGAACATGGAACAACGTTATGGAACACTGCCTGTACCCTTGAGTAACCAACCAACTCAGTATTTTAAGCACTCCCTAAAATGCCACTTTCTTGAAAAATATGTAATTCACCCTCCTAACAGACTGGTGCTCCTTCAATGTTATTTGTGAAACTATTTACTGAATCGGACTCTAAATATTTGATTTGTCAGATCACTAATCTTCATAAGTTGTCTCAAATGTGGAAAAAGCAAGCTCTGCTAATACACCTTTCAGACGCAGAACAAGAATAACATTTAGAATGTTCTTGACTTGAACTGGTGTTAAACTTTTCCTTTTCCATTTAGTAACTATTTATAAAGCATTGCTGTAATGATTACTACCTAAAATTCTAAAGCCTTGCTATTTATTGTATTAGAAATACCGGGGATTCTTGTGAGGCGGCTCTGGTGCACATTTGGCCCAAGTTGTGCCAATATAAAAGTTTTAAAAACATAAATAAAATAATAAGCACAATCCTCCATCCCCCCTTAGAATGTTGACGGTTTCATCACGTGGCCATGCAAATTGGATTCATTAGCATTAAAGAATAACAGAATAGCTGTTTAGTTTTGCACAAGGCAATATCTAGTTCGATCCCTTACACCTTTTTATGTTTGATGTTTTAATTTCATGTATTCTTGGTACAATTTGTTATAGGTAGATAGAACAACAATGGCCCATATGGTACCAAGATGGAGTGGGGATCTTTTTAGTGTGATACGTTGCCCTGGATGTACACAGCCAGAAAAGTGAACATCATCCTCACATGATGGTTCACCCAGGAATATCCTGGGAAGAGAGCTCTAAAAGAAGAGAGCTGAATAATTAGCGTTCACCTCATTCACAAAGGTTTGTGGAATGACAGATAAGCCTTGAAGGAAATGCCTCCTGCCTTACTGAAAATACACAACATTACATTTGTAGAAATTCAACTTGCATGTAAATCTTATTCAGCTGCCAGCTAATGTCACAATTAGTTGCTTCTAAGGTCCGGTAGAAAGGCACAAATGAAATGAGAGAGGCAAACTACTGCTTACAGTTGTGCTTTAACTTACAATATGGTCCAGACCACTGCTCGTTGGTGGAATGCTTTTTTATATTCCTGATGCCTGAATCCCTAAAAGAAGGCATGGATGTAATCTTATCAAGTAAACCACTATTAATGTTTTATGTTTCTTCATCACAATAGTTAGAATATAATGGCTTCTTCCTGATGGGCTGGAGGAACCGGGGTTAGGGATGTAGTACTAACTGCCAGCACATGTAACTCAACCCGGACTACTTTTACATTTCTGATCCCCCATTTGCCAAGATCTTTAATGTCCTTATTTGATAGTGCCTCTTGGGAAGAATAGGAAGTATATTCTGGCTTAAAAACATATTAATGGTAATATTACTGTTACAGGTTTGGGATGATCGTTGTTGTTTCACAAATCACATCTATCAAGGTTTATGATCCTTAACACTTACATCTCTGCTCTGGGCAGTCTAAGCATAGTACACCTTGTTTAGATCTAGCCTGATTTAAAGAATATAAAAGGCAAAAATAATGACATTTGCAGTTTAACTTCTGTTGCAGAGTATATTCTCCCTCGTTTTCCGGTGAGACAGCATGATGGGAACAAATTTAGCGCATGCTGCTACAGCTGTTGATGACCCAACCTCCAATGACTGTGCTGGTGTCCTTCTCCCTCTTGCATCCTTTATCTTCCACTGCGTCTGTCAATCAATCAATCAAAAAATGTATAGAGCGCGCTACTCACCCGTGAGGGTCTCAAGGTGCTGGTGGAGGGGGGGTGGGGGGGGTCGGGGCAAGGTGGATTACTGTTCGAACAGCCACGTCTTGAGGTTTTTTCTGAAGAGCAGGAGGTTCTGAGTCTTGCGGAGGTTGGTGGGGAGGGAGTTCCAGGCCTTGGGGGCGAGGTAGGAGAAGGATCTGCCTCCGGTGGTGGCGCGTTGATTGCGGGGGACTGTGGCGAGTGCGAGGTTGGCAGAGCGGAGGTGGCGAGTGGGAGTGTGGAAGTTCACTCTTTTGTTGAGGTAGGTTGGTCCAGTGTTGTGGAGGGATTTGTGTGCGTGAATTAGGATTTTGAAGGTGATCCTCTTGTCGATCGGGAGCCAGTTAAGGGATCTGAGGTGTGAGGAGATGTGTTCATGGCGTGGGGGGTCCAGGATGAGACAGGCAGCTGTGTAATGGATCCTCTGGAATTTGCGTTTGAGTTTGAGTGTGGTGCCGGCGTAGAGGGTGTTCCTGTAGTCTACCCTGCTGCTGATGAGTGCGTGGGTGAGGGTCTTTCTGGTCTCTATGGGAATCCATTTGAATGTTTTTCGCAGTATGCGGAGAGTGTTGAAACAGGAGGAGGTGATGGCGTTGATTTGCTGGGTCATGGAGAGGGAGGGGTCAAGGATGATGCCGAGGTTACGTGCGTGGTTTCAGGGGGTTGGTGGGGAGCCTAGGGCGGTGGGCCACCAGGAGTCGTCCCATATGGTTTTGTTGGGGCCGAAAATGATGATTTTGGTTTTGTTGGAGTTGAGCTTGAGGTGATTGGCTGTCATCCATGTGGCGGTGTCAAGGAGTGTAGCGTGGAGGTTGGTTTTGGCGGTGGTGGGGTTAGGGGTGAGGGAGATGATGAGCTGGGTGTCGTCTGCGTAGGATATGATTGTGATTCCGTGAGGTCGGAAGACATTGGCGAGCGGGGTCATGTAAATGTTGAAAAGGGTAGGGCTGAGGGAGGACTCTTGGGGGACTCCGCAGATGATTTTGGCGGCTGTGGAGTGGAAGGGAGGGAGGCGGACTTTCTGGGTTCTTTCGGTGAGGAAGGAGGTCAGCCAGTCTAGGGCCTTGTGTCGAATACCTGCGTTGTGGAGGCGTGTGCGGAGTGTTTGATGGCAGACAGTGTCGAAGGCAGCGGAGAGGTCCAGGAGGATGAGTGCGACGGTCTCGCCCTTGTCGACTCTGGTACTGATGTCGTCAGTACATGCTATGAGGGCGGTCTCAGTGCTGTGGTTCTTGCGGAACCGAGACTGGGAGGTGTCAAGTGTGTTGCTTTCCTCTAGGAAGTGGGACAGGCGGGTGTTCACTAGTTTCTCAGAGACCTTGGCGGGGAAGGGGAGGAGTGAAACAGGGCCAGCTTTGGGCTTTTTCAGGAGTGCAGTGACTTCTGCGTGCTTCCAGGGGTCTTGGAAGGTGGTGTTGTCGAAAGAGCTGTTGATTATGTTGCGAAGCTTGGGGCGATGGTTGGGCTGGCTTTGTTGTAAATGCGATGGGGGCAGGGGTTCGAGGGGGAGCCTGAGTGGATGCAATTCATCGTTTTTCAGTTTCTTTGTCGTTGGTAGGGGCCCAGGTGAGTAGTAGGTTGGGGGTGTGGGGGAGGAGGGTCTTTGCTGGTCGAGTTGGTGGTGTGTGTGGCGGGTGCTTGTGGTGTGAAGCTATTGTGTATGTCTAAGATTTTGCAGTGGAAATGGTTGGAGAGGGAGTCGCAGAGGAGTTGTGTGTGCATGGGGTCTATGTTGCTGGCTTTAGGTTTGGAGAACTCTTTGATGAAGGTAAAGTGTTCCTTGCTGTTGTGAGAATTACTGTCTATGCGTTCCTTGTAGTATGCTCTTTTGGTGGTGCGTATGATTGGTGGTGTTTGCGAGTGGTGGTTTTGAGGGTGGAGAAGTTAGTGGTTGAGGGTTTCTGTCGCCAAGCTTTCTCTGCTTTGCGGCATTCACGCTTGGAGGCTTGGAGTTTTAGTGGTGAACCATGGGGCGTTCTTAATGTTGCGAGTGGTGATGTTTCTTCTGAGAGGGGCAAGTGAGTCTGTCTGTCACAGCAAGGATGGACTTGTAGGTTGGGTTTTCTGGCAAATAACGGCTAGCAAGTGAAAAAACAAAGTAACAGCGCTTCTGTAAGATACTGAGGGGATCAGTGCTGCTTTGGCCACCAACGACATTTAGATGTCCCAGGTGCCCAGTGTGTAGCATGGATAGATTCTCCTTCTTGAATTTTGTCTTAAGGCAAAATCACCAAATTGCCTTTTCACATTCAACAGTCTCCCCATGTAGGAAAATGCCTCTTTTGACATGGCCATCTCCCCCTACTTCACTTTGTGCCTGGTTTATGGTGTCATTTTGACTGAACATGCACTGGGTTCCTGCAAATCAGGACTCCAGGGCCAGATCTATCCCCCCCCCAAAACTGCACAGTTGTTTTTTTCACCACTGGCAAAACCTTTAGCACCCACTGTAAGTCCCTAGCAAATGGTACCTCTGGTACCTAGGGCCTGGGCTACTAAGAAGGGTCCCTAAGGGCTGCAGCACGAATTGTGCCAACCTAAGGGACCTCTGACCAAGCACATGACAGGCTGTCATTGCCGGCTGCGTGTCTTGGTGCTGTAAATGTGAAAACATGACATGACACACAGCCTGTGTGCCATGTTCCCTAAACACTGCATGCAATATATGTAAGTCACCCTTGTAGCAGGCCCTACAGTCTTAAGGCAGGGTGCATTATATTACATAAGGGCATATCTGCACAAACAGATATGCCCCTGCTATGTCTTTGTCGATTCTCATGCATAGTAAATGACAAGAGAAACCATTTTTAAATGCATGTGTTGGAGACTGGGCACTACGAATTTCCCAGGTAGATGATGGTTTCTCTGATGTAGGGTATGATGCCAGTGAGGGATTTCTTAATACCTGCATCCAGAAGGCACCGTAGAGGTGTCCCCTGAAGACCTACCAGCTACTAGTGTGTTAGCGGACTGGTCCTGACTAGTTCAGCCACCTTATACCCCAACGTGAGATCCAGCACTTTCGAGGGCCAGAGACAAAAGCCTCCACTGGGCAGGGGTATTATTACCTCACCCACGCAGGATGGATATTCCAGGGGCCTAGCCATCTTTGTAATGCAACCAAGGTCTCTTCAGATGGTGGAGATGACTGACCCCACTTTTGGCAGCAGCACATGAAGCAAAATTAGTCAGGTTAGGAGGTGTGCCTACTTCATGCCAGTCCCACCCCTTTGGTGGACACTACTTTTTAAAGTCCTCAATCTTGTTTGGAAGGAATTAGGCCACTAGGTTTAAGGTTATGCCCACTTCTCAGCAGAAGTGTTCATAAGAAGGGTGTAATCTCCTAATCTCCCTAGAGGTTGGCAGCCCATTGGCTACCGCCTGGCACTCCCTGGAATTCCCCTAAACTGAGTATTTAGGTGGCACCCTAGAACTCAGATCCTGACCAACCATGAAGAAAAGGACACAGAGGAGTTGCACCTACAGGAGAGGAAAGGAAGCAGCAGGTGACTTGGTACCAGCCACACAAGCCAGCCTGCTGAACTCAACGGACTGTCCAAAAGATGACTCATCCTGCAGATGAGTCTTCAAGAAACCCAGGAGGACTGCTTGCCTTCCACAAAGACTCAGACTCCTCTGAGGAGTGGATCCGCAACAATGTCTCAAGAAACAACACTACAGCCTCCAGATGTTGACGACCCGAGGAAAAGCAAACCAACGGTGCCAGCAAGGTTACCCAGCTGTCCAGAATCCTAGTCCACTCAGGTTTCACCCCTCTTGGGCTCCCCTAAGTAGCAAGTAGCCTGCAGCCTCTGTACACAAGGTCCCTCTCCCGCAGCCTTGTGGTGAGAGAAAACCCAACATCTCCAGCAACCACTGCAACCGTCACCCCTGTCCACATCGGAGGTGGTACTGGTACCAACAACGTTCCCCTGAGCTCAAGTCCACCCTGGGTCGGCCCCTGCTGGACTCCCCGACAATGCCTTCAGCCTCAACACACAGGACCCCCTGACCGCAAGTGTTTCCGGACAGAGAAACCTGACACCTAAAGGCAACCCTGCATCTGTTGTCCCTGGGCCCTGGAGAAAAGGACAAACGTGCACCCATGTCCCCGAGCACTCTAAGTCTACTACCAACCTGCTTGTTGTTCCCAACTGGGTTCCTGGAAAAAGCTTGCAGCCAGTTTGTCCTGAGGTCCAACACCCATTGAAAACTATTGGGCACCAGACACCTTACTGCACCCATATAAACAAAAGTATTCTTTTTCTAATTTGGTCTTGGATTTATTCTTTGAGTGTGCATCTCATTTATTGCCTCTGTGAGTACAGCAAATGCTTAGCACTACCCTCTGATAAACCTAACTACTCACCCACACTACCACAAATTAGAGCATTAGTCATATTTACTTTTGCCTCTGCAACCCAATTGGAGATCCATTAGACTCTCTGCACTGTGTACTTCTTTTTAGTGCACCATATAGAGAGCTAACTTCCTTCACTCACCAGTTCACACCAACATTTCCTACAGCAGGATGTAGCTGCTGTTCTAGGAGAGCATAATGTAGCAAGCAAAACTCTCAACTACTTTCTAAACTGTGAAATCCAGAATGAAGACTTTTCTTAAAGAGTGAAACAAAACACACCTCAGGAACCAAATCTGTCTTTCAGCTAAACAAAGCCTGTCCTAACCACACTGTGAAACCATTAGCAGGAGCTTCCACTGAGCACTGAAGCCAATCTGGGAAGCAAGTCACCTCAGTTAAAAAACCTTCAGCAAAAGGCTATGTAGAAGTAGGGTAAACCAAAACACCATGTTAGATCTGACAGACTTAGGGTGTGGTCTTCCCCTAACTTTTTGCCTGCCTCCCTCCATTTTTCTGACATCATTTCTGCTACTTTTAGGACTCTGCACACTACCACTGCTGATCAGTGCTAAAGCGCTTGTGCCCCCCTTCCATAAACATGGTAATATTGTCTCATACTCAATTGGCATATATAATAATAATAGTCCCTAGTAAAGTGCATTCAATGTGCCTAGGACCTGTAAATTAAAAGCTACTAGTGGGCCTGTAGCACTGGTTGTGCCTCTCACATAAGTAGTTCCTTAACCATGTCTCAGGCTTGCCATTGCAGAACGTGTGTGTGCAGTTTTACTAACAGGCCCTGGGTAGCTCATAGAGCAGGGTGCTATGTAAGTAAAAGGCAGGACATGTACTTTTGTGTTTTACCGGTCCTGGTAATGAAGAGCATCCAGAATCGTTTTTCAAATCAAATCGAATCAGGATTTATTGCGTGTAACTAATCACCCATAAGGGTCTCAAGGTGCTGAGGGGATCTGCTGAAGTGCTAGGTTGTAAGGTCCTTCCTGAATTGAGGTAACAATGGTAACTGCCTGAGGTGCAGGGGCAAGGTTTTCCAGCTCTTGTCTGGTGGGGTGTAGAAGGCGTGGGGTGGTTGAGATAGGTGGGTCCTAGGTTGTGGAGGGCCTTGTATGCATGGATGAGGAGCTTGCAGTTACTTCTTTTCTCCATAGGAAGCCAGTGGAAGTCTCTTAGGTGATTGGTGATGTGTTTGCGGTGGGGAACGTCCAGGATGAGTCTGGCGGAGGCGTTTTGGATGTGCTGTAGTCTGTTCAGGTTCATATGGGTGGAGCCGGCGTAGTGTTGCCATAGTCGAGACTGCTGGTAACCAGGGCATGGGTTATGGGTCAGTGGCAGTCCTTTGGGATCCATTTGTAGATCTTCCAGAGAAGTCGGAGTGTGTGAAAACAGGAGGATACAACTGAGTTTACTTGGTAGGTCATGGTGCGTGATAAAGTTAGGATGAAACTGAGGTTGCGTGCGTGGTTTGTTGGGGTGGGGGATGCCGAGGGTACCTTGCTACCAGGAGTTGTCCCAGGCTGATATGGTGGGTCCCAAGGTGAGGATCTTGGTCTTGTCAGGGTTGAGCTTGAGAAAGCTGTCCTTCATCCAGACGGGGACAGCTTCCATCACGTTGTGGAAATTCTTCTTGGCAGTTGTGGGGTTTTTGGTCAGTGAGATGATCGGATGAGTGTCATCTACATAGGAGATTATGTTCAGCCCGTGGTTCCTGACTGTGGATGCGAGTGGGGCCATGTAGATGTTGAAGAGTGTGGGGCTAAGGGAGGAGCCCCTTGGAACTCCGCAGCTGATCTTTGTAGGTTCTGACAGGTAAGGTGGGAGTCTGACTCTGTGTTCTGCCAGACAGCAAGGAGCGTATCCATTGCAGGGCCTTTCCGCAGATGCCAGCTGCATGAAGACTGGAATAAAGGGTGAGGTGCAAAACAGTGTTGAAGGCGGCTGATAGGTCCAGCAGGATGAAGGCTGCTGTATGGCCGCGGTCAAGGAGCAAGCAGATGTCACCTGTAGCGGCAAGGAGGGCGGTCTCCGTGCTGCGGTTGCTCCTGAAACCTGATTGAGGACAACAACATCCTGGACATCTCCCAATGTGGTTACTGAGCGGTGTGTTGATGGCCTTTTCGATGACCTTGGCTGGGAAAGACAGCAGAAGGATGAGGAGGTGGTTCTTGAGGTCCAGGGGGTGTGCTATGGGTTTCTTCAGGAGCGGGTGGATCTCTTGGTGCTTCCAGTCCTCTGGGAAGGTAGCTGTATCTCTGGAACAGTTGAGGATGTGGCCGAGCTAAGGTATGATGGGGGTGTTGGGTTTGTGGAAAATGTGGTGAGGACAGAGGTCCGTAGGGGTTTCGGAGTGGATGTTGCTCATGATGGAGCAGATCTTGTCTGTGGTGAGGGTGGTCCAGTGGTGCAGGATCTGTGACGGTTCGGAAAATCAGAGCTGGGGGATTGTTGGAGTGCTCGGAGGGTCTTGGGGTCCAAAGCTGTCTTATATGTGTTTGATTTTTCAGTGGAAGAAGTTGGCTAGCCTGTTGTAGAGGTATTGAGATTAAGGGATGTTTGCTGTTTCAGACTGATGTTTGGCAAACTCTCTGACCACGGCAGAGAGCTCTTTGGTGTTGTGAGCCGTGGCGCTGATACAGTTCTTCAGGGAGGGTTCCCTGATGGCTCTGATGAGGTGGTGGTGGGATTTGACGGCAAATCTGAAGGCATCAAAGTCTTCCGGGGACTTGCTGTTTCTCCATCTTTTCTCTAGCAGTCTGCAGGTGTGTCTGAAGTCCTGGAGTATGGGGGAGAATTAGCTGGCCTTCTTAAGGTGGTGTCTAGCTGAGGTCTTACGGAGAGGAGCTAGAGTGTTGGCACGTTCGGAGATCCATTGGTGGAAGTTCCGTGTTGAGATGTAAGCGTCTGTGGTGAGGGGCGGGGAAGAGTTGCTGAGGGTGTTGGAGAGCTGTTCCTCAGGGATCTGGTTCCATGTTCTGCTTAGGGCTCGGAGTGTGCGGAGGTGGATGGTCAGAGTGGTGATGGTGAAATTAATGCAGTGGTGGTCAGTCCAGTGAAGCATGGAGGTGTTGTCGCCGGTGATGATGTTGCTGGTGGAAAAGATGGCATTGAGTGTGTGTCCAGCGGTGTGTGTTGGCGAGGTGAGCAGTTGCTTTAATCCTATGGTGGCGAGGTTATCGAGCAGGTAACCAGTGTTGGTGTTGTTATCATTGTCAATGTGGTAGTTGAGGTCGCCTAGGAGGAAGTAGTTCATGGAGGCGAGAGTGTGGGGAGAAATGAGGTCTACGATGGAGTCGCTGAAGCTGGGTGGGGGCCGGGTGGCTTGTAGATGAGGGTGCCGCCGAAGGTAGACTTGGGGGTAGCATGTATCTGTAAATGGAGTTGCTCCATGAGGGGTGAGTGTTCTTCCGCGTTGGTTGTCAGGGGGAGGGTGGATTTGTGTATGAAGGCCAGACCGCCGCCTGGGCGAAAAGGCTAGTCTTTGCAGAGCAGTTTGTAGTCACTGGTGATGGCGATGTCCAGTACAGACGCTCGGTTTGTCCACGTTTCGGTGAGAAAGGGGATGGCCGGGCGGGTGGAGTTTAGTAGGTCCCAGAGTTCTATGGCATTATTGTGGAGGGAGTGAATGTTGAGGAGGATGCAGCTGAGGCGCTCAGGGTTGCTGTTTGAAGACTCAGTGGCAGGAGGGTCCGGTGCTTGGTGTAGGGTGAAGGAGGAGTGGCAGCAGAGGCAGGAGAATGGTCCGTGGGTGTCTCTGGGTGATGCAAAATGGCAGGCGGCACAGCATCCTCTTTACAGTGCATGTTCCAGCTGTAGCGATGGAAGGCTGGAGAACCAGGGTTGGTGGCACTGGGAGCGGGCCAAGCACAGGCTGGCTCAGACAGGCTTGTCTTTGACTTTTATAAAGTGGCCCTTTCACTGCTATATGTGCCTTACAGCCTGTCTCCAATACACGTTTGGGCTGGATGAGAGTTACAGTTTGTGCATTCCCTTCATACAGCCACAAACACAGGAAAGCTAGGTGTGCCTGAGTACCCACTTACAGACATCTGTATTCTGATGGCCCTTACTGGGAAGGAAGGGAAGAAGGGCTCACACACTTCAAAGGGTAGTGGCCTAACCTCACACAAAAGACTGATTTGCACCCACGGATAGCCTGGCAGAGAGGACTGGGGTGCAAGGGATACTGGTGCACTTCAAATCCATTCTTTAGAGTCTCCCCCACTTCAAAGGCATATTTGGGCTTAAGTACTCGGTCTCTATCCCCACCACATCAAACATGTGTGGACCTACAACTGGACTGTGTCAGAAGAACTGCTGTACTGTAACGAGGACTGTCACTTTGTTAGACTGCTGACCTGGAAGGACTGCTGTTCAGTTGCACTGCCCTGCTGCCCTCCGACACCAGTGAGGGAGAGTTGGACTCTGCATTGCACCACAAGTGATCTCTAAGGGCTTGCTGGCTTTCCTCCTGTTGCCTGAGACTCAGATACATCAAAGTCTCTATCCCTGCTCCTGCACCTGATTCCCTGGAAGTGGACCCAGAGACTTGCAACACAGAAATCGACGCATCTCCTGTCTGCGTGTAGCAGAACCGGTTCATCGACCCAGGTGTGAGAGTAAAATCAGCGCATTGCTCTTGGAACTGCTGCATTGCCTTGAGAGGTTGATGCTTCAGAACCATGCTTTGCCACTGCAGCATTCTCTGGAGACCAATGCATCCTATGACTGTGTGGAAAAACCTTGCACATCACACTTTGGAACCAATGCATTTCGACTCCAGCGTTTGCCTTTGTAATCAAAGCATCGTCATCACTGCATGGGGCAGATTGACACATCTCAAAAAGCAACTCGCTGTTGTGACCAGGAATAGGAAAGGTACTTTGTTCCACAGCACTTGGGTGGGTCCTGTAGCCAGCCTGCGTTCCATCGCGGGTGGCCCGAAATCTGACTTTGCCCCAGTCCAGCACAAACTAAAATAACCCCTAAAAACGCTATTTAATTCTAAGCGATATTGTGCATTTATTATTTTAAAATTCATATCTCGACTTCTACACATTAGATTTTTGTCCTTCTGGTCTTAATTTATTGATAAAATCATAATCTATTTTTCTAGCCTGGTGTGGTCTTTTTGGTGTGTTTTCGCTGCATTACTGTATGAGCTATTGCACAAATACTTTACATATTGCCTTCTAAGTTACCCAAGAGTGAGCACAGGATAATTTACTTACCCTGAAAAGAATTGTGGTCCCTACGTGGACAGGGAACATACAGCTGCCAAATATAGACCCAATTTCGAATACACCTTCACTCTGCCTTTGTAAAAGGAAGCCTTAGAATTTTGGGACTGGTAAAGCTCATAGCAGTGCTTTTACAATAAGTTAATCAAATTTTCTCTTGGCTGCTAGACACTATTGTTCCTGAAATTGATAAAGACTCCCAGGTTTTGAAAAGTGACATATAGATATCCCAAATTTCTTTCTTAATTGTATATTTATATGCTGGAAATATCACCTTGAGGGCAGCCACCTAAGAGTAGATATGAATTTAGGGTTTATAATGGAGAACATGGTGAGAGCCTACAGTGTTATTCTCAAGTTCAAAGAGACATTTCTGGATTGTGAAAACATACAATAAACTTCAGAAACAAAAACAAAGCATATATGTACCTGCACTATAGATATTAAATAATGTTCACTTATCTCTCTCATAATTTTTTTCCCCACGTCGCCTATAAGGAATAAAACGTATGCACTTTTATTGCTGGGAAATCCTTTCCCAGACAGAATCTTCGGGCTATGGTAGCACTATGATGAGTGCTTTTGTAACCATCTTGGACTTTCACCCCTCGGTGTTTTTTAGCTCCTTTGATTCTTTTGACTTCTGAGTCATTACTTTTATTCTTAACTTTGCCTCATCTTATTCTCTACAGCCTTGAGAAAGCCATGGTGAATGCACCGCATAGGGCGAAACACGTGTCGGCTGAATATCCATTAGTTTCTATGTTCCTTCTACCTGTAGTACGACATGAAGTGACCTACATCTGCTGAATAAATTTCAAGTTTGATTAGTAGTTTCGGAGTACGGAACATTATTATATATTTGGCAATTGAATGCTGAAAAACTTTCATTCTGCAAGTGGGAACTTAACATTTACTCTTAGCTTAATGTCCACATATGGGAGACTAGGGTCCATTTCCCCCGGTTCTAAGCTCCCACATCCATCTAATTTCATCAGCGACCAGGCAGTTTCTTACGGGAAGTTATAAACTGGACCCTCATTTTTGTTCATCCAGCCAATTTCTAACACACCTTCACTCTGCCTTTGTAAAAGGAAGCCTTAGAATTCTGGGACTGGTAAAGCTCATAGCAGTGCTTTTACAATAAGTTAACAAGTTGAGCACAATCAACCCTGACAGTTGTATAAAAAAAAACTCAGATCCCTACTGACGGATCTGGAAGAATCCAGGTTAGTTTTTTTATTTCCAGGATCAAGAAACCTAACAACAGTCCCAGAGTTCAATATGTCACCTTATACAGATCTAGTGATTTTTATCCTCCAAAGGAATTGTCTCTCGCAGTGCAAAGTCATTGATGCCTGTGTGCAAGTTACAAGGATGGAAGAAAAACAGTCATAGTTAGACTTTGGCCATAGCGGCAGCATAAACTGTTTCAAGCACTGGTTAACTATGGCTAGGGTCCACTACAGTCATTTAAGGAAATTGTGCCTAGCCATGCATCTATTAAATAAATCATCGAGTGAAGTATTTGTTTCTGTGTAAAGTGGGAGGAAAGTGGCCGAGTACACGTTTTCTAATTTACAGGAGCAAGACTGGTATAGTGTCTAAAATCAGCTAGTCAAAACAACAATTCAGATTGAACACTACTTTAAGCCAGGTCATTTCATGATTAATATTTTAAGAAAAAATGGGCCAGAGTGGATCCAGTTATACGTCTCATTAAACGTTGACACTCTTCTTCCTACCAATGCCCTGGCCTTACTTAAATGCTAAATGCTTTGCAGTAATCCTGCCTCAGCAGAGACTTCTATAACCAACTAGTAACTTAAGCTTGGAGATTTACCTAGGCTAGAAAGGGTACCTCCAGTAATTAAAAAAGAATAAAAATAAATTAAAATAAACTTTGCCTTCTGAGCCAGCAAGCTATCCCCTATTTTACACTTTCCCAACATCAGTAAAGTACTGGAAACCATTGTTAGAATTCTGAATGCCCTGTGATGATCATGGAATGCGTAACAACTGTTAATTTGGCTTCTGTTCCAATCACTGGGCAGAATCTACCTTGGCTAATATCAAGAACTGTGTATATAGAGCCACAGGTGATGGGCAGAAGGCATTATTGATACTACTGGCCTATCTGCGTCCTTAACATGTTGGATCTTTTATGTTAGTTACAGACTAAAGGTCCTAGCTGGAACAGAAGAGGTGTGTTCAATAGATGAACACAGGTGGTGAAAGCAGATGGAGTGACTGGGTTAGCATCTTTCACAAGAGACATTATTGGTTCTGGTTCATCAGGGGTCAGCACTCTCCCTACTTCTTGCCATCTATGGGCAACTGCTGCCTTATTTCATAAAGAGACACATTCTGGACTTTCAGATATGTGTAACTCATAGCGCTGGCAGACAGGGTTGCCAGAGGCAAAATCTAGGACTGCATGAAGGACTCTGCATCCATATGTGATTAAGTATACTGGCTTCAAATGGCACTCAGAGTAAAAACTAGATGCTGGGACTGAATACTACTTCAGTGCCTTCTTTCAAGTTGTAGAAATCTCTGTCTTGGCACTTCTCAGTACATCATTAGTGAAAACCCTTGCATTCCAGTATTACAAGCTTTTCCCTGCACAAACAAGTCTCAGAGCTGGTCTAAATCTGTATTTTCTACCTGCAACTTACTAATTATCACACCAAAAGCTGCACTGCCCTGATCAAAGTAACTGCTCTGTCAAGAATGGACTAAATAACTGTTGTTACACATGGCCCCAAGCCAGCTCTGCTGCCGGACTATACTGTGTTTACAACAATGAGTTGAGGGGCATTTGCAAACAAATACATGCAGTGTCTTGCTGAACATGGCTTGACATCACAGTTGTAATTTAACACCAAATTTTAAGGTCTGGACACTAATCAGCACATCAATTTAGGGAAATGACCGGATATCCTGGCCACACATAACTGCTTTTAAATACAGGCCCAACCAACCAAGGACGAGGTTGTAACTGCTGTCCTTAAAGCACTCCAGCACTGAATCAGACTTCTCTACAAATAGGCGCGAGACATCAAAGGGCATGTCCAGGATGGAAGACTGGACATCCCCTGAAAAGGCAGCTCTTCCCAGCCAGGCATGGAGCCGCAAGACTACTAAAGAAGAAATCACCATGCCAAGCGAGCTTGTCCTGTTGAATCCACACTGCATGGTGAACTTTGCTGCATCAAGCTCATCAGCAATAGCCTGGTGAGTATGGCTTGGACATCCTCCAAGATCATGGGCAGCAGTTCTGCAACCAAGTCCGATATTGTATGGGAATAATGGACCAGGAGGCACGCGGTGTTCACAGACTGCAATGCAAGGCAGATGGAAGAGAACAGTGTCTTACCAAAGTTGTCCAGCCTCTTTGATCCCTATCTGGTAGGCTGCTAGGGAACGTGCCAGGGTTGATCCTGTACATGGCGGCTTGGATCATCAAGCATTTTGAGGCGGGTGCTGGGTGAGGGAACTGGGATCCGCAGGAGTGAGGAACGGCAGCGGGAAATTGTGGACCAGGTCCCAAGTAGGACATCTGCAAGGGCTTCACTGAAGGAGAGAAGGCTTTAGAAGGGGAGACTCCCGGCTGAACGACCTCCATCAAGACGTCTGTTTTGACTGTCACTGTGACCAACTGAAGGTCCAAGATATCAGCCACCTTACGCGTCACCATCACAAAAGAGGCACCTTTCTCCTCTGTTGCCACAGCCAGTGTCGGGTGAGGTGTCTAGCCCACTGGCCTGCACCAGTTCCTCACCTCAGTTTACCTGTTCCTGTCCTCCTTCAGGGAGCCTCATAAAACTCTTTAAGCTCAGCGGGGGTCACTCTGGAAAAATCAGTGAAGTGAAGTGAAGTGAAGAACAGACTCGGGTTCACATCTTCTTTGACTTTTTATGCTTCTGTGACTTACCAGACTTCCCTCACCACTTGGAATACGACAACGAACACCAGGACGGGTTCCGCTAGCTGTTCCGGGACTTTATGTGCTAACAGGACATCGAGCATTGCAAACAAGACCAACGTTGGGCAGGGAGGAGCTTAAGGGACTACTCCCTCAGTGCCTTGGGATAAATGGCCTGGTAGTCCTCGCAGGCCTTGGAGTCGTAGTCCCACTCCAAGCACCACAAGTACAACAAGTGGAGATCTGTCACCAACAGTTGCCTGTAACAGGCCCCACACAGTTTGAAACCAGACAGTTTCTTATGTGACATACCTTCGTACCAGGAGAAAAATCTCTATTAAAAAAAAAAAATAAAAAAAAAAAAGTCAACAAAACAATGAAAAAATCCAGTCAAAAAGTGACTGAGGGGCAGCTCAGAATGGATCAGCACTATCTGGTGCAGGAAGGAAAAAAATGATGATGGGGAACTGAGGTGGTGCCTATACAGGTGCACATCACTTCCAGTGCAGATGACGCCATGTGGAGTCAAATGATGTCACCTACCAGTGCACAGAGGTACTACTTGAAAATCTTCCTGATCTAGTCTGATGCCTGGGGATTATTCTAAGTTCAAGAATCTGCAGGTAAAAGCCTCCATCAGATAACTTCTTATCTAATGAAGGTATCTGGTTAAATACAGTTCTGACAATATTGTGTTTGCTTGTCAACATGAACAATACATACAGCAAGAATCTAATGCCATACCTTTTCTATACATACAGCATAACATACAGAACATGTATAGTACTATACCTGTTTATTCATCAGACCATACATAAGACACTTTTTGCAAGATAAATAAGAATGTATAAAATGAAAAGTATTGTAAGGAAGCTAAAGATGTGTACTCACCCTAAATGGGGAGATTTTGCAGACTTGGTTTCGGCTGTTAACTTTTCTTTTGCTGTCCGTCGGTCTCTTGAAGAGTTGGGTTCTGGAATGCCAAGTTTGGATGCTGCACGTGTAGTGGGCTTATGAGGTTGTTTTCTAAAGAAAACAAAATTTCAAAATTAGATGGTATATCAGGGAAAAGAGAAGTCAAATACATTAATACAGGATTTGCTATTTAGTACAGAAAAGTGTCTCTGATTCATGCATTTGATGATTAAATTAACATACACTTGTTGCATTTATATTTATTTATATATATGTTTTAGGTATTCTCTTTGGCTCGCTTGATAAGATAATGATCTTTGGTTTCATTATACATATTTACTATGTTAATTTTGTCTGTATTACCCTCATATATTGGATGTGGATTTTGAATTGGTCACTTGCCCCCCATGAATTTAATATGCCAACAAGTATTGAGGTACCTCTTTCTGTCCTATCTTGCATATGGTATTTTGCCTGACATTATTGCTGTGGATACGAGAATACAGAAGCAATACTGTTACTGTTCTGCAATACAGACAAAATGAAGAAGCTGATTTTTAACACAATTGTTTTTTCATTTTTATGCAATGGGTGTATTTTCTTACATTCTGTGTCTCACGCTTGCACAGGTCTAAGGCCTTTCCACGTGCAGCCTTTTTAAAAAATGTTAATCAAGTCATCTTTTTAAATTCAGGGTGGTCGACTTTATATCTAAAGCGGAAAACATTCAGCATAGGATGCTGACAGGGTACACTTGCTGAGGTATATGTTAAGTTGAAATAATTTTACCCTAGGGTTATAATTGTATGATCAAGCTTTGACATCTTTGTTATTTAGGTTTTAATGCTCTTCGTTAAACCATACACCAGCATGATGTTAAAGTATTTAGTCTCTGCCCATGAACGCGCAGTGACTATATTGCAAGCGCATGGAAGTACCTTTTCACTTGACAAAGGCAACGTTGTAGCTGAAACGTGTTGTGCTCTTTCTTGGTACCAATAAATTGGATACAAGGGATTGGTGTGTCGCTCTCATCTTTGCTGGAGTTGTGGGCAATTTGATAAACTGTTTGGATTTGAGACGGAGTGCGAGCCGTTGCTGGCACCCGTGTTGCTACGAAGAAAGCGACTTTCTCACCACACACTGCAAATAACTATATAGATATATATGGAAAATGTCACTTACCCAGTGTACATCTGTTCATGGCATGTTCCGCTGCAGATTCACATGCTATGCATATTCTGCCATCTAGTGTTGGGTTCGGAGTGTTACAAGTTGTTTTTCTTCAAAGAAGTGTTTTCGAGTCACGGGATCGAGTGACTCCTCCTCTTCGGCTCCATTGCGCATGGGCATCGACTCCATCTTAGATTGTTTTCCCTCAGGAGTAATAGTGTAAAGAAAGAGATGTCCATGCAAATGGAATAGAGGTATATATACATATGTGCAAATTCAAGTGTAACTTAAACGGCTACAGGCTCCCAGGGAGGAGGGAGGGCACATGGGAATCTGCAGGGGAACATGCCACAAACAGATGTACACTGGGTAAGTGACATTTTCCGTTCAATGGCATATGTAGCTGCAGATACACATGCTATGCATAGACTACAAAGCAGTTCTCCTCCCATAAGCGGTGGTCAGCCTGTAGGAGTTGAAGTTGTTTGAAATAGTGTTCTTAGCACAGCCTGTCCTACTGTGGCTTGTTGTGTTGCTAACACATCTACACAGTAATGCTTGGTAAATGTATGGGGTGTTGACCAAGTGGCAGCTTTACAGATTTCTGTCATTGGTATATTTCCTAGAAATGCCATTGTTGCTCCTTTCTTCCTGGTGGAGTGTGCTTTTGGTGTTACTAATAGCTGTCTTTTTATCTTTTAGGTAACAGGTTTGGATGCACTTTACTATCCATCTGGCTAGTCCTTGTTTTGAGATAGGATTACCAGTATGGGGTTTTTAGAATGAGACAAATAACTGCTTATTTTTTCTAAATGATTTTGTTCTGTCAATGTAATACACTAAAGCTCTTTCAATGTCTAATGTATGGAGCGCTCTTTCTGCTACAGAGTCTGGCTGTGGGAAGAAGACTGGTAGCTCCACAGTTTGATTAATATGAAACGGTGATATAACTTTTGGGAGACATTTTGGGTTTGTTCGAAGTACAATTTTATGTTTATGTACTTGCATGAACGGTTCTTGAATTGTGAAAGCTTGGATTTCACTAACTCTTCTTAATGAAGTAATGGCGACTAGGAAGGCATCTTTCCATGTTAAGAATTGAATTTGGCATAAGTGCATAGGTTCAAATGGTGGACCCATAAGTCGTGTGAGCACTATGTTTAGATTCCACGATGGTATTGGAGGTGTTCTAGGTGGAATAATGCGTTTTAATCCTTCCATGAAGGCTCTGATAACAGGGACTCTAAATAAAGAGCTGTGTTGTATATTTTGCAAGTACGCAGAAATTGCAGTGAGATGTATTTTAATGGATGAAAATGCTAAATTTGCCATTTGTAAATGAAGCAAATAACTTACAATGTCTTGTATTGATGCTGAAAGAGGGGTAATTTGTTTAGATTGACAGTAATACACAAATCTTTTCAATTTGTTTGCATAACATTGCCTGGTAGTGGGTTTCCTTGCTTGTTTGATTACTTCCATACCCTCAGTTGGTAGTTGTAGATATCTAAACTCTATGACTTCAGGAGCCAAATCGATAGATTGAGTATTTTGGGATCTGGATGCCTGATTGTAAGGAAATGCCTCCTTGGCATGGTTACCCCCTGACTTTTTGCCTTTGCTGATGCTATGTTTTGAATTGAAAGTGTGCTGAGGCCTGCTAACCAGGCCCCAGCACCAGTGTTCTTTCCCTAACCTGTACCTTTGTCTCCACAGTTGGCACACCCTGGCATCCAGGTAAGTCCCTTGTAACTGGTACCCCTGGTACCAAGGGCCCTGATGCCAGGGAAGGACTCTAAGGGCTGCAGCATGTCTTATGCCACCCTGGGGACCCCTCACTCAGCACATGCACACTGCTTGCCAGCTTGTGTGTGCTGGTGGGGAGAAAATGACTAAGTCAACATGGCACTCCCCTCAGGGTGCCATGCCAACCTCACACTGCCTATGGCATAGATAAGTGCATGGGTGCACTATACCTCTAGCAGGCCTTACAGCCCTTAGGCAGGGTGCACTATACCATAGGTGAGGGTATAGGTGCATGAGCACTATACCCCTACAGTGTCTAAGTAAAACCTTAGACATTGTAAGTGCAGGGTAGCCATAAGAGTATATGGTCTGTGAGTTTGTCAAACACGAACTCCACAGTTCCATAATGGCTACACTGAAAACTGGGAAGTTTGGTATCAAACTTCTCAGCACAATAAATTCACACTGATGCCAGTGTACATTTCATTGTGAAATACACCCAGAGGGTATCTTAGAGATGCCCCCTGAAAACATACCCGACTTTCAGTGTGGACTAGTTTTGCCAGCCTGCCACACTCCAGACATGTTGCTGACCACATGGGGAGAGTGCCCTTGTCACTCTGTGGCTAGTAACAAAGCCTGTACTGGGTGGAGGTGCTTCTCACCTCCCCATGCAGGAACTGTAACACCTGGTGGTGAGCCTTGAAGGCTCACCCCCTTTGTTACAGCGCCACAGGGCATCCCAGCTAGTGGAGATGCCCGCCCCCTCCGGCCACGTCCCCACTTTTGGTGGCAAGGCCGGAGGAGATCATGAGAAAAACAAGGAGGAGTCACTGGCTAGTCAGGACAACCCCTAAGGTGTCCTGAGCTGAGGTGACTCTGACTTTTAGAAATCCTCCATCTTGCAGATGGAGGATTCCCCCAATAGGATTAGGGATGTGCTCCCCTCCCCTCAGGGAGGAGGCTCAAAGAGGGTGTAGCCACCTTCAGGCCTAGTAGCCATTGGCTACTAACCTCCCAGACCTAAACACACCCCTAAATTGAGTATTTAGGGGCCCCCAGAACCTAGGAAGATAGATTCCTGCAACCTGAAGACGAAGAAGGACTGCTGACCTGAAGCCCTGCAGAGAAGACGGAGACACCAACTGCTTTGGCCCCAGCCCTACCGGCCTGTCTCCCCACTTCGAGAAAAACTGCAACAGCGACGCCTCTCCCAGGGTCCAGCGACCTCTGAAGCCTCAGAGGACTACCCTGCATCTAAAAGGACCAAGAACTCCAGAGGACAGCGGCCCTGTTCCACAAAGACTGAAACTTGCAACAAAGAAACAACTTTTAAAGGACTGCACGTTTCCCGCCGGAAGCGTGAGACTTTCCACTCTGCACCCAACGCCCCCGGCTCGACCTGCAGAAAACTAAGACTATAGGGAGGACTCCCCGGCGACTGCGAGCCAGTGAGTAGCCAGAGATGACCCCCCCCACAGCGATGCCTGCAGAGGGAATCCAGAGACTCCCCTTGACCGCGACTGCCTGCTTCAAAGAACCCGATGCCTGGGAAACACACTGCACCCGCAGCCCCCAGGACCTGAAGGATCCTAGCTCGAGGAGCCCCCCCCTTGCCTGCATCGCTGAAGAGACCCCTGGGTCTCCCATTCAAACCTATTGCAAACCTGACGCCTGTTTGCACTCTGCACCCAGCCGCCCCTGTGCCGCTGAGGGTGTACTTTCTGTGCTGACTTGTGTCCCCCCCGGTGCCCTACAAAACCCCCCCTGGTCTGCCCTCCGAAGTCGCGGGTACTTACCTGCTGGCGGACTGGAACCGGGGCACCCCTATTTCCAATGAAGCCTATGTGTTTTGGGCACCTCTTTGACCCCTGCACCTGACCGGCCATGAGCTGCTGGTGTGGTAACTTTGGGGTTGCCTTGAACCCCCAACGGTGGGCTACCTTGGACTCAACTTTGAACCCTGTAAGTGCTTTACTTACCTGTGAACCTAACAAATACTTACCTCCCCCAGGAACTGTTGATTTTTGCAACGTTCAATTTTAAAATAGCTTATTGCCATTTTCACCAAAACTGTACATGCTATTGTGATGATTCAAAGTTCCTAAGATACCTGAGTGTAATACCTTTCATTTAAAGTATTGTTTGTAAATCTTGAATCTGTGGTTCTTAAACTAAGAAAATATATTTTTCTATATAAAAACCGATTGGCCTGGAATAAGTCTTTGAGTGCGTGTTCCTCATTTATTGCCTGTGTGTGTACAACAAATGCTTAACACTACCCTCTGATAAGCCTACTGCTCGACCACACTACCACAAAATAGAGCATTAAAATTATCTCTTTTTGCCACTATCTTACCTCTAAGGGGAACACTTGGACTCTGTGCATGCTATTTCTTACTTTGAAATAGTACATACAGAGCCAACTTCCTACACTGATCAGTTGTTTGTTTTGTGTTAACAGATCTGGTCTGTTCGGGAGTTTGATATGAGGTACTACTGACAGATCTAATAGTGTTGTGTACCATGGTTGACGTGCCCATGTTGGTGCTATAAGTTTGAGTTTGTTTTGACGCAGATTGTTGACTAGAGTGGGAATAGCGTAAGCAAATATCCCTGACCAATTCATCCATAGATGAATAGAGGATGTGGGTATCTGGATGCGAAGTTTTGGCATTTTGCGTTTTTGCTGGTGGCGAATAGGTCTAAGTCTGGTGTTTCCCAGTGGTGAAAGTATGGCTGAAGCACTTGGAGATGAATCTCCCACTCATGTGTTTGTTGATGATCTCAGCTGACAACATCTGCCAATTGGTTGTGTATCCCTGGAATGTACTGTGCTACCAGGTGAATGCTGTTGTGGAATGCCCATTGCCAAATCTTTTGGGCTAGGAGGGAAAGTCTTGATCATGGGTACTCACAAACTTTTTCTCAGGGGCCAAAATTGCAGTATGGTTTGCGGCCGAGGGCCGCACTGAAGTGACAGCGGGGGGGGGGGGGGGGAGGCTTAGAGGGAGCGGGGCTTAGAGGGGGAACAACCACCCCACCCCCTTTTTCAAAACATTGTAACACACACAGCGCCATCTGCACACAGCGCCGTCTGCTCTCACCCCTACCCCAGTAACACACACTGCGCCATCTGCACACAGCGCCATCTGCACACAGCGCCATCAGCACTCACCCCTACCCCAGTAACACACACAGCGCCATCTGCTCTCACCCCTACCCCAGTAACACACACTGCGCCATCTGCACACAGCGCCATCTGCTCTCACCCCTACCCCAGTAACACACACTGCGCCATCTGCACACAGCGCCATCTGCACACAGCGCCATCAGCACTCACCCCTACCCCAGTAACACACACAGCGCCATCTGCTCTCACCCCTACCCCAGTAACACACACTGCGCCATCTGCACACAGCGCCATCTGCTCTCACCCCTACCCCAGTAACACACAGCGCCATCTGCACTCACCCCTACCCCAGTAACACACACAGCGCCATCTGCACACAGCGCAATCTGCTCTCACCCCTACCCCAGTAACACACACAGCGCCATCTGCACACAGCGCCATCTGCTCTCACCCCTACCCCAGTAACACACACACAGCGCACACACACAGCGCCATCTGCTCTCACCCCTACCCCAGTAACACACACAGCGCCAACAGCTTGACACAAATGTCAGTCAGCACCTATGTTCCTTAACTAATGTTATGCTTAATTTATTAATTTCATGATTTGGAACTCCTAGGAGGTCCACATTAAAAACAAACGAAAAATAAGACATCACAATGAGGAAAATCAATAACAGACGAGACAAGATACAATAAAATGTAAGAATTATTACAAAGTGCAACACTATTAAAACTTTAAATATTCACTAAAATGGTCAATAAAAATTTAAAAATGCTCTAAATAAGTTAAAAATCTTAAATCAAACCATTTCATTTGGGTTGTTATATAGCAACGTTACTCAAAGTACGGCTCGCGGGCCGCCAAGCTACGTCCGTGGGGCCGCTGGCGGCCCGCGGGCCGTACTTTGAGTAACGTCGGTCTTGATGAATGGGTCCCTCCTTTTTTGTTTAGGTAATACATTGTTGTTATGTTGTCTGTTTGAATAAGGATGTTCTTGTGAGTGAGAAGAGGCTGAAAAGCTTTGAGTGCTAGGAATACAGCTAGCAATTCTAGGTGATTTATATGAAACTGTTTGTGTGCAGTGTCCCATTGTCCTTGAATGTTGTGATTGTTGAGGTGTGCCCCCCAGCCAATCATTGATACATCTGTTATAAGTATCGTCTGAGGCACAGGGTCTTGAAAAGGCCGCCCTTTGTTTAGGTTTGTGGAATTCCACCACCGAAGTGATATGCGTGTTTGGCTGTCTATCAACACTAGATCGCAAAGCTGACCCTGTGCCTGTGACCATTGCAGTGCAAGGCACTGGCTTAAAGGCCGCATGTTTAGTCTTGCATGTGGGACAATAGCGATACAGGATGCCATCATGCCCAACAGTTTCATGACGAATTTGACAGTGTGCTGTTGGGCTGTTTGTATTTGAGTCAATACATTGCAAAATGGTTGTATTCTTTGTGGGCTTGGAAGTGCTGTTTGTGTATTTAGTGTGGCTCCTAAATACTGTTGAATTTGCGCAGGTTGTAGGTGCGATTTTTGGTAGTTTATGGAGAACCATAGGGTGTGTAGGGTTTGTATTACATAATGCGTATGGTTTTGACACTGTGTATGACTGTTGGATTTTATTAGCCAATCGTCGAGATATGGGAAGACATGAATGTGTTGTCTTCTTAGGTAGGCAGCTACTACTCCAGGCATTTTGTGAATACTCTGGGAGCTGTTGTTATTCCGAAGGGTAACACTTTGAGCTGATAATGTTTTTCCTGAATTACAAACCTGAGGTATTTTCTGTGCACTGGATGGATGGGTATGTGAAAATATGCATCCTTGAGGTCTAATGTTGCCATGAAATCTTGCTGCTGTAGCAGTGGGACCACATCCTGTAGTGTTTCCATGTGAAAGTGTTCTGACAGGATGTAAAGATTGAGGGTTCTGAGATCTAATATTGGTCTTAAGGTTCCGTCTTTTTTGGGGATGAGGAAATACAGTGAGTAAACTCCTGTTCCTATTTGATCTTGTGGCACAAGCTCTATCACTTGTTTGAGTAATAGAGATTTTACTTCTTCTTGCAATGTTGGGTGGAGAGTTTGTGTGGTTTTGGTGGAATAGTTGGGGGAATTTGTGCCAATTCTATGCAATAACCATTGCGGATAATAGATAATACCCAGTTGTCTGTTGTAATGGGTAGCCAATTGGTGTGGAACCTTTGCAGTCTTCCCCCTACAGGTTAGGTGTGAGTTGGGAAGAGATGGAGTAAGTCACTTCTTTGACTGCTGTGAGGCTTGTTTGGTTGATTGATATTTTCCCCTGCCTCTGGGGTATTGGCATCTGTAATTGCCTTTAAACCCACCTCTTTGATATTGAGGTTGGTAGGTTGACTTTGTTTGTGAAGTGGATGCCTCAGGTGTTTGCGTTCTAAATCCACCTCTGTATTGGGGTTTCCGAAAGGACCCCCTGTATTGCGTCGTATACAAAGCACCCATTGCTTTAGCGGTGTCTGAATCTTTTTTCATTTTCTCAATAGCCGTGTCTACCTCAGAGCCAAAAAGCTGTTTTTGGTTAAACGGCATATTAAGGACTGCCTGTTGAATTTCAGGCTTAAATCCTGAAGACCTGAGCCATGCGTGTCTTCGTATAGTGAGAGCAGCGTTGATTGTTCTAGCTGCTGTGTCTGCAGAATCCAGGGCTGACCTGATTTGGTTGTTTGTAATAGCCTGCCCTTCTTCGACTATTTTTTGCACCCTTTTTTGTTGGTCTTTGGGGAGATGTGGTATTATATCCTTCATCTCATACCAGTGGGCCCTATCACATCAGGCTAACAGTGCTTGGGGTTGGCTATCCTCCATTGGTTGGCTGCATGCGATGCCACCCTTTTGCCCGCAGCATCAAATTTTCTGCTCGCCTTGTCTGGTGGGGGTGTATCCCCTGATGACTGGGAGTTGGCTCTCTTTGTGGCCGCGCTTACGACTACATAGTCAGGAGGCAGTTGTTGTGTAATAAAGGCCGGATCAGAGGGAGGTGGCTTATACTTTTTCTCAACTCTAGGAGTAATTATCCCAGCCTTTACTGGCTCTTGAAATATTTGGTGTGCATGCTTTAACATGCCTGGAGGGATGGGAAGGGACTGATAGGTGGTGTGTGTAGAGGATAATGTGTTAAAAAGGAAGTCATCCTCTAAGGGCTCAGTGTGCATGGCGACATTGTGGTAGGAAGCCGCCCTCGCTAAAACGTGAGTATATCCGGTACTATCCTCCGGTGGTGATGGCTTGGAAGGATAGCAGTCTGGGTTGTGATCGGGAATGGGATCTGGATAATACAAATCCCATGGATCCACATTTTCTTGCTGTGAATCAAATGAATGTACAGGAGATTGTACAGGTGTGGGAGTAATAGGTGGAGAGACAAGCAAGTGAGGAGAGTGAGGAGGAGACTGGGGAGGAGAAAATTTAAGAGGTGGAGATTCGTGTTTAGTCTTTGGTACTTTAGCCGGTGGCTGAGCAGTGTCCAATTGTTCCTGAAAGGCCAATTTCCTCTTAGGCTTCAGAGGAGGTGCAGTTATAATTTTACCAGTGTCCTTGTGAATATGAATTCTGGCTTGCCTTTCATCTATATACTCCATTTGTGAATGTTCCTCTGTGATTCTATGGCTTTCTTTAAGTACTTGCGAGAGTCCATGTTCCCCCAAGTAAACTGGCCTTTTCGGCTCCGAAGCTGTTTTTTTCGGTATCGAAAGGCTGGGAGTGGATGTTGGCCTCAGCTCTGAAAGCGAATTTCGAGGTTTCGACTTGAAGGATCGAGGTCTGATAGTTTCGGAGACAGAGTTTCGGCTCGAGTCCGAAGGCTTCGGTGGCGTGGCCTTTTTCGGTGCCGAAGATTTTGGTTGGTCACCGAAGGTCTTTTTACGGGTCGAGCCATGGCCTTCCGGCAGTGGCGTTCCCAAGCCCTTATGTTTGGGCTTGGCTGGGACAGAGGCAGACGTACTCCTGTGCTGTCCTGCTGTGACGGTCTTGTCCTCCGCAGACTCCTGTTCGGAGTCAGACCCTCGGTCGGAGACCACCGTGTGCATGATCTCCTCTTCCTCGACATCGAGACGTTCGGTGCTCTTGGACGCCATCTCGAGTCTTCGTGCTCTTCTGTCTCGGAGAGTTTTCTTCAAACGGAAGGATCTGCATGCCTCACAATTTTCTTCCCGATGGTCTGGGGAGAGACAGAGATTACAGATTACAGATGGGAAATTTTGCGTGGCACCAAGGACAAAAGCGGAATGAGGTCCGGTCCATGAGGCTTCCACGCAGTCGGCCCGACTAGGCCCGAGTTGGGTGCGGGCGCCCTGAAGGGCGAGTAAAGATGTTTGACCCGACGGTACCGAAGTGTCGATGGAAGATGGTACGCGATCAAAACAATACAGACGAGAATTAGCGAGTTTTAGAACTTTACCGACTTGAACTATCAGAGTGAAAAGAAAAGCGTCCAAACTCGATGGCAGAAAGAAAACAATCTAACATGGAGTCGATGCCCATGCGCAATGGAAAGAAAGATGAGGAGTCACTCGATCCCGTGACTCGAAAACACTTCTTCGAAGAAAAACAACTGGAACACTCCAAGCCCAACACTAGATGGCAGAATATGCATAGCATGTGTATCTGCAGCTACACATGCCATTGAACATATGGAAAATGTCACTTACCCAGTGTACATCTGTTCGTGGCATGTTCCGCTGCAGATTTTGTAGATGAAGTAAGTAACCTACAATGTCTTGTATGGATGCGGAAAGAGGTGTTATGTGTTTGGATTGGCAGTAAAAGACAAACCTTTTCTATCTGTTTGCATAGCACTGCCTGGTAGGGGTTTTCTTGCTGGTTTAATTGCTTCCATACATTCTGGTGGAAGAGGTAGATATCTAAACTCCAATACTTCAGGAGCCAAATTGCTAGATTGAGTATTGCTGGATTTGGGTGCCTGTTCAGTTGTTTGTTTTGTGTCAACAGATCCGGTCTGTTTGGTAGCTTGATGTGTGGTACTAGTGATAGATCTAACAATGTTGTGTACCATGGTTGACGTGCCCACATTGGCGCTATAAGTATGAGTTTGTTTTGACGCAGTTTGTTGACCAGAAATGGAATGGGCGGGAGAGGGGGAAAAGCGTAGGCAAATATCCCTGACCAGTTGATCCATAGAGCATTACCCTTGGATAGAGGGTGTGGGAACCTAGATGCGAAGCTTTGGCATTTTGCGTTCTGGATGGTGGCGAATAGATCTATGTCTGGTGTTCCCCATTGGTGAAAGTGCTTGTGAAGTACCTGAGGTTGAATTTCCCACTTGTGTGTTTGCTGATGATCCCGGCTGAGAACATCTGCTAATTGGTTGTGAATCCCTGGAATGTACTGTGCTACAGGGTGAATGCTGTTGTGAATTGCCCAATGCCAATTTGTTTTGTGCTAGAAGACAAAGTTGTGATGAGTGGGTTCCTCCCTGTTTGTTTAGGTAGTACATTGTAGTCATATTGTTTGTTTTGATGATAATGTGTTTGTGAACGAGAAGAGGTTGAAAGGCTTTGAGTGCTAGGAATACAGCTAGTAATTCTAAGTGGTTTATGTGAAGGTGTTTGTGTTTGTTGTCCCATTGTTTCTGAATGTTGTGATTGTTGAGGTGTGCTCCCCATCCAATCATTGATGAATCTGTTGTAAGTGTGGCTTGAGGCACAGGGTCTTGAAAAGGCCACCCTTTGTTTAAATTTGTGGAATTCCAAGTCTGAAGCGAGATGTGTGTTTTGGAGGTCTATCAACACTAGATCTTGAAGTTGACCATGTGCCTGTGACCATTGTTTTGTAAAGGCCGCATGATTAGTCTTGCATTGGGGACAATGGCGATGCATGATGCCATCATGCCCAACAGTTTCATGACAAATTTGACTGTGTACTGTTGGTTTGGCTGGATTCGTGGTAACATATTGTGGAATGACTGTACCCTTTGTGGACTTGGGTTTGCAAGTGCTGTTTGGGTATTTAATGTGGCTCCAAATACTGCTGAATCTGCGCTGGTTGTAAGTGAGATTTTTGGTATTTTATTGAGAACCCTAGTGTTTGTAGGGTCTGTATTACATAACGTGTATGGTGTTGACACTGTGTTTGACTGTTGGATTTTATTAGCCAGTCATCGAGATATGGAAAGTCATGGATATGTTGCCTTCTCATGTAGGCTGCAACTATGGCAAGGCATTTTGTAAATACTCTGGGAGCTGTTATCCTGAAAGGTAACACCTTGAACTGGTAATGTTTTCCTTGTATTAAAAACCTGAGATATTTTATGTGCGCTGGATGGATGGGTATGTGAAAATACGCATCTTTGAGATCCAGTGTTGCCATAAAATCTTGTTGTATTAACAGTGGGACTACATCCTGTAGTGTTACCATGTGAAAGTGTTCTGATAGGATGTAAAGATTGAGAGTTCTGAGATCTAGTATTGGTCTCAATGTTCTGTCTTTTTAGGGAATGAGGAAATACAGGGAGTAAACCCCTGTTCCTTTTTGATGATGTGGTACAAGCTCTATGGTTGTTTGAGTAATAATGATTGTACCTCTGCTTGAAACACTGAACTGTGTTGGGAGGAGAGTTTGTGTGGTTTTGGAGGTATATCTGGAGGAATTTGTGTGAATTCTATGCAGTAACCATGTTGGATAATGGATAAGACCCAACTGTCTGTTGTGATGGGTAACCAGTGTGTGTGGAACGTTTGCAGTCTTCTTCCCACAGGGGAAGTGTGGTGAGGGAAGATGGTTTGGATTGTGAGGTAGATGCCTCAGATGTTTGGGCTCTAAAAGCTCCCCTATATTGAGGCTTTCGAAATGAGCCTCTGTACTGTGTTGAGTAAAGCGCTCACATAGCTTTAGCAGTGTCAGCGTCCTTTACATTTGTTTAATGGCTGTATCAACCTGTGTGCCAAACAGCTGTTTTTCATTAAATGGCATGTTAAGAACAGCTTGCTGGATTTCAGGTTTAAAGCCTGACGACCGAAGCCATGCGTGTCGTCTAATGGTGACTGCTGTATTGATAGTTCTTGCGGCTGTGTCTGCGGACTCTAACGCTGACCTGATTTGATTATTCGTAATGACCTGCCCTTCCTTGGCTGTCTGCTGGGCTCTTTTCTGTTGATCCTTGGGGAGATGCTGGATGATGTCTTTCATCCCGTCCCAGTGGGCCCTATCGTATCTAGCCATTAGCGCTTGGGAATTGGCTATTCTCCATTGATTAGCAGCTTGTGATGCTACTCTTTTACCAGCAGCATAACATTTTTTTGCTTTCTTTATTTGGTGGCGGTGCGTCACCAGACGACTGGGAGTTAGCCCTTTTCCTTGCTGCGCTGACCACTACGGAATCTGGGGGTAGCTGTTGGGTAATAAAAGCTGGGTCAGAAGGAGGCGGCTTATATTTCTTTTCTACCCCAGGAGTGATTGCTCTTGCCTTAACTGGTTCCTGAAAGATTTGATGTGCATGTTTTAGCATGCCAGGAAGCATGGGTAGACTCTGGTAGGTAGTGTGAGTTGAGGACAACGTATTAAATAGAAAATCATCCCCAAGAGGTTCTGTGTGCATGGCTACGTTATGGTATGACGCTGCCCTAGCTAGAACCGGAGTGTATGAGGTGCTATCCTCTGGAGGTGATGGCTTTGACGGATAGCACTCTGGACTATTGTCCGAAATGGGATCATCATAAAGGTC